>NC_140586.1:865735195-866222103 GCF_964204655.1 Triturus cristatus | reverse complement strand
AAGATGTCGATCCCTGGTATGGGCATTTCTAGACCATTACATTGCACAAAAAGGAGTCATTTCCGTACTTTATCTCAAAGCGGGGTGGGATAACGCATCTGTTCTTCTTGCAATAAAGTCTCGCTCATAGTGTGACATATGGGATTGGAATGTCACTCATGAGGAGACTGGAAACATAAGTGTCACTCATGAGACAGCGGAAATCTTAGCAGCTACGGCTGAGAGCTCTACGTTGCAACAATCCCACTGTCTTCAGTCTGCACAAAGTTGAGTTTAACTGCATAAGTAAAGTTTGTACAGCTGAGAGCTCTGCATTGCACTGAGTCATTGCCTGCAGTACGATCAGGTGCTTTGTTGCAGTTTTAAGATCTTTCCAGAGTTTCTTGTTGCTCAAATGGGTGTAGTTTCTGTTATTTATATGTTTACATCGTCTTAATTCCTTGATTTTGCTTGCGAGAAAGCTTCACACATAATCATTGACTGTCACTCATAATTACACTGAAATTATGAAAATGTCGCACATAAGCACATAGGCAGCTATGCCTTGCGCCATGATGCAAGGGTACCTACATTGGCGCTAGGCCGCCAAAAGTGCACCACAGGACAGGAATGGCAGCTTAGGCCTCATTTGCAAGTAGTTTACAATGAGCCTGTGCCACCAGAGCGTCACATTTTGCAGTGCTCAAGTGGCGCAAGGGCCTGCTCCATATTTACAAGGCAGCAATTAGCCACTTTGCATGGCTTAATGCGGCCTTGTAAGTATTGTTCCCTTTAATGCAGTTTTCTCCATTAAAGGGGCGTGCAATGGGTGTTGCTGTGGGCTTTCCCAGCAACGCCCATCGATTTTAGATGCTGCCCCAGATTTTCGAGGAATCGTAACTCTGAGGCAGCGCTAAAAACATATGCCTCCCAGGGGAGGTGTTGCAAAGACATCCTGTGTTTCCTGTGCACCCCAAATTATTTGTTGCTGACTGGAACTGGTGATAACTTACTTTGACTGCACCCTTGGCTGTGCTAGGCAGGCCAGGGATCAGTGCTTTGGTGAAAGCATAATGAGAATACAGTGAAAACACATACATACATGAGGGTACACTTTATATTAGGGTACACGTATAACTGGCATGACCTACCCTATAAGTCCCTGGTACAGGGACTGAAACTACCTTTAAGTCCCTAGTATATAATAGGGCATGGTAGTTTAGAGGCCAGCAGCCCATTTTGCACTTGCATGTGTGCACTGCTGAGAGCCTGAGGCCAGTTTAAAAGCAGCCCCGTGTTGCAGCACTGACTTTGTGGTTTAGATTTCTTTATTGTTAATTCACGACAGAAAACAGCAGCTTTGCAGGTCCTGTGATCAACAGGCCACACTGCATATGAATGTGTAAAGTCCCTCAATTCCCTCCCACCCCCTCCAACCCCAGACCCGATGGAACAAAAACAAAGATAAGAATAAAGGGATGACACTGTCGTCCACCTAGTCTAGCCAAGATTGAGGTTCTCCTAAGCGGTGCCTGAAGGGGCCTCGGACAAGCGGAGGCAGGTAATACTTGGAGCAGGGAAGTTCACGGAACTCTGACGTTAGTGGTTTCAAAAATGGACTCCATAGCTTAGAGTATAGAGGGGTATATTATCAAGACAGGCGATAAAATTATCGCCGCTTTGTCGGCAGAAAACTGCCGCTAAAACGGCGATAATGGGCTTCATAACATGCTCTATGGAATTCCAATTGAAGCCCATGTTAGATGTCCTTCACATCTAACATGGGCTTCAATTGGAATTCCATAGAGCATATTATAAAGCCCATTATCGCCGTTTTAGCAGCAGTTTTCTGCCGCTAAAGCGGCGATAATGTTATCGCCTGGCTTGTTAATATGCCCCTAAGTGTCTTGGGGGCATATCAACAACAACCGGCGATAATTATCGCTGAGCGCACTTAGCGCCAGAATAATTATCGCCGGCTAGCGCCGATTTTTATCGCTGAGATAGTGTGCTATTAGCAACGCTTATCTCATCAGCGATAAAAATCCTGGCGCTAACTGGCTAACGTGAGATTATCGCTGGAAACCCAGCGATAATCTCACGCAATGTGGCGTTAGCTTGCTGATAGGGACTCACAAACTTAGCCATCATATCCACCTTCCATAGGATATCATGGCTAAGTCAGTGATGAAGCAGGCGTCAGGAAAGTAGCGATAACAGGGGTTATCGCTACTTTTCCTGACGCTATGCTTCATAGCGTGAGGCTTGATGATAGGAGAAATGTCGCTTAGCGACATTTCTCCTGTCATGTTAGGTCAGGAACGCCCACTTTGCATCTCATTAGAGATGCAAAGCTGGGCGTTAGGAATCCCGACGCTAAAGCAAGGTTTCACGCGTTAGCGTGGCCTTGCTGATTAGGCGATAAAATTATTGCCGAAAACAGCCGCAAAAGCGGTGATAATTTTTTATCGCCTGCTTGTAAATATGCCCCTTAGTGTCAGATATGGATGGTTTGTATATATGCAGTTGGGTGGGTGGGAGATACCAGTGTGTTACAATCTTTGTTGCTGTTGCAATTCTGGGTACGTTGTGGGCAGTATGTCGAGCGCAGTAATAAATGCCTCCCCTCTCTCTCGATGTCGGTTCCCATCCTTTCTCTGAATACCAGGGTTTCAGGCCAGTGGATTTAGGTGGCCAATCCGTGGGGCATTGAGGCGGTAAAATTGCGTGATGAGACGTGTATTAGACGAGCTCGAAAGCAGCCAGCGCTCAAACGGGGTGAGGTGACATTGTGCTCCTGGGCAAACCGAGGGATGTGCCACCCAGTGGCGAATTTGGATATAGTGCCAGCGCCCGCTTTTGGGCAGTATGGGGTCAGTGTGGAGAGTCTCAAAGGCAATCGGTTTCTCTGTATCAAATAAGTGGCCGACGGATCTGCAACCCCCTTGCTTCTATAGGTGAACTGCTGGGTCCGTCAAAGCTGGTGTGAAGTCGGGGTTCCCTATTATAGGAGTCAGTGGGGAGGGAAAGGACACAAGGCCCGTCCGTGTCGCCAGTCTGTCCCAGACGGCCAGTGCGGGCATGGTGATCGAAGAGAGGTATAAGTTTTGGGGTCGGGAGCGTTTAGGAAGGAAGGGGATTCTCCACTGAGGCTGTCCCGCCAGAGCCCTATCCATAAATAGACAGTGCTTTTTGGACTCAGCACGGGGCCATTCTGCAAAGAACCTGAGTTGGGTAGCTTGGTAATATCAGGAAACGTCAGAAAGCTCCAGGCCGCCCTCAAGGCGGGGGGGTCTGTAGCTGAGATCTCTATGGAAGCGAGAATGTTTGTCAGCCCAAACAAAGCAGTCAAGTTCCTCCTAGAGGGAACAAAGCATGTCAGGAGGAGGCTCGACTGGGAGGACCTGAATCAGGAATAAAACCCAAGGTAAAATCGCCATTTTCACTGCTGCAATTCTTCCGAGCCAGGAGAGTGAATACGGCTGCCAGTGGCGGAGATCAGACCTGACCTGACGGTTCAGAATGTGATAATTGAGGGCTGCCGGTACTGAAATCGTGGGTGTAATTTGAAGCTCTAAGTAGGGAATGGATGTCGGGCCCATTGAAGAGAAAAGGCCTGTTGGAAAGCGTCCAGCGTGTGCGGCTGTGGGGTCAGGTTGAGAGCCTGCGATGTGTGACTGTTCCTTTTAAATCTGGCTGCCTGGCCAAATGCCGTCGGTTTGTCAAGGAAAGCAGATAAGGAGGTAGAAGGTCGATCATAAGTGCTAAACATCCATCTCCAGGATCGCTCACTGAGACCAAAGTGTTTTAGAGTGGTTGCAACATAGGGCCAGTGGACCCTATCGAACGCCTTCTTGGCATCTATGGCTAGTAGCATCTGCTCTTGGTCATATCATTGGTCCTTATCTATGAGGTGAAGAATCCGTGTCACATTATCACTGCATTGTCATTGTGGGACGAATCCTGCATGGTCCGGGTGTATGAGGCCCGGTAGTAGGGGGTTAAGACGAGCAGCTAAGATGACTGTGAAGAGTTTGAGGTCGACATTTAGGAGGGAGATTGGCCTATACGAGGAACAGTGGGGCAGATTTATGAGGCCCTTGCGCCTCAATTACGCCGCCGTTGCATCACTTTTGTGACGCAGCGGCGGCGCAAATCCTGCGCCATGCTGCGGGGTATTTACAACGTGACGCATCTAGGAGATGCGTCACGTTGTAAAGCCCTGCGCCAGCAGTAGGCGTACCTGTGAAGGGGGGGGGGGCGTTCCGTCGCAGGAACGCCTCCTAAAAGTGGCTGAGTGAAATCTACAAGATTTCACTCAGTCACTTTTGAGCCCATGCTGCGTCAAAATCCTGCGCCTGCTTGAAGCAGGCGTAAGGATTGACGCAGCATTGTGAAGATAGGTCCCCCCCAAAGCATTGCTGGAGCTGCGTCGCACTTGCGACGCAATTCCAGCAATGCGCCACTTTTACGGCACAGATGCGTCACGCATCTGTGCCGTTTTTGCCCCATGGTGCGCCGCATTGTAAATGCGGCGCATCCATGGTGGCGGAGCTGTGGCGCACAATAACTGGCGCATCCCTGCTGATATGCAGGGATGCGCCAGTTATTATAAATCTGCCCCAAAGTGTTTTATCCTTTCCTGGCTTGGGAATCTCCACGAGGTACGCCATAGACATAGATGGGAGAAGGGATTAGGAGGTCCCTATAGCGTTGAACAATCTGGTGCGAAGAGGTGCCAGTCGCTGGCAGAAGGTCTTGTTGAAGATGGGGGATTTGGATGATTTCTGGCGTGTTATACAGGAGATGACCGCCTGAATACGGATGGGTCGATCTAATTTAGCCTCTTGTTCTGGCGTCAGAGTAGAGGTGTGTGACTCCCATAGGTACGCCATAGCGGCATCGGCTGGGAGATCCTGTCCTGTGTAGGGATCTTGATAAAAATTCATGGAACCTCTCCACTATGTGTGGGTCGCCCCTCCATTTCCGGCCCTTTGAGTCAAGCACTGTTTGGGCCCCAAACTCTTGACGCTGGATACGAAGTTGATTGGCAAGAAGGCGTGTGCACCTATCGCCACCGATGTAGCATCGGTGATGGAGACATATTCCACCCTGTCCACATCGATACCAGCTAGTTGGGCCTGGGCAGCTTCCAGCTGTCTCCAGACCCTAGGCGCACCCGTCCTCTTGTGGATACGTTCAAGTTCCAAGACTTGGAGGGAGAGGCGCCCCTTTTTTCCAGACGGAGTTTGTTTTTGGAAGCCAATACGGCAAATAACTCCCCTCCCCCTGACCACTGCCTTTAGGGCCTTCCACAGAGTTGTGACTGCGATATCAGGGGTGTCGTTGATGGCCAGATAATCAGTAATCACCCTGGAGATTTGTTCAATGTTATCAGGGCAATATTTCCTATCTTTATAAATTGGTGTTGGATTTTTATTATGTGGTGTGTCTTACTAATTTACTGAATTGGGGCATATTATCAAGGACGGCGTTAAAATTATCGCCGGTTTAAAAGCGGCGATAATGGGCTTGATAATATGCCCTGGAAAATTCCAATAGAAGCCCATGTTCACACCAGAACATGGACTTCTATTGGAATTCTCCAGGGCATATTATCAAGCCCATTATCGTCGCTTTAGCGGCAGTTTTCTGCCGCTAAACCGGCGATAATTTTTAACGCCGTCCTTGATAATATGCCCCTTGGTGCCCCAAAATGCTTTGCATACCTGTCTCTTAAGTTAAGCCTACCTGCTCACAGCCAAGCTACCAAGGGCTGAGCATTGAAATAATTTACTGAGACCTGTTCTGAGCCCTGTAATGTGTCAGTGGCCTTATTGCCAGTGGTAAATAATAACCCACTTTCCGTCAGGAGGCGTAAAACAAGGTTCATAGAAAAAGGTAAAAGCCTCTTATGATTTGGTGCAAGAAGATTCCTGCACAGAAACAATCCCCACCTCACAGGCACCCTTGAATCTTGGCACAAATGTGCATGGTACCAGTGCATGGCAACACATTAACAGGAATGTACCAAATTTGATAGATACCTGGGGCCTCATTTATGAGAAGTGACGCATCGCTGCGTGAAAGCAGCGATGCGTAACTTCTCAGTGCGCCCTCCTTGCGACATCAATGATACGTCATATTTATAATGACGCATCATGTCACAAGGAAGAACAGATACGTCAGTATAACTGACGTATCTGTCGGCGCAAAAAGTGGCGCATTGCTGGAGTTGTGTCGGAAGCCTGACGCAACTCCAGCAATGTTCCTTTCACATGGGGCAAGCCCCATGTGAAAGGGCCTGCGTCACCCTTACGCCTGCCATGAGGCAGGCGTAAGGTTTTGACGCATTAGCGTCCTAGAAGTGGCGCAGCGAAATCTAATAGATTTCGCTGCGCCACTCCTACGACCCTTTCTTGCGGGAGTACGCCCACCCTGCATACATTATACCTGGTGCAGGTATAATGTAGCGCAGGGGTTTACAAAGTGACGCATCTACCTAGATGCGTCACTTCGTAAATATGGCGCAACATGGCGCATGTTTTACGCCACTGGTGCGTCACAAAAAGTGACGCACCGGTGGCGCAAAAGTGACGCAGGGGCTCATAAATGAGCCCCCTGCTTTCCTGCCCTTTCACGCAGTGTGTTGCTGCGCGGTGTGAATAATTATAAATATGGGCCTAGGTTTCAGGAACAGGTGTAATGAAGCATTACAAGGTCCTGTAGGGTTAAGTGGCTCCCGCAAAACACCAGATGGTGCAGTACCAAAGGGCGTCACGAGGAGACCCATATCAAGTCAGCCGGGCAGCACACTGTATATCCACCAGGATGCAGTGCCACGGGCCGTCACTAGGTGTCCCAGTCCAGTCAGAGTTCACGTTGTACAGGTGTAACTGAAGACTGCTGCTGAAAGGAAACCATAAAGTGACGCACCTGTGTTGTTTTTCTTGAACGACACTGTTAGGAAAGCACTTCCCGTGAAATCTGAAAGGACATCTGCTTGCCCATAATGCATTGCAAACATGGCAAAGTCATCGTTCTAAATACACGAAATTCACTTCATATTAATCAGTCTTTCCTGTTTAGTTTTCTTGTGTTATTTATGCAAACGCTCCTTTCCATTAGTTGACTTGAATCCTAGATATTTAGTCGCGCTAAGATTACCAAGAGTTGATGTCACGTGCCAATATCACAAGCCAATTCTGAACTCGAAGAAGCAATACAAGCTGAAGTTATACCATTGATGGCGATTCTCGTGGTCAGTTGCACTTCGTGTGGTGAATGATAACGAGAACTCGCAATTTTTGGAGGACCTTATGGGTCTGATTAATAAAGTGAAGATCAATTAAGTACTTACAGAGAAGGGTTTGAGTTAGTCTTGAATTACTAAAACTTCACTGGTGATGTTGAACTGGTCACAGTACTTAACACTGCTCAGCAGGGGTAAAGTGTATAGAGTTCTGAAGTTTGCAAGAGTTCATGAAAAAGATAAAAAATCCAGGATGACCAGCCAGAAGAGGTGAATTTCCTACAGGTTATTGTTTTATCTGCAGGAGATAAAACAATGACCTGTAGGAAATTTTTTAAGGACCGTCGGGGTCTGGTCAAAGCACACACTTTGGCAGACAAAGGGTTTCATGGCGCTTTGGTAAGGGCCTTCTGCTGCACTCACTCAGATGGTATCTGAGGCAGAAGGAATACTTGCATGACATTTCTCTTTGAGCCCAATAAATATAGACGAGTAAATATCAGACATCTGCGGAAAGAAAGCGAGACATTGGGAAGCGCTTCCCTTCAAACTCTTGTAAATGCGACAATATCTCAGCAGGATGTACTTAATTATTTAGAAAGGTATGTACAAGACATTACAAGGAACAGAAGAGAGGAAACTCAAAGTTGTTCTTTCAAAGCGCCAATAGGCGTCATATATTTGCCAGATCAAAAGAATTGCAGTAATAAGAGCACAACAGGGTATAAATACTCTGGCAACCCTAGTGAAAAAAGTGTACAAAGTGCTCATGCTAGTGAAACAACGGCGCTAGTGACAACGTGAAAAACCACAACAGACGGCGCAAAAAGGCAATATATACAATACAAGGTCCATATAACAATTTTCTCGATAGTATAATTGGTATTTTTCTTTGTTTCAATGAACCAGGTTTGTGTGCGCCAAGAACGTTTAGGCTGGTGGATAATGGTCGACGGCGTTTCGATCCTGTCAATTAAGGATCATCATCAGGACCTGGGTCGCCTAAATTGGGAGTGCTCTGTAAAAAACAATTACCGGATCAGAGCGGCGGTCAGGAGGAAAGAAGAAATGAGAGCTGGGGCAGGAAAACGACAGGAGGGATGGGGCAGGTAAAATTGGAAAACAAAAAGAAAAAGGAAAGATGGGGAAAATGAGAAGGAAAGATAGGGAAAAACAAAAAGGAGGGGTGGGTTGTTGTGGGGGTGAGAAAAAGGGGGTGGGTGGGGCGGTGTGGCTGGAAAAGAAGGAAGGGAAAAAGGGGGGGGAAGGGGGAAAAAAGGGAGGCGGGACGGGAAAAAAGGAAAAAAGGGGAAGGAAAGAGCAGGGAGAGGGTAGAAGTGGAACAGGCAATGACTGGAAGCCTACCTTGTGCATGGGGAGAAGGCTGGGTGTTCAGCAATGGGTGAATGCTAGAATAAAGGGCAAGGGGAGAATTACCTCCCTCGGAGTTCTGTGGAAAACGAGGGATACGAGAAAGTTAAGAGGTGGAAGTGGAACAATACACGGGAAGGGAGGCAGCAAGGCTAACAGAGACTCACCGAAGTAAAGGATTAAGGAACTTCAAACTCTGACACTCCTTCTTTTAAAGATTTGAGCACCTAGCTCAATATTTTAATAAAGCTGGAACAACATGAAGTACGATATTTTCCGTATATGATACTATACTAATTCATAACGAATTAAGCAAGTTTATTAACTTATTTTATAATTCAGCGTCAGTAGTATAAAGTGATACCTTTCATCACCATAAAGTTTTGACAGGTGCCACGCCCCCTGGAAGTGACGTAGGAGCCCACCCCGGAAGTCCTGTCCCCGGAAGTCCCGCCTCCGAAAGTGGGGCAGGTGTCAGGTGCCACGCCCATGTCTGCCCCCAAAAGTGGGGAAGGTATGGGGGGGGGGTGCCCTCCATCCAGAAAATGACGGCGGTGTAGGAGGGTCATAGGTGTAGCGTGGTGGTCAGGGGCGCCTAGGGCTAGGTGTAAGCCACCCCAGACCCCCCAGGATATAGCGGCATGGATTCGCAAATTTAGCGGCACAAATATGGAAATTTAGCGGCACAAATATGGAAATTTAGTGGCACAAATGTGGAAATTTAGCGGCATTTTTGCGGCACTTTATTTTACTCATAATCATTCATTTTCAGCCTTAAATCATTAGAAACTCTTTTAGCAGAGTATTCCACTTTGAATAGGGAACCTGGAATATGGAACAGAGGAAGCAGCCCACAGGTGAAGGCTGTTATCCTTTGGAAATGCAATTCTCCATTTGCTTTAGTATAGGTTGGTAGCAGTTATCACACCTTTTGACACATTGCGGGACCGGTGTTTGGCACATCCTTAACCCTTTTCTCGCCTGAAAGTCTGAGGGCGGCTGGACACTGCTTTCGTGGACAAGCCATGGCCCTTTGAGCAGGTCCGAGAAGGTCCACTGTGAGAAAAATAACTGACTTTATTATTATGCAAACCTTTTGAAATCCTACCACTGCCCATTTATTTTAAAGCTGGAAATGATTCTGGTTTCTTCTTCCCACATCCTAAAGCTCACTTCCTGATTTGCAGAAGGGAAGAATATTTGTAAAAAGTCCTCTCACGTTTGCCTCAATTTGTAACAAGCCAATATACAGAATTTAGCACACAAGAAAGAAAACCCCTCACTGTTGGCTTCTGTTTGTATTTGTCAAGCTCCTCAATGGTAAATTGTGCGGAGCGTTTCGAGACCCGGTTGTAATCCCAAGGCTCTCTTCAGTGCTGTGATTTGGTGTGGTCTACAATAAAAAATAAAAAAAGGGAGATTGTTGCTAATTTCTACCCACAAATGCTTGCCATATTTTTTACATTTCACATTATAGACACTTCCTGTGCTAAACTTTATCGATGCTCAAAGTGAAATTAATGCACGTTGAATCCGTCATGAATGTAGGAATGTAAAAGATCACAGGTTGATTTGTTGAACAATAAGAAATGATATAAAAAAAGATGTCTTGAATTTGTGGGGTTACTACTGCATTTGCCTGAGCTATAGAAATTTGAAAATGTCTTACTTTGTTGTGCAGGGCGGTGGGCAATGGAAGCCACTAAGTCATTTTGTCGTGATAGCAGACAGTAGTTCATATAATTTGTTTATGTACTCAAGGTAGTGAAGATGCAAGCACCCCCTGGCTTGCTCTGCGAGGGACCGTTTTGCCAGTGAATACCTCCGTATTTCTGTTCTAGTTAAAGAGATGCGGCACATAATTAGGAAAAGCGTTCTTTTTTGTGTTGCAAAATTGTGTCAAAGTACAGCTGCATGCTTAGTTCAGTTTCTGCTTGTTCAAACAATACTACATCGGTCGGACTCAAGCTTGCTTGTGAGCTGGTGGGCTGTCAGACTCCTCAAAATGATATATAAGACATATATTACAGTCACTCACCACAGAACAAACGTTAAGATTCCGAAGTTGAATCATCTCTGAACAGGTAATTTTACGGCTGTAAGAGCAATTCTAAAAGTCCATTAGGACAGTGCACTGATCCCAACAATTAACGCAAAAAATAAATACCTCCAGAATAGGAGAGTTCTTCCTTCTGTGAGGAGGGGAATCCTCAGACTGCCAAGAATTGCCAGAGGCGAACACCAAAGGAAAAAATATCCCAAAATAGCTGCTGATTCCTCACAACGCACCAGGGAAGAAAAATGAAGTTTCCTTAAGGGAAGTGTTGAGGAACCACACCTGTAATCCTTAAATAATGTTGCGGTGTAGTAAGGCAAAGACTGTACTATAATGTGGCTACAACAAAGAGGAACCGCTCCTGTGGTCTTTGAAAACTGCGTAGCAGTGCTCGCAGCTGCCGCCGGGCACCGTGAAGACAAGCGGAAAAAAAAGGAACCACTCCTGCGCTCCTTTCAATGGCGTAGCAGTGCTTGCGGCTGTGGCCGGGCACCAGAGCTAAACTTAAAAATAGAAATACTTTTTGCCGATTTCGCAGGCACTTTTGTAAAAATTGCGGCATTTTTACAAAAGTGCCGATTTCGCGGGCACTTTAGTAAAAATCGCGTCATTTTTACAAAAGTGCCGATTTCGCAGCAAGCCGCGAAATCGCGAAATCCTGGAGGGTCTGAATAGGGCCTACTAGGGGTGTTTAGGGTTACGGGATGCGTAAGCAGAGACTTACCTGTGTGAGCCATGTTGGTTGGGCAAGCATGGACATGTTCAGCAGATAGTTGCAGCTGTAGGCTGGTGTTGCTTCAACAGTGGCGCGGTGCGACTGTGGAATGAAAGAGTTGTGCTGGGGTCTTTTTGGAGGTAAACCAGGCCCCCTAGGAGGCGTTCCTAATGCATATAGAGCTCCTAAGTGGTAGACCATGGTACAGGGCCTAGCCACAGCCAACCAAGGGCAGGAAGCCCAATGCCATCACAAGAGGTGGCAAGCTAGACTGTAAGGGGCATATCAGCAACACCCAGCGATAATTATCTCTCAGCGCTCTTAGCGTGAGGATAATTATCGCCGGGTAACGTGGATTTTTATCGCTGAGATAGCGTGCTATCAGCAACGCTTATCTCCTCAGCGATAAAAATCCTCATGCTAACTGCCTAACGTGAGATTATCGCTGGAAACCCAGCGATAATCTCACGCAATGTGGCGTTAGCTTGCTGATAGGGACTCACAAACTTAGCCATGATATCCACCCTCCATAGGATATCATGGCTAAGTCAGTCCTGAAGCAGGCGTAAGGAAAGTAGAGATAACAGGGGTTATCGCTACTTTTCCTGACGCTATGCTTCATAGCGTGGGGCTTGATGATAGGAGAATTGTCGCTTAGCGACATTTCTCCAGTCATGTCAGGTCAGGAACGCCCACTTTGCATCTCATTAGAGATGCAACGCTGGGCGTTAGGAATCCTGACGCTAAAGCAAGGTTTCACACATTAGCGTGGCCTTGCTAATTAGGCAATAAAATTATCGCCGCTTTTCGGCCGAAAACGGCCGCAAAAGCGGCGATACTTTTTTATCGCCACGTTGTAATTATGCCCCCAAGACACTAGGGGGCATATTTACAATGTGGCTATAAAAAATTATCGCCGCTTTTGCGGCCGTTTTTCGGCCGAAAAGCGGCGATAATTTTATCGCCTAATTAGCAAGGCACGCTAACGGGGCCGAACATTTCTCCTATCATCAAGCCCCACGCTATGAAGCATAGCGGCAAGAAAAGTAGCGATAACCCCTGTTATCGCTACTTTCCTTACGCCTGCTTCAGGACTGACTTAGCCATGATATCCTATGGAAGGTGGATATCATGGCTAAATTTGTGGGGCCCTATCAACAAGCTAACGCCACATTCCATGAGATTATAGCTGGGTTTCCAGCAATAATCTCACATTAGGCAGTTAGCGCTAGGATTTTTATCGTTTTTGAGGTAAGCGTTGCTAATAGCACGCTATCTCAGCGACAAAAATCCACGTTAGCCGGCGATAATTATCCTAGTGCTAAGTGCGGTTAGTAATAATTATCACCGGTTGTTGCTGATATGCCCCAGAGTTTGTTTCATTAGCGTGGCTGTTACCCCTCTGCGCCATGTTAACTCTGTAGTCTTCTGCCAAAGCCTGTTCAGCCGCCGAGATACAGTTAGGTGCTCCAGACAATTCTCAGAGTGCAAGTATGTGCTTAAGTTACCGCCCTATTTTTATACCTATTACAATCTGATAATAGGCAATGGGGGTCGTCCTCTAGACAGGCGGGAAACTCATGGAAAAGAGTTTACATGTTACACTTCAATGTGTAAAAAAGCACGCCTTAAAAATGTCATACTTTCAATGACGCTCCCACGCACTACCCCGCCTAAGAGCACCGTGGACGTATTCGGCGCCATTCTTTACAACACTGCCGTGCTTATCAGTCCCTGACACCTTTTCCCCATGTAGAAGCCTCGTCGTGTCTTAGCACTCTTTTACTTGAATTTTAGTTTGCTACCTCTGATGGAGCCCTGGTTCATCCCACCCTTTCTGGGGCTGCTGCAGCACACTTTACCCGGTTACAAAACTATGACTGTTTGGTTTGCCGCCTCTTATGTGGAACTTGCTCCATCCAGCCCTTTCTGGGCTGTGGTAGTACATTTTAGCGCTACAGAACAATGCATGGGCATGTTACCGGGCCCTCAGAGCGCTTTACAAGATTGCCAAGTTTATCAACCCTGACACATCACTCCCACTTAAAAAGAAGCCACAGTTTCATAACACTTGTCTTATTTATTTATTATTATTATTTTATTTTCATAACTAGTATCATTTTACAGCAGAGACTTTAAAATTAAATGGTAAAAATTGTTGCACCAGTAAACTTACAGTCTAGGGCTGTGGCAGCACACTTTACCCTGTTACAGAACTATGCATGGGCATGTTACCAGGCCCACGGTGTGACTTAACATTTATTTATTTATTATTAACTAGTGTCATTTTTACAACAGAGACTTTTAAAATTAGGCGGTAAAATTGTTGCACCAGCAAACATGGGGGCATATTTACACGCAGGCGTTAAAAAAGTATCGCCGCTTTTGCGTCCGTTTTTGGCCGAAAAGCGGCGATAATTTTATCGCTTAATTAGCAAGGCCACGCTAACGCGTAAAACCTTGCTTTAGCGTGGGGATTCTTTACGCCCAGCTTTGCGTTAGACGAGCTCGAAAGCAGCCAGCGCTCAAACGGGGTGAAGTGACATTGTGCTCCAGTGGCGAATTTAGATATAGTGCCAGCGCCTGCTTTTGGGCAGTATGGGGTCAGTGTGGAGAGTCTCAAAGTCAATCGGTTTCTCTGTATCAAAAAAGTGGCCGACGGATCTGCAACCCCCTTGCTTCTATAGGTGAACTAATGGGTCCGTCAAAGCTGGTGTGAAGTCGGGGTTCCCTATTATAGGAGTCAGTGGGGAGGGAAAGGATACAAGGCCCGTCCGTGTCGCCAGTCTGTCCCAGACGGCCAGTGCGGGCATGGTGATCGAAGAGAGGAATAAGTTTTGGGGTCGAGAGCGTTTAGGAAGGAAGGGGATTCTCCACTGAGGCTGTCCCGCCAGAGCCCTATCCATAAATAGACAGTGCTTTTTGGACTCAGCACGGGGCCATTCTGCAAAGAACCTGAGTTGGGTAGCTTGGTAATATCAGGAAAGGTCAGAAAGCTCCAGGCCGCCCTCAAGGCGGGGGGGTCTGTAGCTGAGATCTCTATGGAAGCGAGAATGTTTGTCAGCCCAAACAAAGCAGTTAAGTTCCTCCTAGAGGGAACAAAGCATGTCAGGGGGAGGCTCGACTGGGAGGACCTGGATCAGGAATAAAACCCAAGGTAAAATCGCCATTTTCACTGCTGCAATTCTTCCGTGCCAGGAGAGTGAATACGGCTGCCAGCGGCGGAGATCAGACCTGACCTGACGGTTCAGAATGTGATAATTGAGGGCTGCCTGTACTGAAATCGTGGGTGTAATTTGAAGCTCTAAGTAGGGAATGGATGTCGGGCCCATTGAAGAGAAAAGGCCTGTTGGAAAGCGTCCAGCGTGTGCGGCTGTGGGGTCAGGTTGAGAGCCTGCGATGTATGACTGTTCGTTTTAAATCTGGCTGCCTGCCCAAATGCCGTCAGTTTGTCAAGGAAAGCAGATAAGGAGGTAGAAGGTCGATCATAAGTGCTAAACATCCATCTCCAGGATCGCTCACTGAGACCAAAGTGTTTTAGAGTGGTTGCAAGATAGGGCCATTGGACCCTATCGAACGCCTTCTTGGCATCTATGGCTAGTAGCATCTACTCTTGTTCATATCATTGGGCCTTATCTATGAGGTGAAGAATCCGTCTCACCTTATCACTGCATTGTCATTGTGGGACGAATCCTGCATGGTCCGGCTCTATGAGACCCGGTAGTAGGCGATTAAGACGAGCAGCTAAGATGACTGTGAAGAGTTTGAGGTCGACATTTGGGAGGGAGATCGGCCTATACGAGGAACAGTGTGTATTATCCTTCCCTGGCTTGGGAATCTCCACGAGGTACGCTATAGACATAGATGGGGGAAGGGATTATGAGGTCCCTATAGCGTTGAACAATCTGGTGCGAAGAGGTGCCAGTAGCTGGTAGAAGGTCTTGTTGAAGATGGCAGGAAAGCCATCAGGAAACGGGGACTTGGATGATTTCTGTCGTGTTATACAGGAGATGACCGCCTGAATACAGATGGGGCGAACTAATTTAGCCTCTTGTTCTGGCGTCAGAGTAGAGATGTGTGACTCCCATAGGTACGCCATAGCGGCATCGGCTGGGAGATCCTGTGCTGTGTAGGGATCTTGATAAAATTCATGGAACCTCTCCACTATGTGTGGGTCGCCCCTCCATTTCCGGCCCTTTGAGTCAAGCACTACTTGGGCCCTGAACTCTTGACGCCGGATGCGAAGTCGGTTGGCAAGAAGGCGTCCGCACCTATCGCCCCCGATGTAGCATCGGTGATGGAGGCATGGACGCATATTCCACCCTGTCCACATCGATACCAGCTAGTTGGACCTGGGCAGCTTCCAGCTGTCTCCAGACCCTAGGGGGACCCGTCCTCTTGTGGATATGTTCAAGTTCCAAGACTTGGACGGAGAGGCGCTCCCTTTTTTCCAGACGGAGTTTGTTTTTGGAAGCCAATACGGCAAATAACTCCCCTCCCCCTGACCACTGCCTTTAGGGCCTCCCACAGAATTGTGACTGCGATATCAGGGGTGTCGTTGATGGCCAGATAATCAGTAATCACCCTGGAGATTTGGTCAATGTTATCAGGGCGATATTTCCTATCTTTTTAAATTGGTGTTGGATTTTTATTATGTGGTGTGGCTTAATTATTTACTGAATTGGTGTTTTAAAATGCTTTGCATACCTGTCTCTTAAGTTAAGCCTACCTGCTCACAGCCAAGCTACCAAGGGCTGAGCATGGAAATAATTTACTGAGACCTGTTCTGAGTCCTATAATGTGTCAGTGGCCTTATTGCTAGTGGTAAATAATAACACACTTTCCACCAGGAGGCGCAAAACAAGGTTCATAGAAAAAGGTAAAAGCCTCTTATGATTTGGTGCAAGAAGGTTCCTGCACAGAAATAATCCCCACCTCACAGGCACCCTTGCATCTTGGCACAAATGTGCATGGTACCAGTGCATGGCAACACATTAACATGAATGTACCAAATTCGATAGATACCTGCTTTCCTGCCATTTAACGCAGTGTGTTGTTGCGCGGTGTGAATAATTATAAATATGGGCCTAGTTTTCAGGAACAGGTGTAATGAAGCATGAAAAATTGTCTAGCAAGCGCGACAAAGAATTTTCAATTCTATTAAGGACACGGAGGCGAGGATTATGCTTCTCTTTGCTTTACTGCAAAACACAGCAGCCAATAAAACAACTTTAAACTTCAGCATACCCCGGAAGTACAACCCCCTCCAGTAGTATGCCCCAATCACTGTCAATACTATCATATATAAAGTCCGAATCACGACATCACTTCCTCTTTCTTTGCATGAAAAAACTTTTCAACACAGTCCACCAACTTGACCGTTGAACCCTGGACCACCGATTTCTCCATCGACGTGCGTCCAAACATGAACCTCGAATATCCTCTTCGGAAACGTCGTCATCTGCCCTCTGCCCAGATGAATTGTCTCCCTGATGAACCGTATCATCCTTGCCGATGCCAGAACTCCAGAACCTCAAGATTGTTTGGTCTGTTCTCCTGAAATGGAAACTGACATCGTAACACCCATACAAAACAACGTTGAAGGCAATGTATAGGATTATCGGGTGGGTACAATCATCATAGTAATTACATAAGAGTGCCATCACACCAACAGCTTGGGTGGGATAATCCTCGCCTCCGTGTCCTTAATAGAATTGAAAATTCTTTGTCGCGCTTGCTAGACAATTTTTCATTCTATGGCAGTCCACGGAGGCTCTGATTATGCTAGTTTAAAGTTGATTCACCACCACCGAAGCTACATCCACAATAGGTTTATGGTAAAACGTTTTGAATGTGGAATCAGCCGACCAGTCCGCCACAGTCATGATGTCTTGCAACCGGGAACCCGCCCCCAAAGACTTAGAGGCCATAGCTCCCCTAACAGAATGAGCTCCAAATATGGAAACATCCACCCCCGCAAGACCCATTAACCAAGTGACCCACCTGGCCAGGGTTGCAGATGTGACCGGGCGAAAAGGTCGCTGAAGAGCAATTAACAATTGTCCTGAAACATCAGATCTAAACTCCCTAGTACAATCCTCATAAACCTTCAAACACTTAACCACACACAATTTGCTATGATGAGGAAATGCAGGGTATGTAATACATTGAGAATGCGTCTTAGTACGTCTGGAAATCGTAAAGGAAACTCCCGAAGGAGTAAATACTCTATCTGCCAAATCCAATGCTCGCACATCCGACACTCATCGACATGAAATTAAGCACAGTAGGACTGTCAATTTTGCCGATAATTGTTTCCTAGACAAGGCCTCATTATTCGGCCAATTCCTCAAAAAACGCAATACCACCGACACATCCCAAAGTGCGGTGTACCTAGGTTGAGGAGGATTCACCAATCGAATCCCTCGCACTACCTTGCAAACCAAGGGATGTTCCCCCACCGGTCTGCCCTCCACATGCGGATGGCCCGCTGAAATAGCTGACCTAAAGTTATTCACCGTCCGGTACGCCAAACCGGACTTGGCTAATTCCGACAAGAAATTCACGATTAGATGAATATCGGATCCCACGGGATCACTCTGTCGCTCACCACACCAACTAACCCATCGCTTCCAAGCCGATTCGTATCGCTTGTGTGTGGATGGTGCCCAAGCCTGGGATAAGAAGAAGAGAGTGTCTTGCGAAACTCCCGGCACCTGCCAGCGACGCCTGAAAGTCTCCAGGCCATGAGACTCAGTTGGTTCTGCAACACCAGCGGGTGGCGCAGCCCCTGAGGATCCGTGAGAATGTCCGGGAACGACCGAAGACGCACCGGAGGCGCACAGGCCAAGCTCAAGGCGATTGGAAACCATGCTTGCGCTTTCCAACAAGGTGTAACCAGGACTAGTTCTGCTTTCTGTCTGCGAACGTGAGCCAACACTCTCGGAATCATTGCAAATGGTGGAAAGGCATATAGAATGCCCGTCGTCCACGAGTGAAGAAAGGCGTCCGAGCCGACCGCTAGAGGGTCCGGCCGCCAGCTGTAGAACCGTGGAAGCTGACTGTTGAGTCTGGACGCAAACAGGTCCAACACACAAGGTCCCCACTTGAGATTCAACGCTTCGAAACTGTTGGGATACAGTCTCCAGTCGCTGCTGTCCCGCAAATGCCGTGAATTCCAATCGGCAATCACGTTGGACGACCCGGGAATATACTCCGCCGTCACCACCAGACGATGGTCCAGGCAATAATGCCAGAAGTCCTTGGCTATCTCTGCCAAGAGGCGAGATCGGGTCCCCCCGAGTCGATTGATGTATCTCACCTCGGACACATTGTCCATGCGTAGAAGAATGCAACAAGACACCTTCTGCGGGGCCAGAGTTCGAATCGCGAACGCTCCCGCCAGAAGTTCCAAGCAATTGATATGCAATTTTAGTTCCTCCTGAGACCAACGACCTCCTGTCTCCATGGTCCCGCACCGCGCTCCCCAGCCCCAGCGACTCGCATCTGACTCTATCACGACATCCGGGCTGGAGGAGAAAATGGCTCTGCCGTTCCAGGCCTCCATATGGTCTAACCACCAATTGATCTCCGTACGAGCCTCCTCCGAGAGGGCTATCTGTTGTGCATACGAGAGACCCTTGCGTAAATGCAAAATTTTCAATCTCTGAAGGGCCCTGTAATGCAAGGGACCCGGGAATATCGCCTGAATGGACGCCGCCAACAAACCTACTAGGCGAGCTAATGTCCGTAATGATATTGTCGGAGAGGCAAGCGCTTTCCTCAATTCTTTCCTGATAACCACTCTCTTCCGCAAGGGAAGAAGCAACTGGCACGTGAGAGAGTTGATCTGAAAGCCCAAAAATTCCATCGATTGCGATGGAATCAGGACCGACTTCTCCAGATTCAAAAGGAAACCCAGATCCTGTAACAGTTGGAGAGTCCAAGCCAGGTGACTCATCAAGAGTTCCCTCGACTGTGCCATAATTAGAATGTCGTCGAGGTAAATTATCAGTCGGACCCCTCGTTCTCTCAACCATTGGACCACCGGTCGCATGAGTTTGGTGAAACACCAAGGGGCGGAAGACAGACCAAAGGGCATCGCGGAAAACTCGAACCACTGGTCGCGCCAGAGAAACTGGGGAAACCTCCTGTGTGGTGGGAAGATAGGAACCGCCAAATAGGCGTCCTTCAGGTCTAAACGAACGAGCCAATCCTGCTCTAAAAGGATGTCCCTCAGTAAATGGATGCCCTCCATCTTGAAATGGCGATACACCACCCAAGCGTTGAACTCTCGGAGATTCAACACCAAACGGAACCCTTTGTCCTTCTTCGGGACCAAGAAAATCGTGCTTACAAAACCCCGAGGATGGGGAATAGATCTCACTATCGCACCCTTCTGGAGCAATGCTTCCACTTCCCTGTCGATGAAACTCTGTTCTTGTAGGGAAAAATGTAGGGCGCCGGGCACCTGACTCTGAGTCGGAGTGGTGTAGAACTCTATGTGGAAGCCCTGCACTGTTTGTAACACCCAGGGATCGACCGTGATCTCCTGCCACCTGTGAAGGAACAACGCAATACGACCTCCCACCATGCATTCTGTGGCATTCAAAACCATTACCTGAATAGGAGTTATCTCCGGAGTTTTGCTGTCCTCTATAGGTTCCTCTGTGGCCTCGACCTCGTCCACCTCTATTGCGGGAGGGGTAAAACTGCGACCTCTGACCGCCTCTGCCTCTTTGTTCCGCACCTCGGGAGGTCTGGTTGTAGCCTCGGCCGGACCCTCGACCTCTAGCGCGTCCGGCCCTATCAAAAACACCAGTGTGGAACACCTTCTTGATGTTAGCCTGCGCCTTGTCTAGAGCTGAGAACGTGGCCACGTATTTGCCCATCTCTTTGACGAATTTGTCGCCAAACAGCATGCCATTGGCCAAGGAACCCGGTTCGGTCGTGGCCATTTCCGCTAATTGAGAGTTTATTCTCATTAAGAAGGAGCGCCTCCTTTCGGTTGACAGCGCCACATTGGCATTTCCTAAAAAGCACAGGGCCCGCTGAGCCCATTCCATAATATCAGAGGTGTCCAATGGAACATTCTGGTTTTTTGCGTTGACCGCCGCGTCTAAAATTTTTGTGAGGGGTCCCGAAACATCCAGTAACTTATCCTGGCATCCCCGCCAGGCTCTATCTAAACCCTTTTTCGGGTCTTTAGCGAACTTTCGCATAAATGTAGCCATATTAGGGTCTAATTCTGGAGTGTCCGCCACCTTGCCAGTCAGGGATGGTCTCGGGCATTCCGATCGCAATGTGGCTCGCACCTCCTTCTTGAAACCCTGCCGTAAGTTCACCCCCACATAATGGGCCACCTCAGGACAGGGAACCCACTCCGAGGAGCGCGGATGAATAAGGCTCTGAGGGTCGAATAATAGATTTTTAGGAACCTGGCTGTCATCAGCCTTGTAAGCAGTATGCTTCAGCTTTTGTGTTTTCTTTTTGGGTCTCACCGACTCCACCTCCGAGTCAGAAGTGTTAGTAGTAGACGGTAACGATTCATCCGTGGTATAAGCAGCCATGGAACCATGGTCTTTCATCACATTTTTCGCCATACGCGCCAATACTTTGGCCGAAGACTGCGAAGTGCCTGCGTCACTATGCTGGGTCCTCATTTTCCTCTTGCCATACTTAAGGAGGGGTTTAGTAAAAGGTTTGAGGGCTTTTATTAAGGCCTTGTTAACTGAACCCTGGACGTGGGTATCCAGGGCTTCCACCAAATTCTCCTCCAAGTTTTCAGGTTCCTCATAGTCCTCATAGTTATCACACTCTACCCACTGATCCTCCTCTTCGGCGTAGTACGCCATTGCCTTAAGCAGAGAGGGTTGGAGGAGATTCACGGGGGGGAGCAGCCCAGGGGTCTGACAGAACCTGGTCCCTAACAAGAGCACAAAAGAACAACCTAAGCTAAAGGTTCTGTGGTAAAATCAAGGTGGAAGGAGAAACCCCAGTACACTCCTCTAGAGCAGGGCTCTATTCCGGTCACAAGCTCCGGTAAGCGTTCAATTATTGAGGCCAGAGATGTGTGCAGTCATTCAGGTCTATGCGCGAGGAGCCGTTAGTTCAAATGATCAGAAAACGAGTTCGCGCGCACAGACAGAGCGTCCTGGTAACGACGCGACCGCTCTCTGTGCACGAGCGTGTCGCGTCTGCCTCCTCCTTCTCCACCGCCCCCTAACGCCCGCAGCAGGCCAGCGACGCGCGCGCGCTGCGAGGCGCCACTACCTCAGCGAGATCGGAGCCGAGAGCACACGCTTCGGGACCAACTCGCCGCTCACATAACCAAATAACCAGTCTCCAGCACAAGCCTGACAATAGAAGATATTAGCGACGAATATCGTTGAAACAACTATATCCCCACAGTCTACCAAAACTGATAAAAGGTAAGGGAAAAGTACTTATCTGCTGCTGCAGCAGCAAAGAAAGAGGAAGTGATGTCGTGATTCGGACTTTATATATGATAGTATTGACAGTGATTGGGGCATACTACTGGAGGGGGTTGTACTTCCGGGGTATGCTGAAGTTTAAAGTTGTTTTATTGGCTGCTGTGTTTTGCAGTAAAGCAAAGAGAAGCATAATCAGAGCCTCCGTGGACTGCCATAGAATTACAAGGTCCTGTGGGGTTAAGTGGCTCCCACAATACACCAGACGGTGCAGTACCAAAGGGCGTCACTAGGGGACCCATATCAAGTCAGCCGAGCAGCACACTGTATATACACCAGGATGCAGTGCCACGGGCCATCACTAGGTGTCCCAGTCCAGTCAGAGTCCACGTTGTACAGGTGTAACTAAAGACTGCTGCTGGAAGGAAACCATAAAGTGACGCACCTGTTTTGTTTTTCTTGAACGAGAGAGTTAGGAAAGCACTTCCCGTGGAATCTGAAAGGACATCTGCTGGCCCATAATGCATTGCAAACATGGCAAAGTCATTCCTTCTAAATACACGAAATTCACTTCATATTAATCAGCCTTTCCTGTTTAGTTTTCTTGTGTTATTTATGCAAACGTTCCTTTCCATTAGCTGACTTGAATCCTAGATATTTAGTCGCGCTAAGATTACCAAGAGTTGATGTCAGATGCCAATGTCAGAGGCCAATCATTAGTCTGAAGAAGCAATAACAGTGGAAGCATCACAAGCGAGGTCGATTCTCGTGGTCAGTTGCACTTCGTGTGGTGAATGATAACGAGAACTCGCAATTTTTGGAGGACCTTAGGGGTCTGATTAGCAAAGTGAAGATCAAATAAATCAATCTAAGATACCGTATGTTCTCTCACAGATAGGATTTGCAGTTATCTAGAATTATTAGAACGTCACTGGTGACTTTTTTCTTTCAGGTTCTGGGTGCGCTATGTACACCGTAGACTAAGGATTAATAAGTAAGTTAACTGCGGCAGTTAGGAGTTGATCTGTTCAACCTGTTTTAAGGGGCGGGGGTCACAGTACTTAGCACTGCTCAGCAGGGGTAAAGCGTATAGAGTGCTGAGGTCTGCAAAAACAAGAGTTCATGAAAAAGGTAAAAAATCCAGGATGACCAGCCAGAAGAGGTGAATTTCCCACAGGTTATTGTTTTATCTGCAGGAGATAAAACAATAACCTGTAGGAAATTTTTTAAGGACCGTCGGGGTCTGGCCAAAGCACACGCTTTGGCAGACAAAGGGTTTCATGGCGCTTTGGGAAGGGCCTTATGCTGCACTCACTCAGATGGTATCTGAGGCAGAAGGAATACTTGCATGACATTTCTCTTGGAGCCCCATAAATATAGACGAGTAAATATCAGACATCTGCGGAAAGAAAGCGAGACATTGGGAAGCGCTTCCCTTCAAACTCTGACACTCCTTCTTTTAAAGATTTGAGCACCTAGCTCAATATTTTAATAAAGCTGGAACAACATGAAGTACGATATTTTCCGTATATGATACTATACTAATTGATAACGAATTAAGCAAGTTTATTAACTTATTGTATAATTCAGCGTCAGTAGTATAAAGTGATACCTTCCATCACCATAAAATTTTGACAGGTGCCACGCACCCTGGAAGTGACGTAGGAGCCCACCCCGGAAGTCCTGTCCCCGGAAATCCCGCCCCCGGAAGTGGGGCAGGTGTCAGGTGCCATGCCCCATGTCTGCCCCCGAAAGTGGGGCAGGTATGGGGGGTGAGTGTGCCCTCCACCCAGAAAATGATGGCAGTGTAGGAGGGTCATAGGTGTAGCGTGGTGGTCTGGGGCGCCTGGGGCTAGGTGTAAGCCACCCCAATAGGGTCTACTAGGGGTGTTTAGGGTTATGGGATGCGTAAGCAGAGACTTACCTGTGTGTGCCATGTTGGTTGGGCAAGCATGGACATGTCTGGGCATGTTAAGCAGATAGTTGCGGCTGTAGGCTGGTGTTGCTTCAACAGTGGCGCGGTGCGACTGTGGAATGGGAGCCCTAGTGTGGTGCTGGGGTCTTTTTGGAGGTAGACCAGGCCCCCTAGGAGGCGTTCCTAATGCATATAGAGCTCCTAAGTGGTAGACCATGGTACAGGGCCTAGCCACAGCCAACCAAGGGCAGGAAGCCCAAAGCCATCACAAGAGGTGGCAAGCTAGACTGTAAGTTTGCTGGTGCAACAATTTTACCGCCTAAAAATGACACTAGTTAATAAAAAATAAATAAATGTTAAGTCACACCGTGGGCCTGGTAACATGCCCATGCATAGTTCTGTAACAGGGTAAAGTGTGCTGCCACAACCCTAGACTGTAAGTTTGCGGGTGCAACAATTTTTACCGTCTAATTTTAAAGTCTCTGCTGTAAAATGATACTAGTTATGAAAATAAAATAATAATAATAAATAAATAAGACAAGTGTTATGAAACTGTGGCTTCTTTCTAAGTGGGAGTGATGTGTCAGGGTTGATAAACATGGCAATCATGTAAAGCATGCGCTGTGGACCTGGTAATATGCCCATGCATAGTTCTGTAACAGGGTAAGGGTGCTGCCACAACCCTAGACTGCAAGTTTGCTGGTGCAACAGTTTTTTTACCGCCTAATTTTAAAGTCTCTTATGTAAAATTCGGGAATCTCCTGAGGCGGAAGCCGGGAGTGAATCTTAGCATTTTAAAATCTTTGTTGTGTGATACTTTGCCTTAACTTCACTCACCTGTGCACTTTAAACAGCGCTCCTAGCGCTGCAACGAACGCCATCTATCGCCATCACTGAGGGCGAGGCGCCACGGCGGACACGCCCACCTCAGCTGGCCACGCCCCCTCCCCTGACTCACTATAAAGTGCGCGCGGCTGGAAAGCGCGTCACTTTAATTCGGGAGTCTCCTGAGGCGGAAGCCGGGAGTGAATCTTAGCATTTTAAAATCTTTGTTGTGTGATACTTTGCCTTAACTTCACTCACCTGTGCACTTTAAACAGCGCTCCTAGCGCTGCAACGAACGCCATCTATCGCCATCACTGAGGGCGAGGCGCCACGGCGCCACGGCGGACACGCCCACCTCAGCTGGCCACGCCCCCTCCCCTGCCTCACTATAAAGTGCGCGCGGCTGGAAAGCGCGTCACTTTAATTCGGGAGTCTCCTGAGGCGGAAGCCGGGAGTGAATCTTAGCATTTTAAAATCTTTGTTGTGTGATACTTTGCCTTAACTTCACTCACCTGTGCACTTTAAACAGCGCTCCTAGCGCTGCAACGAACGCCATCTATCGCCATCACTGAGGGCGAGGCGCCACGGCGGACACGCCCACCTCAGCTGGCCACACCCCCATGTTCCTTCTCACACGGACATAAAGGATGTGCCTCGCCAGGAAGCGCAGCGGACGGGCGCAGCGGGCGCGCCGTCAGCGCGCCGAAGGCGCGCCAAAGGCAAGCCCGTCTGGGCCCGTCCGGGCCTGGATCGGGCCTAGGGCCAGTCCCCCTGCCTCTTCAACCAGCCCCACCCGCATCCGCTGGACTTCTGCCCAACTACACCTACTTAATTCACATCTATGCCCGACCGGCCCCCGCTGCATCCCGAGTCATCTGGAAGCCGCTCATTATCTCTGCCCACAATGCAGCTTTACACTCCCGCCTTGTCAACCCCGTCTCTCCCCTTGCTCACCACCGCATCCCTCTTCCCCTAATCAGTACACCTTACGTGCAGGTCTGATTAATTGCCGATCTTTACCCCGTCACGCCAACGACATCTGGATGTCCATTTCGTCTGAGGAATGGGATATTCTTTTCCTAACCGAGTCCTGGATCACTGACTCTTCCTCACCTGATATCTATCTGGCCATCCCCCCAGGTTATGACATCAAATGCCTGAATCGGACCGGAGGTAAGTCTGGTGGTGGTCTTGCCGTCATACTTAAATCCTCTTTCCAGTTGACTTTCACTAGACTCAGTGCAATAGGCACAATCGAAGCTATGTACTTCTCCATCTCCGACAATGCATCAGCAATCCTAGCTGGCACACTAGTCTACTGTCCCCCTCCTGTCTCCACGCCCTCCCTCAAGGCCCTTGTCCACTTATTGGCTGATCTTTCTATTAAACATCAAAATTTCATTGTCCTGGGCGATTTTAACCTCCACATCGACAACCCGCTATGCGCTAAGGCTACTAACCTGGTCGACACCATGGAAAGCCTCAATCTTAAACAATTGGTTGCAGGTCCCACCCATGTGGCAGGCCACACCCTGGACCTTATCTTTGCAAATTCCTCGCTCATCACTGCCCTTCAGCCTCTCCCTCTAACCTGGACCGATCACTTCCTCGTCCCTTTTCTTCTTACTTTAGGACGCAAACCTGCCCAACTGGCCCATAGAAAGGAATTGGGAAGAAAGTGGCATAAGGTCACCTGCGCTACCCTGGATCCCATATTCCACTACCATTCGGAGTACCTCTCCCCGGACATTGATGAAAATGTCTCCAGGTTAAATTCTACTCTCCTTAAGGCTATTGATTCTATTTCCCCCCAGATAACCATCTCCTCCACCAGGTCGCGGCCCTCTGCTCCCTGGTTCTCCACCTCCCTTCGGGAGGAGAAAAGCAAATGTAAGGCCCTTGAGCGCAAGTGGAGGCTCAACTACGACTCTGAAGCCAAACATCTTTACAGAACGGCACTTAAACAATTTCTCAAACTTAAAAAAGGCGCGATGAAAGACCACTTTGCCGCTCAAATTAATAAAGCCAAAAACTCTTCAAAAACGCTCTTTAGCGTCGTCAAAGACTTTATTAACCCTCCGGCTAGAGCCCCCCAGAACACCGCCAGTCAGGCCCTTTGTGAGGGACTCTCAGATTTTTTTCTAGAAAAAATAAACAAACTGTGTGTCTCCTTCCCCACTGAGTCAGTCACTCCATCTCCTACTTCTAGCCCCCCTGAGTCTCCATCTTTCCTTGCATTCAACAAACTAAACATGGACGAGGCTATTAGACTGCTCATCGCCTGCAAATCTGGCGCCCCCTCTGATCCTGTTCCCGCCAAAATCATGGGAGAACTGGCACCCTCACTGGCCTGCCCTTTCCTTACCGTCTGGAATGCCTCCCTTCACCATGGCTTCTTCCCCTCCACCTGGAAGGAGGCACTGGTGATCCCTATTTTGAAAAAGGCAGACGCAGACCCCACTGTCTTCTCTAACTACCGTCCCATCTCCCTCCTTCCCAAACCTGCCAAAGTCCTGGAAAAAGCAGTACAGCTCCAACTTACGGACTATCTGGAAAACCACTCTCTGCTTCATGGATCCCAATCCGGTTTCAGAGCAGGATTCAGTACCGAAACGGCCCTGCTGGAGGTATCTGAGACCATTCGGGAGTGTGTGGACAGGGGCGAGGAGGCCATGCTGGTTCTCCTCGACCTGTCCGCAGCTTTTGATACGGTCTCTCACCCCATCCTCCTGGACCGCCTCGGGCAGATAGGCATCGGTGGCTCTGCCCTCGGATGGATCAAGTCCTTTCTCTCATCCAGAAGCCAAAGAGTACTACTACGCCCCTTCAAGTCAGAGGAAAAACCTCTGTCATGTGGGGTGCCACAGGGCTCTGCCCTTAGCCCCCTATTCTTCAACGTCTATCTGGCCCCCCTGGCTGACGTCGTTGAGTCCTACGGAGTCAGGGTGGTATCCTACGCCGACGACACACAGTTGGTGTTTTCTTTCCGGGACCACTCGGACTCCGCATTCCTCAACTTTCGCCAATGCCTGAATAACATCAGCGGCTGGATGACTACGAACCACTTGAGATTAAATGCAGATAAAACGGAGGTCCTGTTTTTCAATCAGAACACCTCTATTCCCTCTTCTTGGTGGTGGCCGACAGCTCTCGATCCTGCCCCTACCCCGGTCCGCTCGGCGCGGAATCTGGGCTTCCAATTCGATGACTCCTTGTCATGTAAAACCCAGATCAATAAGGTCACCTCCGCCTGCTTCATGAAACTACGGATGATAAAAAAGATCCTCCCGTACCTTCCCACGGATTCCCGCCGCACAGTCACCCAGGCCCTCATTACGTCCCACCTGGACTATGCTAATAGCCTCTATGCAGGGGCTCCGCAGTACCTGATTGGTCGACTGCAGATTGT
The DNA here is from genome assembly GCF_964204655.1 of Triturus cristatus. Classification (NCBI taxonomy): domain Eukaryota; kingdom Metazoa; phylum Chordata; class Amphibia; order Caudata; family Salamandridae; genus Triturus; species Triturus cristatus. The sequence goes on along the minus strand of NC_140586.1, from coordinate 866,194,151 downwards.
CCAGAATGCTGCGGCCAGACTGATCGGTAACATCCCTTACCGTCAATCTGTCTCTGCATATCGAAGGCATCTCCACTGGCTCCCTGTGGCTAGCCGCATCCAGTTTAAGGTTCTCACCCTTACATATCGAGCCGTCAACAACTTCGGCCCTACTTACCTGAAAAATCGGGCTTCGATATCCTGCTCCACCAGATCCTTGAGGTCCAATGACCTCCGCCTCCTGATCTCGCCCCGTTTTAGACTGTCCAGAACCGGAGGCAGAGGTTTCGGTGTCATTGCTGCCAGACTTTGGAACTCCCTTCCACTTGAGCTGAGGTTCTGCCCCTCTGAAACCATCTTCCGAGCCAAACTCAAAACCTGGCTCTTCTCCGGACTTTAGATTCCCTTGCATCACATTTTCTTCTCTCCCCTTTTCCACTCAGTAACCCCTGGATTTTAGCGCCGGGACACCCCTTCGGGGGTAGCTGCGCGCTCTACAAATTCCATAAAATAAATAAATAAAATAAAATACAGGTTATGAACAAATAAATAAATAAGACATGTGTTATGCAACTGTGGCTTCTTTTTATGTGGGAGTGATGTGTCACGGCTGATAAACATGGCAGCTTTGTAAAGCGCTCTGAGGGCCCGGTAACATGCCCATGCATTGTTCTGTAGCGGTAAAATGTATTGCCACAGCCCAGAAAGGGCTGGATGGAGCAAGTTCCACATAAGAGGCGGCAAACCATACAGTCATAGGGGCATATTAACAAGCCAGGCGATAAAATTATCGCCGCTTTAGCGGCAGGAAACTGCCGCTAAAACGGCGATAATGGGCTTGATAATATGCTCTATGGAATTCCAATTGAATCCATTGTTAGAAGTCCTTCACATTTAACATGGGCTTCAATTGGAATTCCATAGAGCATATTATCAAGCCCATTATCGCCGATTTAGCGGCAGTTTTCTGCCGCTAAAGCGGCGATAATTTTATCGCCTGGCTGGATAATATGCCCCATAGTTTTGTAACCGGGTAAAGTGTGCTGCAGCAGCCCCAGAAAGGGTGGGATGAACCAGGGCTCCATCAGAGGTAGCAAACTAAAATTCAAGTAAAAGAGTGCTAAGACACGACGAGGCTTCTACTTGGGGAAAAGGTGTCAGGGACTGATAAGCACGGCAGTGTTGTAAAGAATGGCGCCGAATACGTCCACGGTGCTCTTAGGCGGGGTAGTGCGTGGGAGCGTCATTGAAAGTATGACATTTTTAAGGCGTGCTTTTTTACACATTGAAGTGTAACATGTAAACTCTTTTCCATGAGTTTCCCGCCTGTCTAGAGGACGACCCCCATTGCCTATTATCAGATTGTAATAGGTATAAAAATAGGGCGGTAACTTAAGCACATACTTGCACTCTGAGAATTGTCTGGAGCACCTAACTGTATCTCGGCGGCTGAACAGGCTTTGGCAGAAGACTACAGAGTTAACATGGCGCAGAGGGGTAACAGCCACGCTAATGAAACAAACTCTGGGGCATATCAGCAACAACCGGTGATAATTATTACTAACCGCACTTAGCACTAGGATAATTATCGCCGGCTAACGTGGATTTTTATCGCTGAGATAGCGCGCTATTAGCAACGCTTATCTCAAAAGCGATAAAAATCCTAGCGCTAACTGCCAAACGTGAGATTATCGCTGGAAACCCATCGATAATCCCACGAAGTTTGGCGATAGCTTGCTGATAGGGCTTCACATACTTAGCCATGATATCCTCCTTCCATAGGATATCATGGCTAAGTCAGTCCTGAAGCAGGTGTAAGGAAAGTAGCGATAACAGAGGTTATCGCTACTTTTCTTGCCGCTATGCTTCGTAGCGTGGGGCTTGATGATGGGAGAAATGTCGCTTAGCGACATTTCTCGAGTCATGTCAGGTCAGGAACGCCCACTTTGCATCTCATTAGAAATGCAAAGCTGGGCGTTAAGAATCTGGGCGCTAATGCAAGGTTTCACGCGATAGCATGACCTTGCTAATTAGGCGATAAAATTATCGCCGCTTTTCGCCCGAAAACGGCGATAATTTCATATCGCCTCGTTGCTGATATGCCCCTCTATACTTAATGTAAGTAACTATGGAATTTGTTTTACATTTATAAGGCAGTTCTGGTATTTGTTAAAAACTTTAGACAAGGAATAACTGTAAAAATAAGCATGCACATAGGGATTATTGTAGTATCAAGTCATAGAGGCTTAACAGTTTTTAAGAGGGTAAACATAACAAAATAAAACAATGCCTTGACAAAATAAAACAATGCCTTTTTATACACATACCTTGGTTGGTGGTCTTCAGGATATGTCAGAGATGTTTGGGGCTCCCCAAAATCCGGCGTCTGCTGCATTACAAGGGGCCAGTTGTGGTGGATGCACTGGCTGATGCTTTGCGCTCTCCAAAGCCCTGGTGATTTGTTTTTTTTTCAAACATTGCCGTTTTGGACACGAGGCGTGGAGAACGGCGGAGGCTGCCTAATGCCCCCGCCGGCCCAGCAATGGCTTCTGTGCTGTTGGGGGAGTGGCGGCGGCAGACCCCAGTTGCTGCCGCCACCCCTGGGGGGTCTTAAAAATAATCAGGGGATGGTGAGGGTGGTGGAGGTTGGCCCTGGGGTCTCCACCGCCCACAAGCTTTTTTAAAAAAAATGCCCACATGGGGCTGTGGTGCCGGGGTCACCGGGGGCACCGGGGGCTGTACCTAATGCCTCCGCCGCCTGCCATACCGGTTTTGTGGTGAGGGTGGCTGACCCCACAGGGCCGTCACCACCCCAGCTGGTCGCGAGATCGGTGGAGGCTACCCCTTCGCTTCCTCCGCAGCCCTAAAAAGACCCCCTCCAGGGGCTGCTGGCGACGTGCTGCAGCACCCATATGGACTGCAGCGCGTGTGCGGAGGGCGAGGCACAGACAGGTTTCAAACCATTCTGAGCCCCGCCCTGTGACACGGTAGCCATGATGGGGGCGGAAGCGCTTAAACAGTGCTTCCACCCCCATCATGGCCGCACTGTACACCCTTCATGGTGCAAGGGTCTATTAAGACCCGGACAGCGTAATTAAAGCAGGGTGCACGGTGCCCCATATGCATGGCATGCCCCCTGCTTTAATCACACTGTTTGGCCTTAAAACTGCACAGCTACATGCCTCATGAGGAGAGGCTATAGCTGCATGATCAGAGCGGGTGCCTGGGACCCCTTGGGGAACAAATGGAGTCACGGCTCCGGCTCAATCACCCAGTGATTTTGGGCAAATCATGTAAGCTAAAGTGGGTAAAAAATAAAATAAAATACTGTAACCATGTGGAATGTAACTGGGGCTCATGTAATCCGCTCTGAAACCTCTGGGATAAGTTTATGTTAAATTAAAAAAAAATCCTCTGATTCTGGACAAATCACTTAAGCTCAGGGTAGCTAAAAATGCTAGTCTATAACGCAATGTCTTTCTTGTAATAATATAGATATTTATTTATTTAGTTAATTTATTTTTATTTATTTATTTGTACGCAGGATCTCCGAGAGCTAACATTGTCTAATGAGGAAACTGCTGCATTTGAACAAGGTACATATATAAGAGCCTCTTCTTTAGAAACTTATAGTAAAAAGTTATTTGTCAAAGTACAGGTTTGTATGTCTTTTTATTTCATGTCTTAATGGTGTTTTTATGTGTGTGTTTTTACAGACTATGGCACGGAGATGCAACTAGCCGTCGACTCAATACAACAACAAATGGATACTGAGGAGGCAGGAAACCTGCACTCTTATAATACGCCTATTACAGGTAAGTGTGTGTGTGTGTGTGTGCTGAGAGAGAGCGGTAATAAGCCTGAATATATTGTAAGATAGGATATATATATATAGATATATATATATATATATCCATACATATATATATATATATATATATATATATATAGCTATATATAAATTCACTGAAGAAAACATAGGTTTCAGGCTCGTTGTAGTTAGGAATTAGCATTTAAAAAACCTTAGAAATTCACTGAAAAAATCATAGGTTTCAGGGGTGTTATAGTTAGCTGGACATTTCACTCGTACAAAACCAATGAAATTCCTCCGTTATAATTAGTTGTGCTAACTATAACTCGCGCGCCCGCAATCCACTGCTGATGATGTCACATATTACATCATTCATGACATGGTCAGTGACATCACTGATGACATCACTGATGACATCTCAAATGACATCACTGACGACATCATCCAGTGAATGTGGTTTGGTTTGTTATTTAAATATGTATTTTATATATAGCAATCTGCATTGAAGAATGAGTGGATATATAAATATCTGGATGGAGGATTTAGTAGCAGTGCGATTGACTGTTTACTTGACTAATTTATAATGTCTCACTAAATATATTGGAACTGTGTGAATATCTGTATCACTTTGTCAGTTGTTGTGTAAACTGCTGCACCAGTTGGTTACTAGCTACGTGAAGGTCTTTATTAGTTGTTGATTAGTTAACTGAGTATTTGTATGGGAGAGTGAATGTGTGGGTGGTTCGTTGGGGGGTGTGTGACTGCCCAAAGATGTGTGAATAGTTGATTCAGTAGGTATATGAGGTTAAGACTGCATGTTATAACAGTTGTTTGGGTGAGTGCATATCTTTATGGGTGTGGTGATGAGCAAATATATCTCTCAATGGTACATGTCCAACAAACTAGAAAAATAAGAGGCAGTCTATGTGACAGTTGTATATAAATAACTATACATAAGACTCAGTGATTTTATGAGTGACTGTATGGATAACTGTATACTTGTAATAGTGATTTTATAACACACTAAGTATGAGTTACTATATATATGAATAAATGAAGTGGTGTTTGTATAAGTGTGTATCTGACTAAATGTAAGTAGGATTCGTTGTTTGCATAAATGAGTAGGATGACTGCATAAGTGAATAGGATGTGTGCTGGTGTGTAATGTCGATATAGGTGTATAAGTATATTTGATAGTGTTCTATTGATCATTGACAGCATGTATGAGTGAATCTAGAGGTAAGTGATTAGATGTGTGTGTAGATCAGGAATCACTGAGTGGGTTTTTAGAAACTTGTATTGGTGTGTGAGTGGATTCAAATATGGTACTCTGTATTTTACAGTGAGTGATGAAAGGTTATACTAGTGTATGATGAGGTGTATCTGATTGTCATGTGGATGATGTCATCAGTGATGTCATCAGTGATGTCATTAGAGATGTCATCAGTGATGTCATCAGTGATGTCACTGACCATGTCATGAATGATGTAATATGTGACATCATCAGCAGTGGATTGCGGGCGCGCAAGTTATAGTTAGCAGAACTAGCTATAACGGAGGAATTTCAATGGTTTTGCACGAGTGAAATGTACCGCCAACTATAACACCCCTGAAACCTATGGGGGCATATCAACAACAACCGGCGATAATTATCTCTAGGCGCACTTAGCGCTAGGATAATTCTCGCCGGCTAGCGTGAATTTTTATCGCTGAGATAGCGTGCTATTAGCAACGCTTATCTCAATAGCGATAAAAATCCTCACGCTAACAGGCTAACGTGAGATTATCGCTGGAAACCCAGCGATAATCTCACGTTACCTTGTTGATAGGGACAGGCAAACTTAGCCATGATATCCTCCTTCCATAGGATATCATGGCTAAGTCAGAAAAATACCAGACGTAAAAAAGCAGCGTTAACCGCGGTTAGCGCTGCTTTTTTTTGTCTCTAACAGGGTTAGCGACATTCTTGATAATAGGAGAAATGTCGCTTAGCGACATTTCTCCTATTATTTTACTCTGGAACGCCCCCTTTGCATCTCATTAGAGATGCAAGGGGAAGCGTAGAGTAAAAGGGTGCTAACATGCAAATTTGCATGTTAGCACCCTGTTGTTGATAGGGCGCTAGTTTTATCTCTCCTTTTTTGGCTTTTAAAGCCAAAAAAGCAGAGATAAAGCCCTTGTTGATATGCCCCATGGTTTTTTCAGTGAATTTCTAAGGTTTTTTAATGCTAATTCCTAACTATAACGTGCCTGAAACCTATGGTTTTTTTCAGTGAATTTCAATGTTTTTTTAAATGCTAATTTGTAACTATAACGTGCCTGAAACATATGTTTTTTCAGTTAATTTCTAAGGTGTTTTAAATGCTAGTTTTTAACTATGCCTACAGAGGTAGGACATGTGAAGAAAGAAGAAAAAACACACAGAAAGAAGAAAAAGAAATGCAGAAAGAAGCAAAAGAAGTCCACAAAGACGAAGAAAAGTGCAGGAAGAAGGAAGACATGCAGAAAGAACAGAGGAGCAGAAAGAGGCCTTGTTGCAAAATCATCCAGTACCCTCAACTTTTACAGATGGGTACTGGTGGTAACGGACTATTATTAACCAGTCATAGAGCCAGTGCTATGCTAAAAGACACTTAGAATACAGTTAAAACACCTACATACACTAGGGAACACTATGTGTTGGGGTACCCCTGTGATTAGAATGACCTCCTCTGTAAGCCCCTAGTACATAATAGGGCAGGGGGATTAAAACTACCTTTTAAAACGCGCCACAGGGTGCGTTTGCACACTGGTGAAGGGAGGGGAGGGCTGAGCTGACGTGTGCAAACACGACCTGTGGCCGTTTTAATTTGGGGGCTAAAGTCCCCTTGAATCCTGAGTCCCTTGGGTCCAACTAGCTCACCAGGTATCTCCAGTTAGCGCCACAGTGCTGCGTTGCAGGGAGGTGTAAAAAGTGTCACGGCCTGGACCACCTCTTTGCAACGCAGCACAGTGGCGCTTACTGGAAGCACCTGGTGGGCTAGTTGGCCCCCATTGGTCCTCAGGATTGAAGGGGAATTAATTCCCCAACTTAAAACATGCCACAGGGCGTGTTTGCACACGTCACCTGAGGCCCCTCACCACTGTGTAAACGCGCCCTGTGTCCGTTCTAAGTTGGGAAATTGAGACCCCTTGAATCCAAGGGTACCTAGGGACAAACTAGCCCACTAGGTACCTCCAGTAAGCGCCAGAGCTGTGTTGCAGAGAGGTGTAAAAAGGGGCGTGGTCTCTGAAAACCTGTCTGCAACGCAGCTCCCTGGCGCATACTGGAGATACCTGGTGGGCTAGTTGGCCCTCTGGGACCCTCAATATTGAAGGGGAATTAATTACCCAACTTACAACTCGCCAGGGGGCGTGTTTGCACAATGGTGAAGGAAGGGGGCGGGGCCTGAGGTGACATGTGTGCAAACATGCCCTGTGGCTCATTTTAAGTTGGGGAATTAATTCCTCTTCCATACTGAGGGTCCCTGGTGACCAACTAGCCCACCAGGTACCTCCAGTATGCACCAGGGAGCTGTCCACTGTCCACTACACTCCATACACCAGCGGTGTATGTCACCATGGATATGGGTGTGTGCTGCATAATGCGGTCTGTCCAGCACATCTCTGCCACTCTTGGCATTGTGTACTTTCCCAATCATGGTACTACTGCATCCTTCACACATGCCTGGTTGCCACCTCTCCCCACATTTGGCTAGTGTGTGGCTGAGGTGCCATGCTGTTGATGGCTCAGTCATGTTCAAGGCTTTCCCAGGTTACCATTGTGAGTTGTCCTGTCGTGTCTGGTGGGTGGGCATGTTGTTTTGCATGTTGGTTTTGATTTTGTGACGTGTGCATTGCCAGAGTTGTGAGTTGCATGGTTGTGGAGTTGAGGTGAGTGGGGTGTCCATTTGGAACTTGCCAAGGGGCTGTGCATTTCCCTTGGTGTCATCCTGGGAATGCTGGCTGCTGATGGACTGTTGGAGGATGGAGGAATCATGCACACTGGCTGGGTATTTGGAGGCTTCATTGGTGGAGGTTTCACGGTGTTCGGTTGTTGCCCTCACATTGATGTGACACATGTGCTTTCTGTTGCGGTGATTTTGTGCTGTATTGGCAGCGGGCACAGGTATGACATGTGTGCTGTGGATTGCCCCCAACACGTGCGTGCATCCAGCTATGGCGTATGTTCCTTGCTTGGTGTCCAGAGGATCCTGTGCATTGTGTTGGACGTATAGGGACTGGGGTACCAGGCTGATGGTGATGTCCAGGACAGGTGTGAGGGAGTTGGATGTGGCTGGCTGTGTGACTCCTCCCACTCTGGCGGGTGTTGGTTGGGGTACCATGGTCCAACAGGTGCAGCACAGCCAGCAGCTTTGTGTGGGGTGGGATGTTGGTTGTCCGCTGTGTTGGTACCGTCGACATGTTGGGCGTTGATGGTCAGGATGCGTAGGATGCTTGTCCTTTTGAGCCTGTAGTGGGCAATGACATTGTCAGCTGTTGGGTCTGTGAGGCTGGTGCGTTTCCTGGGGGTCCGCTGTCTTTGTCTGCGCTGCCTCTGTGGTGGTCTGGGGGAGTGTTCCCGGTGGGGATTGGGGTCCTGGGGTGATGGCGGTGGGTGTTGAGGCCCTCTTGGGTGTCCAGGCCACGTGACCAGTGGCTCCATGGCATCTGTTACCCTTCCGATGTGGATGTGGGCTGTGCTCCCTTTTGTGGTGCAGGCTATGGTCCGACTTTTCACCAGGTCAGTGCAGGTGTTATTTTCCTGCTGCTAACGCGCCTTATCGCCTGTTTTATGTTCTTATTGCAGTTCTGGCTGGTCGTTGTGAATGTTGTGGAGTGGTGTTGTTGCGGCTTTTGGCATAAGAACGCCTACTCCGCATCTCATTAGCGACAGTTGCGGGGGTCTTCTGTGGCGATGTTTTTTGCGGCTGCTATCATGGGTACACTGGTGCTGTGGGCTGTTTACACCAGCTTGTGAATGGGGCGATAAATTTATCGCAACTTTGGCTACGATAAAGTGACGTTAACTCGGCGATAGCTCCTTGAGAATATGCCCCTGAATTGTTTGGTATAGCACATAGTACTTACCTTGGAAACTAAGCCGAAAACATATTGGCTATCTTCATGAATTGGAATACTAAAGAAAGTTTTTTTAAATGAATCACAATAAACCATTTAGTATTAGTTGGAATTAAAGAATACACAGTTATTAGACCTGAAACCACGAGATACTGATGTTCCACTATTTTATTAATCATTCTCATATCGACCACCATTTGACATTTCACTTCTCATGTGCCATCATCTCTTTAAGCAACAGCTAAAATTGGGCTATTGTAGGTATTCCCAGCCACTGCAGGTATTCTTTTTTTTTCTCTCTAATAAATCCAGTATTATTTCTTTCAAACCCTGCTCTCCTTCTTTGGATATTTTAGATTGTGGTATTCTAGGCAGCATGGCATTTTTTTTAACTATGATTCCATTTTCATATGTCCAGTGTCATTTGGACCTCGTGCCCATAAGTTAGGATCAATATTTACCAATTCTGGTGGCTTATCTTGTTGTCCTTTAATCAGAAAACTCTTACTAAATGCATCCTTTCTGCATTTCAAATAAACATAATCCGGTGTACAGTATATTGTTGCATCTGTTAACAAAAAGGGAATCTGTCCTGTAATCGGTCCAATATTGAAACCCAAGGGTTTGGATATCGTACTTGTTAAGACAGTGTTAGGATACCCCACCGACCTATTTATTTTTCCCGAGAGAGGAGCATCGGGGTGCAATTGATGGGAGAAAGAGGTATTTGTGGCACCCGCATCATATAAGAATTGTTCTTCCCTCCCTGTCATTTTAGGATATGGTCCAGAAGAATCGACAGGTATTGTTACTCACTCCCCTTCCTCCCTTGAGGACCTTCATGTACCCAACTCATGGTAATCCCTGTCATCTGAGTAGTTCAGTGTGCAGTATACCTTAGTATTTCTGTCAAAATAGTTCTTGTCCTTTGTCTGTCCTGTAACTTCTCTATTAAAATTATCCTCGTTCTCAACCTCATCTTCTTCCTCTGTCTCTTGCCTCTTGTCCTCGTACATTCAGTCCTTGTGAAGATGGACACGCATTCTCCCAATGACCTTCCTGGAAACAATAGTTAGATGTGTTATAGTCTAATCCTGTTCTCTGTTGCACCGGAGCTTGAGGAAATTCAAATACGGCCCCATCTTTGTTTGTAACACCATTACGCTGTTGCCCTCACTCAGGCCCCTTCAACCTTCATAGTGTTTCTTTCACATTCTATACTGTTGCACATATTACACGCCCTTTCCTGTTTCCCTGAGCTAAGTCCGTTCTGAGACCAAGCAACTAATCCCCGAGATAACCATCACCTTGCCCACTCAGATAGTGATTGTGAAGTGTAGTGCACATAAGAAGATCACTGATGATGTAGGTCAAGGAAATGCTTTCGCAGACCACACAGCGAAAGAGACGGCTAGAGACACTACAAGCCGCATGTATGTTGCGGGCTCTGCTAGATGGGTTGCACAAGGAGGGATGTGTGAGAATACTGTGGACAGTGTGAAAATGATCCAGGCAGAGGCCACAGAGAAAGAATTGAGTACGTGGAAAGAAAGTATAGGAAGATTGGATGTGACAGGGTGCTGGACAGACTTGTCAGAACATCAACGCTGGTTGTTACCAGATGCTTATGTACTCCCAGTAGTTACCATGGCACATGGTCCAGCCCATAGTAGCGCTAAAGGTATATGCAAGATTCTGGCTCCGGTATGGAAGAATGTGGGGATCCCTAAATGTGCAGACAATCTGGTTAAGCATTGTATTGTATGCTTGATGCATAACCCGGGGAAGGGAACACCAACACCAGCAGGACACTTTGCTCCCCCAACTTACCCTTTTGAGGTTTTACAAATAGATTACATCCACATGGAACGATGTAACTGTCTGAAGTACGTTCTTGTTGTGGCATGTGCCTTCTTCTGATGGGTAGAGGCCTATCCCCTGAAAGATAATACTGCTCTATCCACGGCCAAAGTCCTTTTGAAGGAGTTTCTGCCAAGATTTGGGTTACCCAGAATTATTTGGAGTGAAAACGGGAGTGAATTTGTGGGTCAGATCATGCAGAAAGTAAGTACAGGCCTTGGCATCAAGCAAAAATTCCACGCAGCAAACCAACCTCAGGCAGCAGGTTTGGTGGAATGCTATAATGGCACCCTTAAGCTTAAACTGGCGAAAATACAAGCCAGTACGGGTCTTGCCTGGCCTGACGCCTTGCCCTTGGCTCTCTTATCCACCAGAACAACCACCCATTCCCGTATGGGGCTTAGTCCTTATGAGGTTGTCTTCGGACGCCCTGCAAATGTTTGGGGAGTCCCAAGGCCAAAGAAATACTCAGAGATAGAGCATCCATTGTTGATTGACTATTTACATGATCTAACCACTAAGTTACGTGTCCTTCACCAACAGGTACAAGATACTTTGCCCCAGGCTTCAACGGATCCTGGTCACACCATACGGCCGGGAGACTGGGTCTGTGTCAAAAACTTCCAGAGGTCAAAGAACTTGGAACCTCGCTGGACAGAACCTCTTCAGGTACTACTGATGACGCGTACTGCAGTAAAGGTGGTCGGCAAAAAGAACTGGGTACATGGGGTACATTGCAAGAAAGTGCCCCTACCATTGCCTTATGATCAATGGGTTCATAAACGAATTAGCGACTCTGAAACCGGAAGAGTACCGAGATTTGGACTATTCAGCGATGCGCGCCTAGACTTTGCCGGAGCAGGACAAGACGACGACGAGGTCCTCCAGACAGCTATACCACCGGCAGTGAAATTGGACGCTACTAAACCACATCTCCTTTTCCAAGAGCTAACTGTACCTGGTTCCCGGAGGTACGATCTGAGGCCCAGACTGAACAAAATACCTCAATAGTGCTTCATTGACTTTGTTTTTTTATCCCGATTAACACATGGTTGCAGGGCCGTGATCGTAAGTCTCAGAATTGTGACCCAAGATGTGGCTCTAGGCCTGTGGGACTTGTAGGAAAGTATAAAGAACAACAGACAATCACAGCTGAGTGAAGCAACCTCCCGTCACGGGCAATATTTAGAGCTGGAAATAACTGTTAACAAGGGAATGAACAAAATGCAAACAATGAGCACAAAGCATTGTAAATTATTGCATAATCGTTTTATAGTGACTTTAATAATATTGATTTTGATATGTATTATATTGTCTTGTATAGGATGGGGACTGAGGAAATTCAAATACGGCCCCATCTTTCCTAGTAACACCATTACGCTGTTGCCCTCACTCAGGCACCTTCAACCTTCATAGCGTTTCTCTCTCATTCTATACTGTTGAACATATTACATGACCTTTCCTGTTTCCCTGAGCTAAGTCCATTCTGAGACCCGGCTCGAAGCAACTAATCCCCGAGATAACCATCTGTTGACCCTTGGCGACCGTTCTCGGGCTCTCCAGTTGTTTTACGAATCACCATCTTCAACACGCAAGCACGTCCTGTCGTAAATTAATTTAACCAAGGAATGGCTATGCTGCCTGACCTATAGTGTCGGGTAGAGAACACGACCTTAGGGAAGGAATTTCTATTACCCATTATCCTGTATCTTGCACAAAGAATGTTTTCTTGTGGATGATTTGTATTTTTATTGCACATTGAGGGGGTTGTTGATTTAGGGGATTCAAGCGCTACAAAAGACTGTGAACCACGGATTGAAGTGGCAGTCTCCTGAGAACCTACCACTGATGTACTTCTAGGACAACTGTACCTAGCTGCAGCTAATAAATTGAAGTTCCTATGCCAGACAGAGTGTTCCGTGTCTCTGTAATTTGGAAGGCGAACTCAGAAGATTTCAGGCGTACCCTGCACCGCCAGGCTTAATGAGCCAGTTTCTCTAATTAGTGTCCTCCGTGAGGCCGCTTCAGAGGTCGTGGGTCCAGCCCTAGGATCGTGAGGAGCCCCGCAAGGAAATTCCGGAGGACGCGCACCACGCGATCGACCCCAACGGCTGAAAAGACCCGCTGCCCTGACTGCGGCCACGCTTTGGCTCCCTTGGTAATTTGTATCGCGAGACATCAGACGGACCTCTGTTGGCGTACGGAAACATCTGGTTAAGTTAAGTATAGTGGCCACTCCTTTGTCTTTGTTTTGTTTTTGTTCGACTTTTGCAAAAGCCGAAACCGAGGGGTGAGTGCAGTTTTTGTACTATAAAGTGACTAATTAACCCCTTGAAGTTTGTAAAGAAACTATTGTGGTAGCGATGCCTGGTTTCAGTAAGTTTGGAAGATGGTTTTGTTGTAATCGCGATAGGGCTTCCCGACTGGAGGACTCTTGTCCAATTCCTCCGGCCGGAACTCCCACTTATGAAGTATATTCAAAACATGGTATTGGCCCCATAGCTTTTAATGAGGCATGGGTTCGCTATATTAGGAAAGATGGTGTTTTACGATGGCCACAGAACGGCAGTTTTGAGCTCAATATTTTAGATAATTTGGAGAACACTTTGTTTAAGCGAAAAGCCCGGCCGGCTATGTTTGACTCTTTTCGCCTATGGGGTAAGGAGGCCAAACAGAAAGAAATAAAACAAGCTAAAAGAGATAGGAGGGATATGTCTATTTTGCAAGCTGCGCAACAATTTTAAAATAATGAAACCGATCATGCGATTGAGGTCTCAGATAGGCAACATCGTATGGCAATAGATAAATGTTATCCAGTGTTGCCAACTTCCCCTACGGAGAAAAATGAGGACCCTGAAAAGGATCCCTTAATGTCCCATCTGTTGAGATTACCCCCGCCCTATGCGCAGGGAGCTAATGTACCTTTTGGATTACCGCCTGCCCCCGGAGCGAATGCACCTTTATTATTAGCACCTGCCCCGCCTGTTCCGCCTGTTGTCCCACCTGTCGCTCCTCAATCGGTTCCTGCACCCCCACCACAGCTATCTCCGGTATTACCGAGCTCTCCCTTACCTTCGGCTCCCTTCGTAAATGCTACTCCCTCTTCTGCCCCGCCTAATATTCTGTCTCCTGTCCTAATGACGAATTCTCCCTCCGCTCGGAGGCGAATGATCGATACCGTTTCTGGCCTTTTGTCCCCCCTCTTTGGGACATTTCAAATGACCCCTGTTCCTCCTCGTAGACAAACTCGTAGTCATCTCCCAGGTCCGGAGGAACGGGAAGTGCTAGACCTTCAAGCCCGAAGGTGGATCACGAATGGCCCCCAGTATAGTGTGCAAGATATTATGGTCACCTTTCGGCAGTGGGAGGCACCAACGCAGAGATATGTTTTTGATACTATGTGTAATATTTTAAGTCAAGAGTGGGAGGATATGGGATTGGGACGAGCCCCTCAGGGCCTGCTCGATGTACAGGCCGAGTCTGATAAAGGGCTGATTGTGGGCGCAGAGGTTGAGGACGCGGTAGGAACGCTCGTCACTTTTAGAATGATGCTTGCCTGCCGGTCCTTGCCAAGACGCGATTCCTCCGTCAGGCGAAAATTAAAACACTATCCCATGAGAGAGGTTCCCCCAGTGTGGAGAGAGGAGGTTGCAGCTCAGGGTGCTAATCCTCTTATACCTGCTCACTTTCAACGTGTGTGGGTACACGTTCCTTGGAAACGATCTGAGGTAATTGCCCTTAAGCAGTCCTTACCGGACCCCCGTAAAAATCCTGCTGGGTACTACAAAGAGTTGTCGCAAACTGTTGATGCATGTATTATGAATTTGGCCGATATAGACATGCTAATGGGTAATGTGGTCCCACAACTGTTATGAGCTAGGATTCGGAAGGAGGACCATGTGAGGGAACTGGGGGGTGATTGGGCTGCCATACTTGCCGCGGACAGACTCCAAGTGGGTGGTGCCAAACCTGAGGCTCTAATGACAGAACTCCCAGCTAGGATCATTACCTTACTGAAAACTATGATGCCACCTCTGCGAGTTAATTGGGATAAGTTAGCAGCTTGTAAGCAGAAAGCGGATGAAAACGTCTCTGATTTCTTCACTCGTTTCAAGGAGACGTTCATCGATCATAGTGGTCAGGATATGAGCACGGAAGGTGGCCAACGATTGTTTGTAGACAAATTTGTGTCAAATTTGGTTCCGGAAATATCTAATAAATTGAAGAATTCTGAAAGTTCAGGGGCGGTCTCCTCTTCGGCCCAGTTATTGGCTACTGCCCAGTACTATGAAAATAGGGATAAAGAGGAAAGAGAGAAACTTGATAAAAAGACCAAAGAGTTGAAAACAAAAGTTCTTTTGCAACAAGCTTATCCTCCTCGCCCTGCCCAACGTGAATATCAGCTGTCTCCACAATTCCAGAGACAGTTGCAGAGGTCTGGGCCTTTCGTTCCCCGACCCCCACTGGGCCAAAATCAATGCGCTTACTGTAAAGAAGAAGGCCATTTAAAGTATAATTGCCCGGTTTTGTTACAGCGCACGAGCTGTATTCATGCGTCACGAGGCCAGGGTGGTTATCAGTCAGCACCAAGAGGTAGAGGACGAGGTACGCCGCCTAATAACCAACGTTCCATGCCCCCTGGAAACTCCACAAATTATTTTGATCAGCAAAATGTTCAGTCTACCAACTATTACAACAGTGATTACTATACTGAGGATGAGAGTCAGAATTCCCAACCTAGCTAGGACAGCCATGGACAAAGTAAGGGAGTAGTATCAGTTCCAGTGGACCAAAGTGGGCCTTATGTTGATGTGGAAGCACTAGGTGTTACAAAGCCATTCCTATTAGACACTGGTGCAACAAAGAGCTCTATGATTCACTCTATAATCCCTGGGGCACCTTTGTCTGGCTGTACAAATGTTTCTGTAGGTTTTTCGGGCGCCCCAGTTCAAAACCCAGTTTCATGCCCTTTGCCCATTTCAATAGGTCCCTACAAATTGGAGGCCCCGCTCCTTTTAACAACTGGTTGTGGTGAAAATTTGTTGGGCTTGGATTTATTGAAGAGATTGTATGCGACATTACACTGTTCCCCTTCTGGTGTACGTCTTACCTTAGGTAAGAAATTGACCTCACTGATGTACTTGTATAAAGATCAGCTTCCCCCTGAATTACAATCTCTTCCAGCCACCCTCTGTGCCACCGGCCCCAATGATGTGGGCCTCCTGCGGATTCCTCCCTACATTGTGACACTCAAGCCTAATACTAAATTTCCTCGCATTACACAATATAAAATTTACAGTGACGGCGAAAAAGCTCTTTTGACTATAGTTCATGATTTGGTACAAAACGATGTGGTCGAAGAGACTAGGGAAAATGTATGCAATAGCCCTGTTCTGCCTGTTTTTAAACGAACCAACCCTTCTCAGCCACCTGTCTATCATTTTGTGATTGATCTCAGAGAAGTCAACAAGATTGTGGTACCTCAATTCCCTGTTGTCCCGGATATTAATGCCCTGCTGACAATGATACCAGCCTCAGCTTCCTGGTTTTCCGTCATTGACCTCAAAAATGCTTTCTTCAGCATTCCCATTGCTGAGGAAATTAGGGATATTTTTGGCTTCTCCTTAGCAGGCCGAAGCTTCCGGTTCAAGCGAGCTCCTCAAGGCTATTGCGAGAGCCCCTCCATTTATAGTCAAGCATTGAAATCACAGCTCAATACTTTGTGTTTACCACCAGGGGCCACTCTCATTCAATATGTGGATGACCTGTTGGTTGCAGCAGATTCTGAAGACACTTGTAAAAAGGCTACCATTTCACTGTTACGCCACTTATCTGACCACAACCACAAGGTTTCACCATCAAAATTGCAATATTGCTGCCAAGAGGTTACCTACCTAGGTCATCTCTTGTCAAAGGAGGGACGGCGATTGACCCCAGAACGTATCCAAGCAATTGCCCAAATGCCTATTCCATGTACGCAAAAAGAGGTGCGTGCCTTTTTAGGTATTACCTCTTATTGTAGACAATGGATCCCCAATTTTTCCCTTCTGGCAAAACCCTTGTTGGCAGTCACTCTTAAAGATACACCACACCCGCTTCCATGGACTGCGGAATGTCAGAAAAGTTTCACTGATTTACGCACTGCCTTGTGCTCTGCCCCTGTGTTAGGTACTCCTGATTACAGTAAGCCTTTCACACTCTATGTTCATGGGAAAGAAGGTTGAGCGTTATCAGTTTTAACGCAACGATTTGGGGACAAGCAACGCCCCTGTGCCTATTTTTGGGCCACGTTAGATCCAGTGGCCAAGGCATTACCTAGCTGTTTGAGGGCTACAGCAGCAGCGGCAGTTTCCATTCGCCAGTCTGCTGGATTGGTATTAGATAATACCCTTATTGTCATGGTGCCGCATGCAGTAGACACCCTCCTAAATAGAACAAAGACCCAACACCTCACGAGTGCACTCCTTTCGGGGTACGAATTGACGCTCTTGGCTAGCCACATACACATTAAGCGATGTAATACCTTGAACCCGGCAACATTGCTGCCAATTCCAGTAGAAAATAACACTCAGGAGCAACACGACTGCTTCCTCCGCACGGAGGAAAAGACAAAAGGCAGAGTTGATTTAAAGGATACTCCTCTCCCGGACCCGGAAGGGACCTTATGGGTGGACGGATCTTGTTTTAAGCTTCCCAATGGTGAAACGACCTCAGCCTATGCAGTCACTACCTTATACACTGTTGTAGAAACAGCGCGTATTATACATTACTTAGCCCAGGCAGCTGAATTGATAGCACTAACTAGAGCTTGTGTGTTGGCTGAAGGAAAAAGGGTGAATGTGTATACTGATAGTCAGTATGCGTTTGGAGTGGCCCATAGTTTTGGCCGCCTGTGGAAGGAAAGAGGGTTTCTCACATCCCATGGCACTAAGATACTGCATGGCCAATTGGTAAATGACCTCCTTGAATCACTCACCTTGCCCACTCAGATAGCGATTGTGAAGTGTAGTGCACATAAGAAGATCACTGATGATGTAGGTCAAGGAAATGCTTTCGCAAACCACATAGCGAAAGAGACAGCTAGAGACACTACAAGCCGCATGTATGTTGCGGGCTCTGCTAGATGGGTTGCACAAGGAGGGATGTGTGAAAATACTGTGGACAGTGTGAAAATGATCCAGGCAGAGGCCACAGAGAAAGAATTGAGTACGTGGAAAGAAAGTATAGGAAGATTGGATATGACAGGGTGCTGGACAGACTTGTCAGAACATCAACGCTGGTTGTTACCAGATGCTTATGTACTCCCAGTAGTTACCATGGCACATGGTCCAGCCCATATTAGCGCTAAAGGTATATGCAAGCTTCTGGCTCTGGTATGGAAGCATGTGGGGATCCTTAAATGTGCAGACAATCTGGTTAAGCACTGTATTGTATGCTTGATGCATAACCCGGGGAAGGGAACACCAACACCAGCAGGACACTTTGCTTCCCCAACTTACCCTTTTGAGGTTTTACAAATAGATTACATCCACATGGAACGATGTAACAATCTGAAGTACGTTCTTGTTGTGGTATGTGCCTTCTCCCGATGGGTAGAGGCCTATTCCCTGAAAGATAATACTGCTCTATCCACGGCAAAAGTCCGTTTGAAGGAGTTTCTGCCAAGATTTGGGTTACTGAGAATTATTTGGAGTGACACCGGAAGTGAATTTGTGGGTCAGATCATGCAGAAAGTATGTACAGGCCTTGGCATTCAGCAAAAATTCCACGCAGCAAACCATCCTCAGTCAGCATGTTTGGTGCAATGCTATAATGGCACCCTTAAGCTTAAACTGGCGAAAATACAAGCCAGCACGGGTCTTGCCTGGCCTGATGCCCTGCCCTTGGATCTCTTATCCACCAGAACAACCACCCATTCCTGTATGGGGCTTAGACCTTATGAGGTTGTCTTTGGACGCCCTGCAAACGTTTGGGGAGTCCAAAGGCCAAAGAAATACTCAGAGATAGAGCATCCATTGTTAATTGACTATTTACATGATCTAACCACTAAGTTACGTGTCCTTCAACAACAGGTACAAGATACTTTGCCCCAGGCTTCAACGGATCCTGGTCACACCATACGGCCGGGAGACTGGGTCTGCGTCAAAAACTTCTAGAGGTCAAAGAACTTGGAACCTCGCTGGAGAGAACCTCGTCAGGTGCTACTGACGACGCGTACTGCAGTAAAGGTGGTCGGCAAAAAGAACTGGGTACATGGGGTACATTGCAAGAAAGTGCCCCTACCATTGCCTTATGATCAATGGGTTCATAAACAAATTAGTGACTCTGAAACCGGAAGAGTACCAAGATTTGGACTATTCAGCAATGCTCGTCTAGACTTTGCCAGAGCAGGACAAGACGACGACTAGGTCCTCCAGACAGCTATACCACCGGCAGTGAAATTGGACACTACTAAACCACATCTCCTTTTCCAAGAACAAACTGTACCTGGTTCCCGGAGGTACGATTTGAGGCCCAGACTGAACAAAAATACCTCAATAGTGCTTCATTGACTTTTGTCTTTATCCCGATTTCCACATGATTGCAGGGCCGTGATCGTAAGTCTCAGAATTGTGACCCAAGATTTGGCTTTAGGCCTGTGGGACTTGTAGGAAAGTATAAAGAACTACAGACAATCACAGCTGAGTGAAGCAACCTCCCGTCACGGGCAATATTTAGAGCTGGAAATGACTGTTAACAAGGGAATGGACAAAATACAAACAATGAGCACGAAGCATTGTAAATTGTTGCATAATCGTTTTATAGTGGCTTTAATAATATTGATTTTGATATGTATTATATTGTCTTGTATAGGATGGGGACTACACGTAATTTTTACACAGCCTACTCCCAAAGTTACGGTTGAAATGCATACACATGTCACTCCACCACCTCATGTTGAGTCAAAAAGGAGTGAATTCCGCAACAACACATTTGTTTCCATGCTACACCAACATCAATTGGCCACTAATGCGACAAACTGTTGGGTTTGTGGCCTTCTGCCAAGTTCGGTGAATACTGGAATGCCATACATTACCCTTCCTTTTTCATTTAATGGCTCTTGTAGTGCATGGTGGGAATTGAGGCGCCAGTTGGGTATTTTCTGGAGATGGGGATACTCGAGAAGTAAGGTGCTTGGGAGTACATCTATACCATTTATGTTGGCGGGAGAGAAAAAGGACATATGGGACGGATAGTGAGAAGTCAGAATATGCTGATCGCCAAACCAAATCTACGGATTTGTATTTTCTGCCCTCCAATAGAACCTCTCGAAAAGGACAAACTTTTCTAGTGGTACCTGGACAAGCACCATTCTGTATTAGGAAAGGAGGGTTAGAATATAAAGGTACAAGCAATTGCCAACATATTGTGACCTTGAATGGGACAGATTGGCCTCGCATGGTTCCCTCACGTAATACATACTTCGTGCGTGGAAATAAGGCTTACACTTCTCTACCTGGTAATTGGTGAGGCACTTGTTATATCGCTTGGTTGTTGCCCCCTACATATATAGCAGATGTCAAGCATCATTTACAGAAAAGAGGGGTGGCGTCTGGCCATGATACGTCAGGACAAGAAGTCGGGGATATCTTGAAAGGACTCCTTCCATTCTGGGGCTCAATAGCCAACAGTAGAGACATAAGGCAACTAATTCGAGTTGTAGAAGCCACTGTCAATGAAACAGCTGGAGCTTTGAGTAACATCACTGCAGAACTTGCTGCTGACCGCCTTGTCACGCTTCAGAACAGGATGGTATTAGATATCATCCTTGCTGACTGTGGGGGCGTATGCAGATTGATCGGATCTAGCTGCTGCATTTTTATTCCAGACAACGCCCCTACAATATACCAAGCCATCTCTAAGCTACATAAGATCGCTGAGTCCGTTCACCAGGATGAAGGGAATTGGTCTCTGATGGGATGGTTTGGGGGACTACTGTCTACATGGGGATGGAAGATTCTTACCTTTGTCGGAGCAACTTTGGCCATTCTCTTCTCATGTTGCCTTTGCCTACAATGTGGTCCAGCTATATGCGGGCTCTGCGCCACCCTGTGTGTTCCAAAACCGGTATCACAGAAAGCAGCGAACACAAAGATAATGCTGCAACAAGAGCTTATAGATTTCATGGCTATTGAAGTCGATTCAGATTAGCAACAGCCTCTGGTTTCTTTGCCTGAGTAATAGCAAAAGGAGGGTCTGAGGAAATTTAAATACGGCCCCATCTTTGTTTGTAACACCATTACGCTGTTGCCCTCACTCAGGCCCCTTCAACCTTCATAGTGTTTCTTTCACATTCTATACTGTTGCACATATTAAACAACCTTTCCTGTTTCCCTGAGCTAAGTCCATTCTGAGACCCTGCTCGAAGCAACTAATCCCCGAGATAACCATCTATTGACACTTGGTGACCGTTCTCGGCCTCTCCAGTTGTTTGACGAATCACCATCTTCAACACGCAAACACGCCCTGTCGTAAATTAATTTAACCAAGGAATGGCTATGCCACCTGACCTATAGGGTCGGGTAGAGAACACGAACTTAGGGAAGGAATTTCTATTACCCATTATCCTGTATCTTGTACAAAGAATGTTTTCTTGAGGATGATTTGTTTTTTTATTGCACTTTGAGGGGGGTTGTTGCTTTAGGGGATTCAAGCACTACAAAAGACTGTGAGCCACGGATTGAAGTGGCAGTCTCCTGAGAACCTACCACTGATGTAATTCTAGGACAACTGTACCTAGCTGCAGCTAATAAATTGAAGTTCCTATGCCAAACAGAGTGTTCCGTGCCTCTGTAATTTGGAAGGCGAACTCAGAAGATTTCAGGCGTACCCTGCGCCGCCAGGCTTAATGAGCCCGGTTCTTCAAGTTGAAGCAACTTGGCCGAGCCCTCTTCCACATACCCCATCTTTCTGGAAACTTCCTTTGTTTAACGAACGTCCCATATCAGGGAACGCTTGTGGCATTAAACCTCTTGGGGCAGATTTATGTTGCCTGGCGCATCTCTGCAAATCAGCAGGGATGCGCCAGGAAAGATGCGACACGCAAGTTTACCCTTGCGCCACCCATGATGCGCCACATTTACAATGCGGCGCATCATGGCGCAGGAATAAACAGATACATGTCGCATCTGGGACGTAAAGTTGGCGCAGTGCTGGAGTAGTGTTGCGTGCGACACGCAACTCCAGCACTCTTCCAACTTGCCCAATCTGTAACGTGGTGCGTCAAGCCTTACGCCTACTTCAAGCAGGCGCAGGGTTTTGATGCATCAGCGTTGGAAAAGTGACTTTCACTGAGTCACTTTTCAGGGGCGTTCCTGCGACAGAACGCCCCCCTGCGTAGAAACGCCCACATGAAACCTGACGCAGGTTTCATGTGGCGCAGGGCTTTACACCGTGACGCATCTCCATAGATGCGTCACGATGTAAATAGGGCGCAACGTGACGCAGGGTTTACGCCGCCGTTGCGTCACAAAAGTGACGCAACAGCGGCGGTAAAGTCCAACATAAATCTGCCTCTTTATTTTTAACTCTCTCATCTGTCTATCTTTTTTTCTCTTTTCTGCATTTCTTTTTTTCATAATAGTCTGTTGTTCGAAATGGGATTTCTGGTTGGCTAAGGCTTGCGCCAAAGCCAGGCAGATACCACCACTCTAGTCAGGGCAAGGGAGTTACACGATAACCACTGCTCACCCCCTTGGTAGCTTGGCACGAGTGGTCAGCCTTATCCCAGAGGCAATGAGTAAAGCATTTGCGCAACACGCACATAGCAGCAACACCCTAGGCACACCACAAAAGGAACTCCACACAAGGTTATATCAAAAATAGCCTTTGTATTATCATAAAACACGTTAGAATAGTAATCACACAATATACATTGTGCCACCTGGCACTAGGCAATATTTACAGGGGATTATATACACCTGACAGGGCCAATTGGGCCACTGTAAGAACCATCACTTAGTAAAGATAGTAAATGTAGAACTACATAACAAACATAGAACATAACCAGTAATTACTGGCAAACACTGTATTCAGCATTATCTTGTAACACAAACCATATGATGCCCAGTATCACATCAGGCACAAAATACATTATACGCCAACCTCATACCCCTAAACATATTAGACCATAACCTCCTAAGCATTCTCACATTAGAGGATAACCTCACATGCATAAACCACAGAATGCAAATAACCTCATAAATATCAACCACATAGAGGCATAAATCAGGGTGCATCAATCACAGTACATGAATCACATTTCCTGCGCACCACATAAATCACATTAGGGCCTGGCACCCTATCAACCTAACAGTCCCCCTGGCCAACTGGCCTTCTCAGAGGGCTCAAATGCCCTATGTCCCAAATGTCAGGGCGGCTGCCAATGCAGCAGAATTCCCAAGTGCGCCATTGCGCAGACCTAAACGTTGCAGCTGACGCTAATTGCCATGCAGCTGTGATGAAGAATATACACTGGCACTAACTGTGCCCTCTGGAGTCCACAGTAGGACTCTTTGAACGAATGTAGCCCAAAACGTTGCAGTTGCCCACTGTCAAGCGGGGCAACTGTGAAAATATAGCCAAACTGGGGAAAGCATGGGCCCCTCTGGGCCATCTAACAACAAATATGCCCCCAAGATGCAAAGATGGCACTGGCAATACGTGTGCCGGCTGATCCCCACTCCGGGACTCTTATCAAACAAAAAGTGCCCCCGTGATGCAGCTGCCCACTGTCAAGCGGAGCAGCTGGGAATGGCAAAACTGGAAGACACAGGTCCCGCTGGGCCCTCTAACAACAAAAGTGCCCACCGTTGGGGCGGCCCGCTCTCTTGCGGGTCCGCCCAGAATCCAAACAGGACTGCCCGGGTCCCTCGTGAGCACCAATACCCAAGAAAAGAGGACGGCCTCGGCCCCAGCCCCACTCACCGGGGCTTGGATCAGGCTCCATCTCCTCTTTGTTGACTCGGGAGGCTTCAGCTGCTCTCTCTGCCACCGACACGGTGAGGCTCTTCCTCACACACGGGAGCCTCGCCGCACTGGACCTCCTCCTCTTTGTTGCGGCTGCCACCGCAGCGCTCTCCCTCACACATGGGAGCCCTACTTCACCACTGGCGCCGTTCTGCCCGGACTTCCGCTCCCTCTTCCGGCCCTATGCGGCGGGGCCGGCCCATAGGCAGGCGGACGCGCCTGACTTCCGGGTTGCATTCGGCAGCGGCCCGGCAGCTCCTTTCGGTGACTGCTCCCTATGCGGTCGTGATGCGGGGTGGGCACCTGCCTTTCTAAATAGCATGAGAGCAGGGTGGGGACCCGCTCTCCAAAATAAAAACATCCATGCGGGGTGGTCACCCGCGAACAACTCAAAACGCGGGGTGGGCTCCCGCTTCGATCCACAAAAATGCGGGAGAATACCCACGTCAGGATTCCCTTGGAAAGGGCTGCAGCTCCATGCTGTAAAGCCCACGTTTTCCTCTCTTTAGTAAAATTAGGATATAGCGCTCGCAGGGCGCAAGGGCAACCAAAAAAAAAGTCCTTAGGGATGAAGGAGCAAGGCTGGGAACAGGGAGGCAAGCCCTCCTGGTAGTTCTCACTGGGCCCCAGCAGCAGCACGCCCCCAGCAAGTGCAGAGCAGCACCAGCACAGAACTGAACAATTTCATGGGGTCACAGCCCCTCTACTTATACCACATTATCCTTTGTCTGCAGTGTAGGGCATGGGGGAACCAGATGCAACTGGCTCAGGGGGATTTGAAGCACCTTGTTTTCCAAGCTCCTCTTCCCCTTTGTCAGGTGGGGGCTAGGTGATCAGACGCTCCACAGGGGGCGGAGCCAGCATTGTCCAGGCTTGGCACAGTCCTATTCAGGATTAGGGGATTACTCCTCCCACTTCTCCCAGCACAGATGTCCCATTCAGCCTAGTGCAGATTCACCCTGCCCCTCCTTTCTCCCATAGTCATAATAAATCTGCGCACACCATTGCGCAGCATTTATTCTCACAATTTCATACATACTAAACTTGACCACGCTGCTCCTCCCAACTCAGGAATTACCATTGACACACTTAATCAGGGAATCCCCAAAGCATTCCTTGGGAGGGCAGGCCAACTTTACCAAATGCCCACAGAGAGCACACTCACTTTACACTGGACCACAGTGCTAAAGTGCCCAGAGGCCTAAAACCACCAACACCAGATGGAAAATGTTTAGGGGTGAACCTGCCAAAAGAGCCAAGTCCAACATGTGTCATTGTCAGTAAGTCAACTGGAGTCTTGGTAGTCCACGTACTTTCGTATGCCTGTATTGTGACCCTCAATTTACTATTCAAATTACTGACAAATTTAGTTGCAAAAATACGTCTTTGGGTTACTGAAAAAATCTGTCCATTGTCCTCCCTAATTTTCTGTCTCTGGTATTTGTAGTCTGTTTTATTTCCTTACCTTCATATTCATTAGCCTTTTAGTGAACACTTTTCTTCTGCCAAAATCTATCAATTTCAATCATTGTTGGTCAAACCCTTTCTCCATGTATTATCTGTTGTAGTTTCTGTATCAGACTCTGGGGCTGGGTAAGAATATTGACGTTGGGCAGCGCTCCAACTACTCTGCCTCCTTTTTTGTTTTATCATTAACAATTTTTACCTTGTCCAGGAGCTCTTTTGATACCACACACCCAGATAACGTTACACTGTTCTGTTCAAAAGTACTGCAGTTTTGCCAAACCAAAGGTACCTTTTATCAGGAACTCCAAATTGTTATCCTTTTCAGTATGTTTCTGGAAGTAGGTACTTTTTCGTCTAATATGGTAACGAAAGTTATACATCAGACCTTGGAAAGAGTACAAGCAGAAACATTTTCCAAAGTCTGTTGTGCAAGGCCACTGCAGCTCACTTTGTAAACATTAAAATGTATTTAATCTGTAACACTAGTTTCTATTTCCATCGACACTGTTTATTGATCAATATACCAGACATATGTCAACAGTCAATACCAATATGGGCATCCTTATTTTCCAAAACCACTCCCAATATTCATACATCAATAATAATATAACAGAACAATCTCACCAATATCTCAATCCTTGTTCAATGTCTGACCACCAGTCTTCAGACAAAATGTCTTTCCCCAAAAAATCAGTTTGGTGATCTCTCCCAGGGAGATCCTGTTGTCAGTAGGTCAATTCGGGACTTCAGAAGACAGCTGTTGAGAAACTCTGTCTCATCTGTGCATGGGTCTCCACAATCAGTCGGTCCACATTTGAACCTCCTCGACCATAGTGTCCAGCCTATTGGATGTCCCTCAGAGAGGTCCCTTCGTGGTCGCCAGTTGTGGAAGTATAATTTCTTCTCCACTCACATTTCAGTCGTCAGTAACTGAAAATATGTCAAATCGTATTCACTCAAGCGGGCACAACACCTCAAGGTGCTTGAGTGGCCAAGAGAGTAGAGATCACTGCACAGAAATACGACAAATAATTTATACATTTCTTTTAAACTGTGTTCATACGATGCAGAGGCACAAGTGTGGAAACTTTCTGGCAGTTAATCATGGGCACATCTCTGCTTACAATAGCACATGCTTTGACATGTCTACATATGATAGTAGGAAAACCACAATATGTACCGGCAGTCAGAGAAACAAAACTCAAAACACTTCTCAGCATTCATGCCCCTAGCCCAGAACATTTCAATTTAAGTTAAAACAAAAAAACAAAAGTTACAGCATAGGCACTTCAGAACACTCGATGGAAAATTACAAAGGACACAGAACAATCTTGATAAACACAAAATGTTTGCTCAAAAACAAAATGGAAGAACTAGTGTTCATCCTAGTAAGCTTTTAGAAATTACAATTCCACATAAAAGGGCCTATTACGATGTGGGGTGGACTTATGTCCGGCTGACACTGTCTCGAAAACGGGACCGACCGACCTCCGGCTCGCATTCCTGACCACTTCATTATGATGTAGCCGAACACTGTTCGGTTGCATACTCCCATACCTCCATGGACGCTCATGTTATGGCCATAAACCGGCCGTAGCACAAGCTCCCATAGATGAATGGAAGTCTGTGTTCATCCCTGCGCCATGTGGTAGGCACCTCAGGGTGCCTGCCACATGGTGCAGGGAAGAACAGGGGGGCACCACAGTTGCCCCAAACCAAATGCCGCAGAGGCAAGGTTGCCCTGCTAGGGGCCCCCATACTCACTCTCTGATAGGCTTTCCATGTTGGAAGGCCCAACATGGAAAGCCTGCCAGAGACCAAGTATCGTAATCCCAAGGTTGAAAAGGCAACCCTTTAGGATTGTGGGCCAGCCTCCGACTGCCCGAACGGCTCCTTAAGCATGTTGGAAGCCAGCTGAAATGACCGACCAGTTTAGTTTCCGACCACCAGCATTGTAATGCAACAGTTGGAAATTAAACCAAGGTGCGGCCCGGAAAGGCTCTGACCGACAGTCTAGGCATATGCGTGACCCTGTGAAGCCCTGTGCCACATAATACCTGAATCAGGTGTGATGTATGCAGGGTGGACTTCCCATGCAACAAAGCCTCATAGGAGTGGCACAGTGAAATCCATCAGATTTCACTGCAACAATTGTAGGACGCCACCCCGTTAGTATCTTACGCCTGCCTCATGGCAGGCGTAAGGGTGATGCAGTGCCACAGGGATAGGCTGGCCCCATGCATTGCTGGAGTTGTGTCTTGCTTGTGGCACAACTCCAGCAATACATGACTTTGGCGCTGACAGATACTTCAGGATTCCAGATATATCTGTCATTAATTGCGACATGGGGCACCCTACATTGAACACAGCACATCCATGGTGTCACAAGAAGGGTGTAGTGAAAAGTGTTGCAACGCTGTTTTGTCGCAGCGATGCAACACTTTTCATGAATGAGGCTCAGGAACGCGCCCTATCTTATTGATGGTATGCATTGCTGCCCCGTAGTTTTGTCGCAGGATTCCCTGCAGCGCTGTCCAGCACCAAAACCTTCTGAAATGAGGTCCCAAGTGTTTGCACCATTTTTAAGACCAGCTATTTTCTGGTCTTAAAAAACTGCCTCTAAGTGGAGTTAGAGGCAGTTTTTTTTGTTTTTCTCCATACGAGGAATTCTTTCTAAATATCGCAAAGTGGGGTTAGTGGTGTTTTTTGCATGGGAACGCCAACCTTGCATCTCATTTTCGTTGAGTCCCGCTAACAGAAGTGGCGATCCTAAAAATGTACGTTTCCACCGGAAAACTGCCGCTAACCGCAGTTAGCAGCAATTTTCCGGCATAAACATGGCAATACAGCGATAAAAAAAGCAGCCGTAACATCAAAAAATTAACGCACTTGCGACGTTAACTCCTTGTACATATGCCCCCAAGTTTGAGTCCCAGCATTAGCTCAACATTCTGTGATTGTGGGCAAATCACTTAATCTACATGAAACCGACGATCTGTAATTTTATCTGGTGCTCATGTAACACACTTCAATGACTCTGGAACAATTTCAAGCTATAAAAACTGCATGTCTGTCAGGAAAGCATCACTATTTTTTTATTTTTGCATTTACAGACTAGCATCATTCCCTTTACTGGAACTTATATGATGCTGGCAGCAATTAAAACAGATGCTCCTTTCACCAGTCCCTGTAACAAATCAGGGGCCATATTTATCATTCTTTCAAATGTAGTGCAGCAACACCCCTTGCTACACTGCATGAACGAGAGTGTGCAGGAATGCACCATACATATCTAGGTTTGACACATTCCTGCTCTCTCCTTTGCAGGCACACTTTTAGCTGCCTAGCGCCAATGCAGTCTCACTGGCACCAACACCAAGCACCAACACAGTCACCCTGGCAAAACAATCCTGACGGCTACCATGGTACAGTGAGGCAGGACACCTTCCTAGACAAAAACACTCCTTTGAGCCTTTATCCTTAGGGGCATATTTACAATAAACTGGTAGAGCGCGGTGTCACTCCAAAATTGCTAACGCCGCGCCTTGTCAGTTGAAAAACGCATGGATGTGCTGTATTCACAAGAATGAGGATTACTCCTGCTTTGCCAAAAGCGCTGGCTCTAAATCTAGCTGCCTAGTGCCAACACAGCTACCCTTGCACCATAGTGCAAAGGTGTTTGCCTTGCAGGGAATGATTGTTCATGAAGGGGAAGGTGTCCCTTCCTGCATATAGACATCACTAATGGTGATTTGTAACTTAGAAGTTGCAACTCATCGCTATTTAATGATTGAAAGAAACCTTCCTGCACATGAACAATCACTACTGTCGATTTGCTATTTTTTATATGTGCTGCATAATGCAGCACTCATAAAAACAGCAAAAAACGAAGAACCCTTCCCCTTTGTTAGTGTGGTTGAAAATATTTTTTAAGAGCAGGCAGTCGTCCAAGAAGCACTGTCTACTCTACTACATTTTGATTTTAGTAATGCAGCCTGTTTTCCTTCAAGGAAAACGCGCTCAATTACAAAACAAGCATTTGCAATGCAAAAGGTCTCGCATTTGCGAAAGTTTAAGGTCTTTGCATTGTAAATGACAATGCCTTTTATTTATCTGTTTTGAAAACTAACACATAAATAAAAGGCATTGTCATTTACAATGCCAATAACTCAGACTCTCACAAATGCGAGATCTTTTGCATTGCAAATGCTTTTTTTTTTATGCATGGAAGGCCGGGATGAAACTGGGCACTTTGTAAGTGATGCGCCTCTGCTCCTGCTCCTCGTGTGCTACTCCGTCTGAGTATTGCTCGGGTTTATGAATGTCTTTACAATATACAAAAGCCAAAACAATTGACAATGCCTGTCCTCTGTCCCAGTAACAAACTGCACAGTACTGGGGAGGATTTTGCCAAGTTACCGCTACCTTCAGGTAAATCCACCCAGTTCTATGCAATTTTAATGTAAACCCTACAAAATGGGGAAATACCGTGTGGGAATGTGTTTTTTCTCGGCTGTAAAAACAAACGGAAATACCAATTCCAATTTGTTTACACATCCACTTACTGCCTGCTACGAGCCAGTGGTAAATGTATGGTGTGGGCTCTGTGTAGGGTGCGGCATGAGGGAGAGAGAGTGAGGCAGTAGAAGAGGGGAGTAGAGAAATATGGGGCATATCTACAAGGCAGCGATATAAAATTATCACCGCTTTTGCGGCCGTTTTCGGCTGAAAAGCGGTGATAATTTTATCACTATATTAGCAAGGTCAAGCTATAGCGTGAAACCTTGCCTTAGCGCCTGAATTCCTAACGCCCATCGTAGCATCTCTAATGAGATGCAAAGTGGGCGTCCCTCCCCAGGATAACGGGAGAAATGTTGCTAAGGGACATTTCTCCGATTATCAAGCCTCACGCAAAGCAGCATAGCGACAAGAAAAGTAGCAATAATCTCTGTTATCGCTACTTTCCTTACGCCTGCTTTGAAACTGACTTAGCCATGATATCCTATGGAAGGTGGATATTATGGCTAAGTATGTGAGGCCCTATCAGCAAGCTATCGCCAAACTTCGTGGGATTATTGCTTGGCTTCCAGCGATAATCTCACGTTTGGCAGTTAGCGCTAGGATTTTTATCGCATTTGAGATAAGCGTTGCTGATAGCACGCTATCTCAGCGATAAAAATCCACGCTAACCGGAGATAATTATCCTAGCGCTAAGTGCGATAATTATCGCCGGTTGTTGCTTATATGCCCTAATGTTTCTAGCAGAGGGACATATTGTATGTAAAAAATGGGATTGAGACTGGGCAGCTGCTGCTGTCTAAATCCAATGTGATTTTGAGCCCCGGTGCCATTGCACGAGCTGCACCACAGGAAGGTGTGCGCTTGCGCCTGACTGGTAAGAGGGTCTTTAGAAATAGAAGAAAATAGCTCAGGACAAAACCGTGGTCGAGACTAAATGCACCCACCTTTTACACTCTGATATAAATCTATAAACAACGAGAAAAGAAGTGACAAGCTTCTTTTTATGTCAACATCCTGGATCATGGCATGGTGAGAGATGGAAAGAGCCAAGAAGCCGACGGGGCTATTATGTTGTGCATAAAGGTCTGTGTCAAAGCGCAGCTGTTTCCAAGGCTAGGGCCTGCATGGCAAAATCTGAATAGTTTTCTCCTAGGTCACATGGTGCTCTGTTCTCTTTCTGATCATATTCCTCCCACACCTTTACAAGCCTTTGTACTGATTTGTCACCCACCTTGACTGGTGGGAGAGGGCTGTCGTGTTTTTTTTTAACATCTTCAGTCCATTAGCCAGTATTAAAATAATGGCTCTGAGATCGACAGCCCACTTTGGGGGGCGGGGAGGGGCGATGGGGCAGTTTTCCAGGGTGGGGACGCCATGAAAGTGAAAGCGCGCATGGCGCACTGAATGTTGCAGGGAAGCATGTCGTCCCCAGCAGTAGGGGAAACTCATTAAAGAAAATAGGGGCATATTATCAAGAAACGGTGTTACAATTAAAAGCAATCACAGACAAGGTGGTCTGCTGACTCCAGCAGGCCACCATCCCTGTTATTGTAGCCATTCCCCATTCCAGCCATTGCGACTTGCCTCATGAATATAGACGAGGAAGGTCCATTTGCAACCTATTGGGAATCACAGACAGTGTCTAAGACACTGCTGTACATAGCTGTTTGCGATTTCCTAAATGCGAATCACATAAATTCGCTCTTAGGAAATCGCAAAGTGACTTTTTTGTACATCTGGCCCTTGGTCGTGCTTTGATGTGAATTTTGCCAAAAATTATGGTTGTCCTGTTCAGATTTTCCCCAAGTTTGTTCTAATATAGCCTTATTGCCCGCCGTAGCAGGCTATACGGGCTATTAAAGGCCCGCTGCAGCGTTAAAGGCCCGAGCCGAAGGCGAGGGACTTTAACAAAGCAGCGGGACTTTGATAGCCAGTGTAGCCCTGCTACGAAGGGCCATTAGAACATTCTGCCACTAGAGGACAATATGTTCTAACAAATAAAACAAAGCCTTCAGGGAGCGCGAGGGGATTCAAATCCCCTCAGGCTCCCTGAAGCCTTTGTTCACAGCCAGAGCTGTGAACAAAGAAACATTGGAATGTTGGAGCTCCGGGTTTATACCAGCCATTATAAACCCGGAGCACTCCATTGTTTTCAATAGAGCTTCCAACATTCCAATGTTCTAATATGAGTTATAGCTCTTTTTTTCTTACTTTGGGTTACCCATTCTTTAGTGGTTTAATCAGTATTCACACGCTCTTGCCATTAACAAAGATTTTAAAATGTCCACGTTTCCACCATTTCAATGTATAGAATTCTTAGGGGCAGATTTATGTTGCCTGGCGCATCCCTGCAAATCAGCAAGGATGCGCCAGGAATGATGCGTCACGCAAGTTTACCCTTGCGCCACACATGATGCACCGCATTTACAATGCGGCGCATCATGGCGCAGGAATAAACAGATGCGTGACGCATCCGATGGCGTAAGGTTGGCGCAGTGCTTCAGTTGCGTCGCAAGCGCGACGCAACTCCAGGACTGTTCCAACCTACCCTATCCCTGCCATGGTGCGTCAAGCCTTACGCCTGCTTCAAGCAGGCGCAGGGTTTTGGCGCATCAGCGTTGGGAAAGTGACTCAGTCAAATCTTATAGATTTGACTGAGTCACTTTTCAGGGGCGTTCCTGCGACGGAACGCCCCCCCCCTCTGTCGACACGCCCACGTGAAACCTGACGCAGGTTTTACGTGGCGCAGGGCTTTACATCGTGACGCATCTCCATAGATGCGTCACGATGTAAATATGGCGCAACGTGGCGCAGGGTTTACACCGTCGCTGCGTCACAAAAGTGACGCAACGGCGGCGTAAAAGTGGCGCATCTCCGATATAGATCTGCCCATTGTCTTTCGTGTTAAAGCATTCGAACAGCTCATCAGTGTCTCACACATTAACTGCCAAATCGTACTACAGCTCAATCTGCCGCATAGCGCCACGCCACACAGCAGTCCCTATCTGGCATATGGTTCGGGGGCAGAGTTCCTCTCACCTGCTTGTGTTGCCGCCGCTGGTCTACCTCGCCGCCTCTTGTTACTCCGAGGCCGCTGTGGAGGTGGACTACAGCCCCCAGCAGCCAATCTTCAAACCGCCCACATCCGGCGGAAAGCGCGCCCGGAGGCGCTACTTCAATCCAGGCTCCCCCCGCGTCGCGGGACGCGCGCGGGCGGCGCCGGGCTGAGCCCGGGCAGAGGGCGGGCCGTTTGTGGCCGTCAGGGGCTGCAGGAGGCTGGGCTGGGCCACCCATTTGACCACTCGCCCTGGACATCTTATTGTGAGTAACGCCAATTGAGACATTGTGAACATTGTTGGTTATATTATAACCTCTATTACTGTGACTCTTACAGCGCCCGGGGTGCGGAAGCTGGGCTTGTTAATTTTAAGTGAGGAATAGAGTTTGTGTTGCAAAAGGCGGGTGATCATAAATATCCACAATATTCGTATAAGAGTCTGACCTGTAGTGGGGGAAAGTATGGCCGGTAAAACTCAGACACGGTTATTAAGACCTAAGCGTTGTATTGTCAATGCCTCCCAGGCACAGAAAGAAGCCAATAGCTCGGTTTTTCCAGTCATAATGTAGCCCACGGCTATTGACCGTATGTTAAAAAGAGCGCTGGGGGCTGTATCCAGCGAAATCGAGCGAACCGAGAGGCGTCTTTCTTTAACCCCTGATCCTGACCTTGTCGAAAGAACACGAGACCAGGAGCAGGAGATTTTACTCATCTCACCCCCCAGCACTCTAGATACTAGTGAGAGGGACATTCCATGTGCCCAACCTATGCTCACCAGTAATAAGAAGGAGGTAGGTCATACTAAACGCACTACTACACGCATAAAAAAGAAATGTGCCCCTAAAAAGCGAAAGATCACTAATAGTGTAGCCCCGCCTACTAACCCAATTAATAGAAACTCCTGCGGGATCGAGCGTGCCACCCAGACAAGTCCCCAGACAGATGCGCCAATTTGGTTAAATAAGATCCTGTCAGACCTTCAGGCCCAGGTCGAATTATTGATTATTAATCAATTAAAGCCGGTCACAAGTAGACTAGACAAAATATTAAGTGAGATAAAAAATAGAGTGTCTAAAGACCCCCTGGCAGGTGCCCCAAGTACTCACACTAGCCCCCGAGTGACCCACCCAGTTACTAAAAAGGTGACTAATGCCAATGAGAGTAGGAACACACATACAATTTTAGCACAAATTCATGAGCCTCCCATCTCTCACGGACAAGTGGCTAGTAATGACACTGCTAGTGAGAGTAAACGGTGCCCGGATAAAGGACCAGGAAAACAGAACGTAGACGTACAGTCTCAGCCTTTGGCCGGTCCCTTAAATGATGTAGTTGCCCACGAAAAGAGGCCCTTCCCTATACATAAGCAACTCCCCACGATAAACCTTCCCCCCGAGGCTTGTCCGTTGGTTGTTGTGTTTGCAGGGGTTCCAGAACTTAAAGAAGCACAGAAAGAATCCCAAGAGGAGTTAAAAAATAAACTCATCTTCTGGCTTAACCAGAACAAACCTATTGCCAACAACCAGGTTGGGGAAATCCTTTTGGTCAGACGAGTGAACTGGATAGGGAGGAGCCCAAAAAATATTGAGGGAAACTGCATCATTGCTAATTTTAGGGACAGCAGGGTGGTCGAGCATATTTTGAGTCTGGGACCCTCGGGAAGTATGACAAGTATAAGGCCCCTGCCACTTAGTTTCTTTTATTCTAAGCAACAGGTATTAAATGAGGGACAGCATCATGGGTGGAGACATGTGGAGGGACGACACCCTGGTTTAAACAGAGGTCTGAATTTTGTCCAATAAAGCTATGGGGGTATGGGATGGTGGACACCAGTCCTGGGTAAACAGGTTTGCCCCATTAAGGTCTCTAGAGGAGATTGATTGACTTTGCAATTCTCACTCTTCTTTAGCACAGGCTGACATGGATCATATAGGCCTGCTAGATGAAGTTTCCTCGGGATATGGTTTACCCACGGAAGAAGGGCAACCAGCACTTGGGGGGGAGAGGTCCAGGACCTTAGCAAAAACCCAAGGAGCATTAGATACTCCGGGTGTGGGTTGCGCACAAATCCCCTCTGAGTCAGTCACTTTAGCGACCAAGCGAAGAAAACAGGCTAGTGACACACAGATACAATCCCTTGGTAAGGAAAACGGGGGGCGACTTATTATTAGTCAAGAACTGGTAGTGGTAGGGCCCGTTACCATCGAAAAAGAGGGCTTCAGAATTATCTCGTGGAATATTGCAGGTATTGCAGGAAAATTTAACATCAAGGAATGGCAGCAGTTTATGACGCCTTTCCATATCATCTGTCTGCAGGAAACCTGGGCTACTGATAACACTCACTACCAAATAGCCGGTTATAAATGCTTCTTCGTACTCGCCCAGAAAACCCCATCTGGCAGGGCCAAGGGAGGCCTGCTAACATATATTGACCTAAATATAGAAGGCAAATGGTCTAAGGTGGATTGGTTCACATGGAACATACAGGCCCTTAGGTTTAGAAACAAAGGGTTGGGCTTTGTCTTGTTCAATGTGTACAACGCCACTGCCTCGGAAAGTGATCTTTCTACTCTGAAGGAGTTGGATGCCAGGTTGAAACATGAACTTGCCATTGCACAGGGTGCTTTAGCCCCTCTGTTATTAGTAATGGGAGACTTGAATTGCCATCTATGTCCTGGCCTGTTCCCCTTTAGTGCTAACTGGTCCAAATGCCCCATAGAAAAGGGTCCCCATTTTAGCCACTCTTCAAGTGGCTTGGAATGGGGTAAGTTGATCCACTCCTTTGACCTTGAGCATACAGTCGACAGGATCACCCTGGGACCGGACGGAACTCTCCCCCCGACTTTTAAGGGGAGAGGGTGTTCGTCCTATATAGATTACATACTTGCCTCGAGAGGCTTAAAAAGTCGCATTACCAAGGTAGATATCGAGTGGAGCCCTTTTAGCGATCACAACCCTTTGGTAATGGAGCTCTTGCTCCAAGGAAAGCAAAAAACTAAGCCAGTGGATGGCACTATCATGGAAACTGTGACGGCACAGGGCAGAAGGCTTAAGTGGTCAAAAATAGATGGGCCCAGATTTTATAAAACCCTGATGGAAAAAGGCAAGTCTTTCATCGATGAGTGCTTAGATCCGCTGGTGGCTGGGGCTTGCCTTATAAAAGCGTTCGACCAAATAACGTGTTTGGTGAACGAATTACTGTTGGCCAAGGCCCCTAAGAAACCTTATCTAGATTCACCAAAATGGTTTGACAGGGGTTGCACACGAGCACTGAAGAACCTAAAAATGGCCTTGAGTAGCAATCCGAGGGACCAGGCTGCAGTTAAAACATGCAGGCTAGCTTATAGGAAGGAGCTAAAAAGACGGAAAGTCACGCTCCAGGTGGAAGCTTGGGCGGCCCTGAGGGAGGCATCTGAAAACAGGGACATCACCGAATTTTGGAGATTAATAAACTCTCCTTGTTTTCAAGACAATAATGCCCCGGAGATTGCCTGAAATATCCTCCCCGAACAATGGATTGCCCATTTTGAGGGGCTGTACAACCATGGGAAAGATACTTCATTACAGGAGAAGGGGACGAACATCACGGGTAATCATGTGGCATTCTCTTTGGAAGAGATTAGACTGGGAATCGAGGGACTCACCAAGAACAAAGCCCCGGGCCCAGATGGATCCCCCCAGATTTATTTTTGAGTCAAGTGGATCTTTGGGCCCCTATTGTCACTAGAGTGCTTAACGCTGCTATAATGACCGTTTTGCCACGATCATGGTCAACGGCCATTATAGTTCCTATTTTCAAGAAAGAAAGCAAGGATGACGCTCAATGTTATCGGCCTATCTCTTTGATAGACTTTACTGCTATAATTTTGGGTAGGGTAGTCTTGACCCGATTGACCGAGTGGGCTGAGGACAATAATATAATCTCAGATGTCCAGTACGGATTCCGGACTGGCAGGTCAACCAGCGATCAATGCCTGAACCTATACATGCTGGTAGCAAAGTACACCAAGACCAGCAACGAAGCCATGTACCTGGGGTTCATGGATTTGGCCGCTGCATTTGACCATGTCAACAGGAATAAGTTATGGGCCATGATGAGTCAGCTTGGAATTGACCCTGGGTTAATCCACATTTTGAGGGAATTACATAGCGAAACCTCGGCTAGGGTACGGTACAACAAAGATGGGGGTCTGACAGAATCTTTTGGATGCACAAATGGAGTGAGGCAGGGATGCATCTTAGCCCCTTTTTTGTTTTCGCTGTACATTAATAACCTGGAACAATCCCTCAATAATTTAAAAGTAGATTGCCCAAGGGTTGGGACTCGTAATATCCCAGTGCTGCTGTATGCAGACGACGCGGTCCTGTTGGCACGGACCCCCAAGAGTCTGCAGTTCCTTATCGATGGGTTCGTTAAATTCATGGAGACAATTGACCTGTCTGTCAATCTAAAAAAATCATATGTTATGACAGCAGGTCATAGGCCATTGACCGGCTTCACCTATAGGATTGGTACCCATATTCTTGAAAGGGTGCAAACATTCTCTTATTTAGGGGTGCTATTTGATGAATCCTTAAAATTCACATCCCTTGCACAAGAAAGAAGTGGAAAACTGGTTGCATCTTTTGGTGCAATCTCCGGCTATGGGAGAAAAGTTGGCCGTTGGAGCCCAGAACAAACAACAAATTTGTATGGTTCAATGTGTTGCCCAAAAACTATGTATGGTTCAGAAGTATGGGGTTTTATAAACTTGGATGGTATACAAAGGGAAGAAAACAAAATATTTCGTTCAATATTGAACGCTCCCAATTGTACGCCAGCTGTTATTGCCCATAAAGAACTTGGAAGACCCTACATAGAGGATTTGATCAAGTTCAGACCAATTTTGGCCTGGCTTAAATTATGGACGAATCCTGAAGCAGCACTGAGTAGGATGATCATGCAAGATTGCCGGGGAAGAGACAAATGTTTGAAAATCCCATGGATCAGCTATATCAAGAACACTTTGGAAAATATGGGTTATCCAGAGATGTTTCTTAACCCTTTATCGATCACAGCACAGGATAAGTTAAAATTAAAGAGAAGTTTCCTGGAACTCAGAGCAGCGGATAGGAGCACACTAGAAGGGATTAAACCCTCGGTGAGCGCCCATAGCTTGCTTGTAACGACTAGTGGGTTGGAACCATACCTGTGTGTCCTTTATAATGCCCAAGAGAGGTTTTTAATGGCACGTTTTAGGCTCAATTTTTTTACCTTATTTATTGGCTGAACCAGCTGGTTTTAACAGGTCTATTGAGCAGAAGGGTCCCTGCGGCTGCGACAATAGGTCTCCGCAGGACACCCTTCATTTTGTACTTTTATGTCCTATGTATAGCCTCCCTAGACGTAGATTTTTTATAGGCATTTTGAAAAAGGAAAGATTCACTCGGGCAAAGGAGGCCTTGACTTTTCTACAAAGGGCTAGTGATCCATTGACTTTATGTGCAGTGATAAGTTTCTTAAAATTTGCATTTAGACTTAGAGCCTCTAGAGGGTAGTCCCATTCAGGAAGCCTGTAGAATTGGCAATGTGTTCGTTTTAGGCACCCCACTTCTGAGTTTTGTATGTGACCAATGATTTATTTGTACATATATAGTATCATTCAATGTTCTATGAATTGATTTAACATTGTTTTAAATGTATAATTGTGTAATCTTTTATGATGATTTTTAACCATCGAATAAAGAACTATTGAATTGAACTACCAAATCCCTTCACATTTAAACCTGCAACAATATTCTATTATTTGACCAATTTTATTTAGATCCCTTAGGATCTCCCAAAAATTTCAACACTAGGTCATCAGTACCCCACGCAGTGCACTGAATCGGCAGTATGAAAAGCATGTGAATCTTCGAAAATCTCTATACAAGAAACACTCCGCTATATGCAATACACATTGCAGTATTAGTGTGCGTTATAACAAGGGTCAGTAGTCTTAACAGAACATCATCGATAGCACCTGCACACATGAAAATCACGCCATATGATTATTTCCATCCTAATGAATGATAAGTTTAACGATGCAGTAGACATGCAGCCGGCAAAGGATTCTGGGTATACGAATTTCCAGTAGAAAGAGTACACAAGGCAGCGGGCAGCAGTGCGGAAGTAGCTCTTGCCGAACATCAGCATACCCACAATCCATTGCCTAATGACGTCATCCCAATACTGCTGTGCAGATACTTGCAGCACATCAGCGTTCGTACGAGCGTGCCGGGCTGTGCATTTGTTCTCGTGAAAAGAAAGGGAGCATGTCATCAACACAGGCGGTGTAATTATTCTCACTTTATGCTTCCATTTTACAAATTTTATTAAAGATCCCTTAAGATCTTCCAAAAATTGCAACACCAGATCATCAGCGCCCCACGAAGTGCACTGAATCAGCAGGTATGCAAAAGTATACAATTCTGCGATGATGGACTAAAAAGAAAAACTCTAGTGTATGTAATACACATTACAGTGTTAGTGTGTGTATAAACAAGGGTCAGTAGCCTAATTGAACTTCATCGAGAACAGCTGCACACA
This sequence comes from Triturus cristatus, assembly GCF_964204655.1. Taxonomy (NCBI): domain Eukaryota; kingdom Metazoa; phylum Chordata; class Amphibia; order Caudata; family Salamandridae; genus Triturus; species Triturus cristatus. The sequence goes on along the minus strand of NC_140586.1, from coordinate 866,154,779 downwards.
TGAAAGTCACGCCACTTGTTTATTTCCATCCTATTGATGAATGATAAGTGTAACGGTGTAGACATGCAGGCAAAGGTTTCTGGGTATACGAATATCCGGTAGAAAGAGTATTCATGACATCTGGCAGCAGTGCGGAAGTAGCACGTGCCAAACATCAGCATACCCACAATCCATTGCCTTTTGACGTCATACCAATACTGCTGTGCAGATACTTGCAGCAGATCAGCGTTCGTACGAGCGTGCCGGCCTGTGCATTTGTTCTCGTGGAAATTAAGACAGATATCGGGAAACAAGCGCAAAATAGACCGCTACACCCGGGGTGATTCCTGAGATCAGATCCTGCCACAAAGTGTCGTAAAAAACGTTTAGTTAGACTTTGTGGGCGATGCGCCAAAACCTTTTATCTGGAAAAAAGTCATTGGATTGAAAAAGAGGAAAAAATCCACCCAATACCTTGCTCGGCTATCAACGTTATAGTATGTGGGTCTGGCCTGGGTGCAGTTACTTGGTTAATGTCTGCGCTTCAAATGACCTCTGTAGGCTTAAAGTTGCAGTAGCGTCACAGTTATAATACTGGGATTCCAGACACTGTGTCATTCGTTCAATCCGTGCACCAGCATTCGAAGTGTAATAAACAAGCATTGGCATAGCCAATAGGTGTCACCTGTTGGGACCTTATAAGCGTTTGGCCAGAGCTATTGGCTTTGCAATCTCTTTAAACGATGCTGTAGAGCATTGTGGCTGCTGTGCAGCATGTTGAAAAGTTATAATAGAAACGTGTTACAAGCATTTTTGTTACATTATATGTAACCAAGAAGACCATTCCAACAGTAAACCGGTCTCAATTGGAGTTCCACAAGGATCCGCACTCTCACCAACTCTTTTCAACCTGTTTCTGGAGCCTCTCACTGCAACTCTGAAACAGACTAACATACAACATCATATGTACGTGGAAGATACTCAACTGTAAATGAAAGTTTCTTCACCGGACGGCATCACTACTCTCAACTATGCTCTTTTAAAAGCCTAACACTAGTTATCTCACAACCACCATTAGCTAGCTACACTTAAAACAGAATTCCTCTTGCTTGCCCCGCACAGTCGTACTGCGCCCCTCAGGACTGGCTCAAACAACTAACAGCCCTCAACTGCACCCCACATTTTGTTAGCTCCACTAGATCACTTGGCCTAATCCTGGACAAACACCTGAATATGCAGGATCACATCAGTGCTAGAACAAGAGGAGCCAATCACCAGCTCTGCACATTAACGAGAATCAAACAGTTCCTACCGTCCACTGACATGCAAGAAGCTGTCCAATCCCTTGTTATCTCCTGTTTAGACTACAGAATTGCAACCCTGGCTGGGCTGCCCAAAGCTAAATTGCCCCCTTTAAGGGCAACTCTGAACTCTGCTGCCCGACTCATCACGGGTACAAGAAAGCGTGACCACATCACACCTGGTCTAATCCAACAAAACTGTTTTTTCCTCAATGCAAGGCTCAGGTATAGGATAGCCTGCTTGACGCAAAAAGCCCTGCATCAGAACACTCCCACATACCTAGCAAATAAACTTGAACTATCGGGTGGGAATCGCGCCCTAAGAAGTTACAACACTCTGCTGCTGAAACCACCAAAGTAAAAAAAAAAAAGGAGAACCTACAACCGCGACTTCTCCGGACTTGCTCCGAGCATAGGAACGCTCTCCCGCCAGAAATCAGAACAATCGCCTCGACCTCTACATTTAAAAGAGAAGTCAAAGGCCTGCTCAGGAATAGCTACATGCGACAATAGTAATGTAGCCTCACAAACTATTTGAATTGACCATACAACCTTGCCCTCCCTTAACTACAATGCAATTTGCATCATGTTAACTGTGTAGGTTTCTATTTGTTTGTCTTCAATGTGCCTCTGCTATATATATAATGTTTTCCTGCTCTAGCTTAACCAGCAGGCAGCATTGTACAGCGCTCTGAAACCCTGACGGTTCATGTTCGCGCTTAATAAAACTTTTCAAATACAAAATAAATAAAATAAAGACATTATGTCCAACTGAATAACCCATTTAAAAAAAGAATAAACATAAAAAATGTTTTGTCATTTTTTGTCATTGCAATGCTGGCAACTTCTTTCTGCCTGTTCTAATGTGGAGGTGGTGCTTACTGATGATGTGGTGGTGTTGAGTGAAGTTGTGGTGGTGTTGAGTGAAGTTGTGGTGGTGCTAAGTGATGCTGTTGTGGTGCTTGGTGATGCAGTGGTCATGCTGCTTTGTGATGCAGTGGTGGTCTTGACCTTGTGCCTCATGGGAACAGTCCAGCCCGGACTGCCAAGCCAGGTCCTCCCTAGAGCAGAAACAAGTCTCCTGGGACTGGTTTTGGGTCATCACCACCCATCAGCGAGGCTTGCTTGAATCCAGTGACACAATGAGCCCGGGACCCACGTCTGGGCATACCCGGCGCATTACGGGGAGAAAGCAAAAGACACACAAATGGTGGACGGAATGCAGGGCAAATCAAATATTCACCCTCAGTCAATAGATCTGGGTTAAATCCATCATTCTTTTGCTCACCATGCTGCTGGAGTCAAGCAATCTTGGCTGATGAGGAGTGAAACCCCGAAACCGGTCCTAGGATGCTTGTTTCCATTCTAGGGAGGACCTGGCCTGGCAGTTCGAGCTGGACTGTTCCCATTCGGCGCAGGGTCAAGACTGATTTGCATATGGCTAGGTTCAAACTGGAATGGCATGGGGAGCAAAAAAACAATGGATTTAGACCCAGATCTCTGTACTGGAGTGAATTTATGACATTGACCTGCATTCTATTCATTAATTGGTTTTTTTGCATTTGTCAACCCGAGTTGGACGTGTATGCCCAGACGTGGGTCCCGTGATCTCCATGCCATTGGAGTCAGCCTATCCTGGCTGATGAGGGATGAAACCCCAAAGCTGATCCTTAGATGCTTGTTTCCAGTCCAGGGAGGACCTGGTCTGGTAGTTCGGGCTGGACTGTTCCCATTGGGCGTACTGCAGTCAAGACTGATTTGCATATGGCTAGGTTCAAATTGGATTGGCATGGGAAACACAACATTATGGATTTAGGCCTATATCTCTGCACTGGGGTGAATGTATGACAATTTTTTGCAGTCTGTCCATCAATTGTTCTTTTTGTAATTGTCACCCAGAGTGGGACGGGTATGCCCAGACATGGTTTCCGTGCTATCCTGGCTGATGAGGGGTGAAACCCAGCAAAACCGGTCCTAGGATGCTTGTTTCCAGTCCAGAGAGGACCTGGCCTGGCAGTTTGGGCTGGACTGCTCCCATTGGGCGCAGGGTCAATACTAATTTGCATATGGCTAAGTTCAAACTGGAATGGCATGGATAATGTTCACTGGTTTAGTGTGTAGAAGGTTTGTGAAGGTGCATTGGTGATGTGTAAAATGGCCCTCATTATTGTCATTACCTTCCCACATACTAGTAGCAACCAAATAAATAACTTTCTGTTTCAAGTTAGTTTGTTGGAATTGGTGAATAAAATATAGAAATACACATCAATAAATGAGCCTTTCTGTGGTTAGGCTGTTTCTAAATTCTGATCGTTGTTCGCAGCTAGGCAGTGGCGCTGGTGAACAGTGTAGATTGCCCAGGATCACACACTGTGGTCACATGGAGAAAAGTGGATTACACCACAGGTTTGCCGCTTCCATGTAATGGACAATAGAGCTTTACAGCAGGGCTCATTCTTTAATGCATATGTGACAAGTAAGCATAACATATCTGGGCCAAAAATTCACAAACTGTTAATTGTTTGAAGTGTTTCACTTTTGCACAACACTCATGAAGGGTTAATGATGGCGCACTGGAAATTCAGTTGCAGTTTCATGTGAACTGGTATTTAAGTTAAAATAGGACAGCATAAAAAAGAAAACACGCAGATAATGTGTTTTTGCTCGGGATTTGGGATGGGGCACACTGTGTGGTCTGGATGTTGTTGACTGTGGGGGCATGAGGCTCTGACATATCATTGGTTGTGCTGTAGTTGATTTGACAAAGTTAGCTGTTAGGTCCTAGGGCCGTTGTTCATTTTTCTTAGATGGGTTTTAAGGAATTAGGGAGATGGGGCTTGCAAAGTGATCCCTTGGGCTGGCCCTCCATCATGCTAAGGGGTTTTGTATGTGAATTGCCCAAGGGAAATGCAGCCTCGCTTTTGTGATGGGCAAAAATCTTGCAAATGGGCAGCCATACTTGCATGAATCAGTGCGTACTACGCAATGGAAGTTTAAATCAGTTGCTCAAGTAGTATCTCAACAAAACCAACATCACTGATTGAAGAGAAAAAAAAGGAAAGCAACAGATGTCTACAAGGTGCCACATTCTTCCAGTCCAAGTCTTAATATTGGAAAGTTCAAATAATATTTACCAAATACTCTGCAGTCTCTGTTAGCTTCTGTCATATGACTCTACTGCTCTGTATAACAGGAAGTTCCCGGCTACCGGCTGAAACATAGGCATAGATGAACGAGTAGAGAAACAGACGGCTGCTTTGACCACCATTATCAGCAAATACACAGGCATTTTCAGCATTAAAGTGAAACAAGATAAACTGTGAAGCATTGCGTCCGTGAAGAAGACACCACGCTGATCAAGAGAAAGCGCGCAACATATAGAAAGGGGCTGAAACATGAAGCACAGCGTCTGTGAAGCGAGTGCTGCGCTCAGCTTCAAAGTACAAAAAAGATCAAGTGTGACGAAATATGAAACGCGGCGCCCGTGAAGCGGGTGCCACGCTAAGCTTCAAAGTAAAACTAGCTGCACCATGCACACGACTACCGGGGAGGCGAGCGTTACCCTTAAACCAGGGAGGCGGGCAAAGCCATTGAACAGGGTCCAGGAAAAGCCATTCCGGCTCGCGCCACCTTACAATGCACATGTAGGTGGATGCATGAACAAGTCGCGGCATAGCTCAGGAGCATTCCAGGAAGTGGCGAGTGGTGGCATTGTACTGCCTGAGGCTCCATGGATCTTTTATGGGCAGTGCCGAACAAGCAGTAAGGGTGCGGAGGTGGTGCGATCAGAGAACAATGACACACACTGCAAATAACAAGCTGCAAGACGGGGGTGTTTTTGTGGGAAGGGCATGGGGAGAGTGAACTGCGCGCAATGAGGAGAGAGCGGAAAGACAATCTAGTGCACTCAAGCAAAACATATGGCCTGTAGTTGAAGGATCCATGTAGGAGGGGCAGTCTTCATGGAGGAACAAAACAGCCTAAAGGTGGGACAATTGTATGCTAGTCACCAACGAAAAAAAGGAATTTGTAAAGGCAGATGAAAGAACCAATGGAAAGCACTGGGCGTGTTTAAAGCCCATAGAGTGAATACCACATGTCTCGAACATAGCACTCGCGCACTGCCTAGGCTCATATGTATGGGAACTATGATGCTGCATGCGATGGGGGTGGGGTCAGTGAGGGTGGGGTGAGGTCAAAGTATTGGGGGCGTGGCCGAGTGGTCCAACTTGTTGGACGCTCTTTGATCGAGCTCCGGAGGCCTGCCTATAAATCCTTAATCATCCTGTGCCATTGACATTCCCTTTTACCCCCACCCTCATTGCCTGGTGCCTGCTCGCACCCTACATGCTGCGGTGGCGCTTCGGGGCCACATCGGTGGCAGAGGGGCTGATTGCAGGAGTCGCCTTTCGGCTGGGGCCGCCCAGTCGGGCCCTCGCGACTGTTCGCCCGGCTCCCTCGCCGCTTGGCAGACGGATCATGCCAGTGAGCTGCTGACAGACGTGTCGGGCCTCTGTATCGGAGACTTGTGCTGGGCTGGTGGCTCTGCCAACTGGATCCCCGAGGAGGGAGCACCTGGACCTGCTGCATTGCCCCGCCACCCGTGCGGCATGTGGGCGGACGCCGGCAGTCGTGCTTGGTTTTTCATGCCGCTGCCGCAGCATGTTCTCTGCAGCCGGGGGTTCTGGTGGCTGCTGGGACTCTTGACTTTTCTCCGCCCCCCGGATGCGAACAGGCCTGTATCTAGGCCCGAGCAGTTTCGTGACCCTGTGATCGCATTACATCGCCGCCGGAAGACGCCTTCACTGGTTGGTGTGACGGCCGCTGACATTGGGCCTGGCTGCTTGGGACTGTGAGGGGGCAGACTTGTGCCGCAGGACATCTTGTGGCCACTGGAGGCCTAAGCCAAGGTCAGTGTGTGGCCCCCTCCCCCTGCCTCGAATATACCTCTGGGGACCATGGCCCCCTTCTGCGTGGATTGTGTCACTGCCTGGGCCTCCTGCTGTTGCTGCATTGGGGTAATAAAGGGGGTGGTGATGGACAGAGCGTCAGAACCAATCAAACACTCACACCCAGTCAACAGATCTGGGTTTGATCCATCACCGTTCTTTAGCCCACTCAGCCATCCCAGTTCAGACATGGCCATATGCAAATCAGTCTGACCCTGTGCCTCATGGGAACAGTCCAGCCCGAACTGCCAAGCCATGCCTTCCCTGGACCGGAAACAAGCTTTCTAGGACCGGTTTCTGGCATTTAAGCCATCTTCAGCCAGGCGTGCTTGAATCCAGTGGCAAAGTGAGCAAGGGACTCACGTCTGAGCATACCCTGCCAACTTATGGCGAACAAAGCGGTACAAAAGGGGGTGGTGATGGACAGAGCGTCAGAACCAATCAAACACTCACACCCAGTCAACAGATCTGGGTTTGATCCATCACCGTTCTTTAGCCCACTCCGCCACCCCAGTTCAGACATGGCCATATGCAAATCAGTCTGACCCTGTGCCTCATGGGAACAGTCCAGCCCGAACTGCCAAGCCATGCCTTCCCTGGACCGGAAACAAGCTTCCTAGGACCGGTTTCTGGCATTTCAGCCGTCTTCAGCCAGGCTTGCTTGAACCCAGTGGGAATCGTTGCTGCATTGGGGACTAGCTGACACCCCAGGGCCTACCTCCGCTACTTCCCGGCTTCAGCATTGGAGGGCCCCAGTGGATATCAGACCGGTCACCTCACGCTCTCCGCTGCCTCCCGTGTTGCTGTGGCTACATCTATATATGCCGTGCCCCCGGGCCTGGCACCTCCTGATGCGGCCTGGTGCCCCCCGTCATAGGCTGTGAGGCAGACAGAGCGGTGGGGTAACCTATTAGTGGACATTGTGTCTGACCTGCATTTGCTGTCAGGCCAGGGTCTTGCGGAGGGCCTGCCATCCCCTGCTGCACATCGCGGGGTATGTGAGGGAGCCACTATTGGAACTTGTCTGTGAACATTACACCCCTATCGCGCCCCTTATTATTATATTTACCCACGGGCCACGTGGTGCGGTGGGCCTACGTCCCGACAGTGGCACCCATTAGGGGGGTGAGGAGTCGCCTGCGCATGGAAGCGGCCGGGCTAGGCCCTGGTGCGGCTTGTGTGCGCGTGGTTTCCGCGCCTTCTTTTCTGCCTACTCTGTGGTGACTGCTTGCTGTAAGGGGGCCTTCCTCAACTCTCGCTCCCGTCAGGTGCTTCTGTCCTTGTGGCTGCTGCTTCGGGGCACGGGTGTGCCATCTTCTGGCTCTCACGGTTCACCGCCTCCTCAGCTCTGCTACTCCATTGGCTATTGGGACTCTACCTGTCGACATTTGCCATGACCTGCGACAAACTAGAAAATGCTAAGTAGGGCACACTTGATCGCTACCCCACAGCAGGGGCGCAATCGGTGGACTCGAGCAGCCAAGTTCCTGCTGGTCCGGACAACGCTGCATTGATGGCGGCGATAACACAGTCGCGGGATGCCTTTGAAGCCAAAATTGGGGCAGTGGGGCCCGAGGTGATGCTGATTTGCCAAGTCCTCCACAAAGCGGTCGATAGGATAACAGAGGCGTGAAACACGGATTTCATCTGCTGAGGATACAGTTGTCTCTTTTCAACAGAGGGAGTCCTCCCTGGAATCCATCGCCAAGGGGCTAGCGCTCAGAGCGAAGGACACCGAAGGTAGAGCCCAGAGGAACAATCTCCGCTTTGTGGGGTTCCTGGAGGGGTGTGAAGACAATAGTGTAGAAAGATTTCTCACCCTATGGATAAAGAGCTGGATCCCTCAGTCGTCTCTTTCCTCGTGCTTCATCATTGAGCGCGCCCATCGTGCATTGACACAGAAACCCCGCCGGGTGCTCGGCCCCGGCCTATTATCGCTAGTTTCCTGAACTTCCATGACTGGGATGCAGTTCTCATGCAGGCCGGGCTGGTGGGCAAGCTTCATCATGAATCCCACCATATCCTAATCTTTCCCGACTGCACGAAACTCGTACAACAACGTCGACAGTCATTCACGGCCTCCAGGGCCCGGCTGCAAAATCTCAAACTCCAATATGCTCTACTCTTTCCAGCCCGGCTGCTAGTCATCTATGAATCGCGTACCCTCTTCTTTGACACCCCCCGAGGAGGTCTTTGCTTGGACAGACGAAGGACGGAAACTCAAGCCCAACATCCCACCACGCTTTGATTCGGAGTTGTTCTCAGGGGAGGGGGTGCAGCACATTCCTAAGACTAAAACGACCACTAACCGGAAATCACGGTCGAGGGGCCGCTCACAGTCTCAGGGTGCCTTCGGCACCCCGAGGAAATGGTACTTTCCGCAACTCCTCCTCGGCGCACCAATGGGACTGAAGATTGCTGGTGGTGGCGGCTGCGCATCGAGTGGACTGATTGGTGAACATTAACTCCCTTCCCTTATTGCTTTATGTTTTCTGATTGTATAACGTGGCTATGAGGGTCATATTTGCTGTGATTTATGTATCATTTACATTGATGGCACTGTATATGGGTCTAAGGTGGGCTCTCTCGCCTATTCTTTTCTCTTATTCTCAGGTAACTGAGACTTTAATATATGTTTGGGGATCGTGTTACGGGGATTCATTGTTGCAGGGCTGTGCCTTGCCCCCGTTGGGGCAATGGTTCAACGCTCACCGCGACAGATACTTCTACTGTTTTGAGGTATAGGGTGGGTGATGCTATTCGTACTTGCCAACATATATGCTGCTATGTATACTTTTGACATTACCAATGCCATTTACGCTATTAGGTCCCCAATTCTACACCATCATCTCCTATGCTGCCAGATGTAGCAGGGGTCGGGGTAGAGAGCTCCGAGTTCTCAGCTGGAATGTTAACAGCCTATTAGACAAGATTAAACATCAGCAGGCGTTGAGTCCCCAGGTTTTCCCGAGTGTGTGCGGCCCGGATGGGACGGCGCTTGCAGATCCTTCTGCCATTGCAGACAGTTTCGCCTCCTACTTCGCAGACCTCTACGCCCCTCGCAAGGTGCTGCCGTCAATTTATTGAAGACTTCCCCCCGCGCTCTGTCCCATGCAGCATGGGATGCGCTGGACGCTCCCCTGTCGGCAGATGAACTCCTATTTGCTCTATTAGCTATGTGGGTGGGTAAGGCACCTGGCCCGAATGGCTACCCATGTGAGTTCTTCCAAAAATATCACACCCAACTGTTGCAACCTCATCTAGAGGCCCTGGAGGCTTCCTGGGAATGCGGACTCCTCCCGCCCGATTGGTGACACGCTGTTCTTTTAAATCTGGAGTACCATCAAAATCCATGGGTGTTGAGCGGGAACACTTATCGCAACGCCCATTGAACGTCTCCCGAGTGCAGAGTAAGGCAACGCAGGGATTTGCCCTGCCTTGCCTTACTCCATGGCTTTGCGTTGCCTCATATATAAGATTTTGTCGGTTGACCGCCAGAGTGTCAGAAAAGGGGATGCTCCGATGGCACAAGGGGCTCGTAAATATGCCCCTAAATCTTTTGTTGGTTAGCATGCTTCCAGCACATTACTAGCATTTTAAATTTGACATTATCACATGCATGACGAGGCACAAGTTATAGTTAGTTTCCTAAACTATAAATGGTAAATTGCAGCAGTTTTTCAATATGTAAACATTACTTCTTATCCCATTTGAACACCTGACTAAAAGATAACTCTAACATTTGTTTTTTCAGTGAATTTCAGTTTTTTAAATTATGTTAAAACCTTGTAACCTTACCTAACTATATTGTAATTCTAACCATACATGCACACCCTCCCGATTCAGGCGGGAGACTACCGATTTCAAGGCTAGTCTCCAGCCGCCCGATTCATACATGCAAAAACCCAATTCCTCTGTGGGTTTCAGCCGACAGGAGCTGGTCTTGTGTGATTCAGAGTATGGAATGCCAGTAACCTGCTCCAGCAGACCAGTGCACAACATGTTTGTCACACTCTGTCTGCCTGCCATAGCGCTTTCTCCGCGCTCCTGACAAGTAGGAAAAAAACACAATCCTGCAGCAGCACACCTGCAAATCCCATGGATGCCAACAGACCCGATTCAGACCTCAGTAGACGTCAATGGACAAAAAGACATTATCTCAACTATTGCTTTAAAACTTTTCAATTCCTTCGTCTAAAATGTTTGCATGTATGTTGTATCATATCCTTTTTTAGTGATTTTTGGTGATTTTTTTGATCATTTTCTATGTTGAGCATATGTCCGGTGAGATATTATTACCATACCTAGCTATAATGCCACTTTAGCCTTTGTTTTGTCAGTGAACCTCTGTGTTTTTTGATCTTCTTCTAAGTTGAGCCTACACCCAACCCCTCAGCCCCCTGCACCAAACCCCCCATGGGCGGCCAACCCACACGGATGACCTGCGGCAAAGCTCCACGCTGCGTCTTTGCCGTGCACAGCTGCAGGGCCTGGCCTCTGATGCGCAGGTGGTTTGACAGGCTAACCCCCTGCTCCGGCCAGCACAATGGCAGTTTCCTAGGGAGCCTGGTCATTGACCAGATCCTTCTAATTCTTTTAGAAATGTTTTGGGTTCCAATATACTAGGTGGGAATTGTGATACCACATAGGAGGACCTTGCTGGGTACCACAGGCCTAGTACTAAAATTGTGGTTTCTGTGACAAAGAAATACATAACAAAATGTAGCCACAGGGAGCCTCCATTTGTGAGCCCCCACATGGGCCCGGGTGTCAGGTTGTGCTCATCCTGCCCCTTATGCGACCTCTTTTTTCCTTCTTTTTTTCTGGACTTGGGACTGAAGCCTTTAGTTATTTATTGGCGACCGCAACATATCTGACACGTTGCACCCAGCTAACCATATAGTTTCAGCACTGCACTACTTTCTATGGATTTGCATTACCAAAAAGGCTGATAGGAGTAAAATCACCAGTAGTCAGACAAATCTTTGGTACCTCGGTTGTACCAATGTACCCAGAGGTCCAGCTGTCTCTAACTTTTCTGGAGGATTAACCTCTTCATGCCCAACCCGAGCCCCACCCCCAACCCCCTATGAAGCTGAACAAATTCACTTAGCGAATATTGACCAGAGGGAAAAACCCAGAATAATTTGTAAATGCAACTGAATAAGAACAGATGTTATATATCAGACTCCAAGTAGGAGGAAAGGCCTTGCAAGAAGGAATAGGAAAACGAGGAGTCATTTTCTGTGGTTCAGAAGAAAGCCAAGTGACCTGTATAGGCAGTGATTCGGCTGAAATATGTAGACCTTGGAGATGCCGCCAAGAGCATCCCCGATTGTTTTTAAACTTAGAAGCGGGACCTTTTTTAATAAAATATGGAAATTCTCTTTAAAGGGTACAGCTAGGTCATTTTGACTTCAAGATTCCTCCACAAGGTAGTAAGTGCTCCCTTAGAATCCAAGCTAGAGCCCACCCAGTTCCACAAGACAGCAGGAAGTGCACTCAGCGATTATGCATGCCCCTGAAAACTCTAGTGGGTGAGAGACCTTTTAAAAATCTACTGCAGAATTTTTCCAACTTTTGAAAGTTGACTAGGAATAAAGAGTTTTTTTTTTTACCGCCTTTGGTACTAAATTAATGGTGTTTATATCGTAGGCTGTACTCAATCAAAGGCTTGGATTCCCCACATGAACTCTGGCTGGAAAGGGGTACACTCTAATTATAAATGGCGGTTTCTGCTTGCCTATCTCTCCCCTCTAGAGTCCAACATGAAATGTTTGCATCCGTTAAAATGGAATGACTTGGGAATCTTTATATTATAAACCCCACCTAAACGTGTCATACTAAAATGGGGGGTTAAAGCAATATTTCTAACTGAAATTGGTAATCAAACAAGTTTTTCTTTTTTCCCCCCACTTTTATATTTAGAAACCATAAACAAGGGAAATCAGGTATTAAAAACTAGTGAGGAAATACTTCCTGATTTGTATACTTTGTTTCTGGTCAGTGTTTATGAATTGAAGGCTTCTGAAGATTAGATCGAAATATGTTGAGGATAACTGTACGGAGAATAACTATTCTACCTTCAAGTAACTGATATGATAATTAGAGATCTCTAGTGCCTTTATAAATTATAAATTAGATCTGTGAATTCTACCTATAGATAGATTTATACGCTACCTTGGAGTACATATCCAGTGGACAACTGAGCTAGTCCTAAAGAATTTGGGGCTTATTTATGAGCAGGGGCGGCTGGTCCATAGGGGCTTTGGGGCAGTGCCCCACAAAAGAATCGGGCAACAGGTGAACAGGAATGTAAGCAGACGAATTGACAGCTTACAATTTGTCTGTTTACATTTCCGAGCCCGCCTGTGCGCTTCATTGGTGAACGTGCGCATGTCACGCACAACGCACGCAGGAGTTCAGAAGATGGTCTGCGCATGTGAGAGAGGAGCATTGCCCCTCACTCACATTCACAAACCATTAGGTATGCTGCACATGCCCTGTGTAGTGCAGGAGTTTGAAGATAGGCTCCTGCTCGGGCGGTGATGCGTATTGCGCAAAGTCGCCCCATGCCCTATCAAATGTCAGGACAGAGTAAACAAGGTTCAGCCGCCCGGCCCCCCAGTCTCCTAATTGGCAAAAGAAAAGAGCGGGGAGAAATTACTTCCACCATGTTGCAGAGGAGACGTGATGCGACGCGGGACCGGAGGAGAGGCCTGGTAAGTTCTTTTATTCATTAAATTAACCCCCCGCGCATACCCCCCCAGTCATGCTGGCCGCGCCTGCTTCCCTTTCTGTTTATCAATACTTGTCAACACTCTCTAACTCAAAGATGTGGGATTTCCAGGTTTTAAAACCCTCAATTAGCATACCAATGGCATTACCCGAAATTACATCATGGGATTGTAGGCCCAAAATGACATCTCAGGAATTCGAATCACGTGATCCTGGACCAAAATCAGGTTCAACAGCAGTTGACGAGATGATATTACCAGGAATAAAAGATTGACTTTTGAAAACAGAGCCAACACTGATCTCATTGACACGAATCACCCGCAAGCCTATCAAAGTGGTGTGATGTTGTCAATCAGTAGCCCCGGTCATTCTGCTTACATTCCCAAGCCCTGTGACGCATTCTGAAGGTTGCGGATCATTTTCTTTTCTTGGCAGCTTGTTTCGCCTTTGGTGGGGTGTAATTTACACATTCTCCAAAAGCTGTATGATGGCTCCAACAAGCAAGTGGGGTGTAGTTGAATTGAGCGCAGTGGCCCACCTCCTAAATTAGTAGGGTTGCCAAGTATGTGTATCTCTCCTGACAGCCTGATTTTCCACCTGGCCATCCCTCGACGTCTGTCCCAATCTATCTTTTCCTGTCTGTGTGCCTGGCCACCTCGATGCCTCTCCGTTTCCCCCTTCCTGTCTATCTGTTCCCCTCCCTCTCACTGTTCATATTGTGTCCTAGATGCCTTTCTTCCTCTGCTACTGTTGACTGCCTATATCTGCCATGTCCGATGATCTGAGTGCCTGCCTATCTCTTTCCCTCTCTGTCTGCTTACTCTCCACCTGTCTGTCTTTGTTTCTGCCGCTGTCTTTCTGACTACCTTTCTGCCTGTCTCTCCTGCTCTCCCTCTCTAGTTCTGCCTGTCACTGTCTCTGATTGTCTTTCTGTCCATCTCTTCCCCTCTGAATGTGTCTATCTCTTTCTATCTTTCATTCCCAATCGCGCTGTCAGTCTTCTTTGTCTGCCTTTCTGCCTGTCCGCGCCACCATTCTCTGTGTCTGTATGTGTTCCCCCTTTGCATCTGCTTGTTTCTCTCCCTCCATCTGTCTCTCCCCATGCTTGTCTGCCTCTATCCCTCACTGTCTTTTCTCTATCTTTCTTTGTCTGTCTGTGTCTCCTCTACAGCCTGTCTTCCTTTTTTTAACACTTTTATTTTTCTCTCCCCTTCTCTGCCTGAGTCCTTCTTTTTTCTCTTTCTACCTGCCTTTTTTTCTATCTCCCTACTTGAACTTAAACATGACTTTGTAATCTCTATCTGCCTCTTCCCCTCTGTCTGTCGTTCACTTCACTCTCTTTGCCTCCACTCCCCCCACTCACTGTCTTCTGCCTGTCTGCCTTCATCTAATCTGCCTGCCTCTCCCTCTCAGTTCATCTGTACATGTCCCCGGTATATATCTGTCCACCTCTATATGACTTTATCTAATTTCACCGTTTGCCTCTCCCTGCCAGTCTGCCCCCTCTTTGCTCGTCTTTCCTGCTGTCTGTCTTTCACCCTCCATCTGTCTCTCCCCATCTCTGTCCCTCTCCCCATATCTGTATGCCTCCTTTTCCCTGTTTCCCTGCCTGTCTGCCCCCCCTTCTCCCACCGCCCCTGTTTCATTCTCTGTCTAACACAGTGCTTAATTTGAGCAGGAGATTTCTGGTGCCCTGCACTCCACTTTATTCTCAATACCGGCTCTGACAGTCTACCACATGGTGGAGCTGTTTATCAAATTTTGAGATAAGCAAACAGTGTTTAATAGTTGAACATTTATTAAAAATGGGTAATGTCTGCCACTAGTGTCATTCTTATACCTTTGGGTGGCCTGGAGTAGTCAGAATGGTCACGCTTGTAGAAGTGAGAGGGTTATTAGTCATGTTGGTACTGTCACTGGCAGCGCTAGCGGGGTACTGGCTGGCAGGGGCGGTGCGTCCATTGGGGCGTTGCCCCCCCGCCCACAGCTGCTCCCTTGGCGTCTCTAAACTTAAGTAAACTCTCAGTTTACTTAAGTTCAGAGACGCCGAGGGAGAACTGACAATCATGTCAGTCAGCATGACGTCGGACCGCCCACCCCCTTCAGAGTCTGAAGGGGGTGGGCGGTCCGGTGTCATGTTGACTGACATGATTGTCAGACCATGGGCCGCAGCACAAGTGCGCATGAGTGGGGATGGTCAGCGAATTTTTCGCCCGTGCCTAGTCATGGGCACTGGTGTCTGCTGTGGCTGGCGCATGCCCATTAGGAGAGCGAGGGTTGAGCAAAGGCTCA
This sequence comes from Triturus cristatus, assembly GCF_964204655.1. Classification (NCBI taxonomy): domain Eukaryota; kingdom Metazoa; phylum Chordata; class Amphibia; order Caudata; family Salamandridae; genus Triturus; species Triturus cristatus. Next base: position 866,139,520 of record NC_140586.1, on the reverse strand, counting down.
AACCTCGCTCTCCTAATGGGCAGGCGGGCGTAGAGTAACCGTGCCCTCAGTCAATCCTGATGCTGCCAGCAGCGCCAGGATTGGCTGTGAGGGATTTGCCATTTGCCAGAAGTGATGCGGCTGTTCCTGTAGGCGCCAGAACGGACCCGCGGGGGCGCGGACCTTGTCAGGTAGGATTTTTCTTTTATTTTAATACTACCCCCCCCCCCCCCGGCCCTCACCCCTGCGCGACCCCCCCTCGCAAGTCGCGACACCTCACCTCCCCCGCGAGTCGCGACACCCCACCCCACCGCGGGCCGCGACTGGTTATCATAACGCTGGGGGTTACATTTCCTCAGCCCGCACTGAGATAGAGTTGCAAAGCTGCTCAGGTAACAGTTCACTATTGCTGTGATTGTCGCACTGCTCATGTGAATTTCACTCGCTACACTGCTGCTTGTCGCCTTAGAATTTAGTTGACTTGGAACACGTGCGCTTGTGAAATGAAAATGACTAACATTTTCTGTGCATGGTTGGACCTCCGTTGCAAGTGGGTGGTGGGTTTTTGACCAGGCTCGCTCACTTCTGGGGGATATATGTGCAGATGCAGACATATAATAGATTGGAGTGCAGGAACTTTGCGGAATTTGCTTTTGAGGCACGAGGACGCCTTTTGTGGGAAACAAAGGGGCAGATTTATGTTGCACTTGCGCCACTTTTGCGCCGCCGTTCGTCACTTTTGTGATGCAGCAGCGGCGCAAATCCTGCGCCATGGTGCGGGGTATTTACAACGTGACGCATCTGGGAGATGCGTCACGTTGTAAAGCCCTGCGCCACATGTAGGCGTTCCTGTGCAGGGGGGGCATTCCGGCGCAGGAACGCCTCCTAAAAGTGGCTGAGTGAAATCTACAAGATTTCACTCAGTCACTTTTAGGCCCATGCTGCGTCAAAACCCTGCGCCTGCTTGAAGCAGGCGTAAGGATTGACGCAGCATTTTAAAGATAGGGGGGCAGATTTATGTTGCACTTGCGCCACTTTTGCGCCGCTGTTGCGTCACTTTTGTGACGCAGCAGCGGCGCAAATCCTGCGCCATGGTGCGGGGTATTTACAACGTGACGCATCTGGGAGATGCGTCACGTTGTAAAGCCCTGCGCCACATGTAGGCGTTCCAGGGCAGGTGGGGGCGTTCCGGCGCAGGAACGCCTCCTAAAAGTGGCTGAGTGAAATCTACAAGATTTCACTCAGTCACTTTTAGGCCCATGCTGCGTCAAAACCCTGCGCCTGCTTGAAGCAGGCGTAAGGATTGACGCAGCATTGTTCAGATAGGGCCCCCCTGAACATTGCTGGAGCTGCGTCGCGCTTGCGACGCAACTCCAGCAATGCGCCACTTTTCGGCACAGATGCGTCACGCATCTGTGTTGTTTTTGCCCCATGGTGCGCCGCATTATAAATGCGGCGCATCCATGGTGGCGCAGCTGTGGCGCATAATAACTGGCGCATCCCTGCTGATATGCAGGGATGCGCCAGTCGTCATAAATTTGCCCCAAAATTTCTAAAAAACACAAGTAACATTCCTTCTACTTCTTGAGCGGGTGGGCCTCAGGGCCGCTACAAAGCAACCTTCAACTCGAGCCTCGGAAGAGACGTGTAATTTACGGTCCCATCTGTAATTTTCAATAAAGGGGTCTCGCAGATATGAAGGTGCTTTCACTCAAGAGCATACGTGCCTCTTTAGCCCCTCTTCCGAAACAGCTGCTGCTGCCTCATAAACAGACCTCAGCCTGGCGCGATGAGGGTGCGTCACTGCTCAGGAGGGGTCGAGGGACGCGTCAGTGTGAGCCTCAGACCTCAATACCGCAGGAGGCCAGTGAGGCCACACAGGCTGGGAGGGGGGGGGGGGGGCTTGTAAGCCACAGACTGCAAACCCAATTGTGTGTGTGTGTGTGTGTACGTAATCACCTGTGTCACTGTGTATGTGTTTGAATGTGTCTCCGTGTATCATATATATGTGTGTGTATAAAAGAATCACGTGTGTGTGTGTATGTAAAACAATCACGGGTGTGTGTGTGTGATCTCATTTTCTGTAACGTCACTCAGTGTGAGCCTCAGACCTTAATCCCACAGAAGGTCAATGAGGACACAGGCTGGGGTGGGGGGGGGGGGGGGGCTTGTAAGGCACATGCTCTAAACTCAATCATGTCTCTGTGTGTGTATGTGTGTGTCTGTGTGTATGTATGTATAAAGGAATCACAAATATGTGTGTAAAAGAATCACACCTGTGTCTGTGTGTATGTATGACCTCGTCTTCTATTTGTGACATCACTCTGTGTTTGCCTCAGACCTACGGTGACGCAGCTTCCTGGATTTGGCAGGACAGTCCTGTAAAGCACTTTAACACCTGTTCAAGGGTCGTAAGCGCTATAAAAACGAAATTACAATTTTATGAGTCTTAACTCAACTTACAGGGCCTGCAAATGTGTCTCAATGTAGCACTGAGATATATGTATATCAGCGTCCAAATAATACATTTCTACTTTTCAAACATACAAAGCAATCCTGAAATCGTTGTGGCACAATAACTTTTAAAATCTCCTTAGCAGCTATTCATTTAAATCACCCACATCTCTGCACTAAGCGGAATTTAAATGTCAGCTTTAGATCAGCACCATTCGCCCTTATTGCACGTAGTAAACAAAAGTGTACCACTTTTATTAATAGGCTACGTTGGGCATTTAAAAACGAGCTTAAAAAGAGGTAAACCTTGCACCTTGCCTCAGATGAAGAAATAGCAAAGGCCCTCTTGAGATTGGTTAGGAATATTCTAGAAGGCCCGTGTTTATATTTGTTTCAGATGATTTAGCAGATTTAATCATCTTTGCCTCACAGGAAAACAAAACGCATCTGCGTTCTTGAAAATTCACCTCCTCTGAAAGAAGAGGCACTTGGAAGTCCTCTCCGGTGGGCCCACCAGCCGAAGGCAAAATGATTTCTGTTTCATACGACACTTTAGGCTTTTTTTTTTACCTCTCAAAATTCAATTCCTTTTCTGTGCTTCAGCGTCCTTGAATCTTAACACATGCGCGAGCCGGAGATTATCAACAAGGGGGCAGATTTATGAGCCCCTTGCGTCACTTTTGCGTCACTTTTAACATGGGAAAAGTGACGCAAAAGTGGCGCAAGGGGCTCATAAATCTGCCCCAAGGAGTCTGCCCGTGTGATTACTTCTCTAAATCGCACGCGCGCGCGCGCACATATACAAACAAAATGACTGAAAGGAAAATGATCTCTTTGCCTTTTTTTTTTGATCCGATACGCTGAAGGGCACCCGGAGCAATGGCGCCTCGAATCAGAAGTTCAAGAGCAGCTGATAGGACGGCGACTCCAATGGTTAGATATGCAAATGCGCCTTACATTACTGATGGGAAATTGGCGCTGCGTGGGATATTACAACCCAAACCTGGAAAATTAAAACTGCTGAAGAGAGGGAAAGCAAAGCGAGATGGCGAGAGGGGGAGAGCTAGAGGTAAAGAAGAAGGCGAGGACACGACAGAAGGGGAGAGCAAAAAGGAGATGAGAGGGACAAGGGAAGAAGTGGGGTTGGGATAAGATGGAGAAGGGAAGGGGTGAAAGATAAACTGGAGGGAGAACATGTGTAAATAATGGAGGTAGGGAGGAAGAAATGCAGACGGAAGAAAGCAAAGAAATGGACTATGGTGGGAAAGAAGGGCGAAGGAAAGAAAAAGGTAAAGAGAAATAGATGGAGGAAGGGGGTGTAAATGAGAAAGTTGTGAAAGAAAAGGAACAGAAAGAGAAAGGAAGAGGGAAACAAAAACAAAGAAGGGGTAATAGAAGTAAGGGAAAGAGAGGATAGTAAAGATGGGATGAAGAAAGTGAAGTGAAAGAAAGGGTAATGAGTAAGAGATGGGACAGGTGTGATGCAAGAAAGGAGGGAAGAAAGAAAAAGAGCAAGAAAGAACGCAAGACAGAAAAAGAAATCATCTGAATGAGAGCAACAGAGAAAGTAAACAAAGCACATATGTAAATAAAGAGAAAGTTGGAAACAAATAAAGAAATGTAGCATAGAAAGAGGATGCCAGGAGAGAAAAAGTAAAGGAACTGAGCTCTAGGTGATGAAATAGACAAATGGAAGTGAGGGAAAAAGCACGGATAGAGACAGTGTAGAGGACAAAGGGAGAGGGGAAGAAAGAGTCAACAATAGGATTAGGAAAAACCAACCATTCTGAGAGCACCTAGAGTAAAGATCCTTCACCTTGTATATCAGTTAGAAGGCCTTAAGTCTAGGCACAACTGTTAAGATATCACTACATCTTTGGGAACACATAGACTCAGGTGAAGTATCTTGACTGTAGGTGCTCTCAGAATGGTTGGTTTTTCCTAAGCCTATTGTTGACTGAACATTACGTGCTCTTGGCCATAGTACTCTGGGGCATATCAGCAACAACCGGCGATAATTATCGCTAAACGCACTTAGTGCTAAGATAATTATCACCTGCTAGCGTTGATTTTTATCGCTGAGATAGCGTGCTATTAGCAACGCTTATCTCAAAAGTGATGAAAATCCTAGCGCTAACTGCCAAACGTAAGATTATCGCTGGAAACCCAGCGATAATCCCACAAAGGTTGGCGATAGCTTGCTGATAGGGTCTCACATACTTAGCCATGATATCCACCTTACATAGGATATCATGGCTAAGTCAGTCCTGAAGCAGGCGTAAGGAAAGTAGCGATAACAGAGGTTATCGCTACTTTTCTTGTCGCTATGCTGCTTTGCGTGAGGCTTGATAATAGGAGAAATGTCGCTTAGCGACATTTCTCCCGTTATCCTGGGGAGGAACGCCCACTTTGCATCTTATTAGAGATGCAAAGATGAGCGTTAGGTATTGAGGTGCTAAGGCGAGAACTCACCCGATAGCGTGACCTTGCTAATATAGCGATAAAATTATCGCCGCTTTTCGGCCGAAAACGGCTGCAAAAGCGGCGATAATTTTATATCGCCGCCTTGTAGATATGCCCCTCAGTGTGTAAATCTTATCTTAAGCAACATTTCAGCACCCCTTGTTTTGGAATACCTTCTACTGTATTTAAAGGTATTTTCTGTTTTCCTGGTATGAATGGCTCCAAACTAAATGGCCAAGAATGAGTTCTGGTGTTGGAATATGCAGAAGGGTTCAGGTTTGTGCAGTAGACTGTGATGAGTTTTCAACTTCCAGAGAAAATATAGAGAGGACATGAGATGAGAGAACTCTCTTAAGGGCATACTTTTTGAGGAGGCCCCCTGCTTTTGATTGCAGTGGCTCAGTTTATTTGGTGATTCACAATTCCAATCATGGGTAAAACATGGCTTGTTGAACATAGATGAGCTGTACTTGCAAATTGTTGGATTGCGTATTGCATTTCAGGTTTTCAATTTGACCAATCTTTTGACTTCTTACCAACGAAATATGAGTGTCTTCCTGGTCCAGGGCCACACTGCTTGTTCTCTTATCTGTCTTGTATCAAGACCCTGCTAGACTATGGGGTGAAAGAAAACTTGAATAAGCAGCTACCTATGTTATATGACATCTCTTTATTAATGTAATAACTTCACTTTCACAATTGCTTTATTAACCTTCCTGCTTTCTCAAATTTGCTTGAAAATGCACCATTTGTCCACTCTTTTTTCAAAATTTTCTCGGGGAGAGAGCCCCCCCAAACCTCCTAAGTTTGTTCAGGCTCGCTCGCTACGCTCGCTCGCTGCGAGCATTATGTCAATCAGTTTACGCTCCACCTCTTTTAAATGTCACCAGCCGCCCCTCACAAGGAAGTCTACAATGGATGCGTTTCGACCCATGAGTTATTTGTAAGCACAGCACCAGAGCTCCACACCAAGTGGGGTAAAGCCAGCCCTGATGTTCACTCACCACAAAGTTAAATCATAAAAAAAGAAGGTTCCAAGAAGAGCATACATCACGCAACACGAGAATGCTCCCATTTTTGACAGCTTTTCACTGGCAGTTTTTTTTATTTTATTTTTTGATGGTGAGTGTGATGAAGGTCAATAAATCAAAGCCTGTTGAGGACCTGTTTCAAGGCCTGTTTTCTCTTTTCTTTGTTTTGTTTGCCCACACTTGCCTTAAACACCGACTGCAGCAGCTGCAGGCTTCGATCTCCTCCATCGACAGTCGTGTGTGCACTTCACACATTTCTGAACTCCTTCCAGTATGAGGTGGGGGCCACGGAGGCTTGTTTACACCCTAGCGACAAGTTTTGAAATGGGTGGGGTTGCACTGGTACAGAGTATAGCCTCGCTGATTGACAGACAGCCTCGGAAAACCCAGGGGCTTATTTACAAGGCCCTTGCGCCACTTCTGCGTAATTTTTAACATGTGAAAAGTGACGCAAAAGTGGCGCAAGGGGCTTGTGAATCTGCCCCCAGGGCTTAAGTTTAAAGCGCTGGGGTTGTTTTCAATCAGCGAGGCTGCACTGTGTCATAGGAGGCAGTAACCCCGCAGCATGCAGGGCGCAGATAATCAGGGCTCAAAAGAAGTAAGGGGCATATCATCAAGAGGGGGCGATACTAAGCGCTCTCAGCGCTAGGATAATTATCGCCTGCTATCGCTGTATTTTATCGCTGAGATAGCGCGCTATCAGTGACGCTTATCTCAAAAGCGATAAAAATACCAGCGATAGCTACAAAATGTGCGATCATCGCTGGAAAACCAGCGATAATCGCACAAAAAACAGGCGATACCTTGCTGATAGGGCAGGGTGGACTTAGCCATTATATCCACCTTCCATTGGATATAATGGCTAAGTCAACCTGAAAGCAGGCGTAAGGAAAGTAGCGATAACCAAAGTTAGCGCTACTTTTCTTATCCCTCTGCATATTAGCGTGCAGCTTGATAATTGGAAAAATGTCGGTTAGCGACATTTCTCCAGTTATTTTGGGGAGGAACACCCACTTTGCATCTCATTAGAGATGCAAAGCTGGGCGTTAAGGGAAAGGTCGCTGAGGCATGGAAACACGCGTTAGCGTGTCCATGCTGATAGGGCGATACAATTATTGCCTTAACGGCCGAAAAAGCGGCGATAATTGTCTTGATGATATGCCCCTAAGCCCTGTAAATCGTGCGACGGCAGGCACCTGCTCACTAGCGCAAGTGTCTTTTTTAAAAGGCCTGCTTTAGCCTGACCTTGCACAGAGTGAGGGTCAGAAGCTTTAACCCCTTCAGTGCCCATGACGAGATAGTCTCGTCATGGAGCGCGCTTGCGCTGTGCCCATGACGAGACTATCTCGTCATGAACCCCGCCCGCTAATGAAACGCCCGGCACATTGCGTGGAAAGGGCGGGGCACAGAAGGGGTTAAGCAGTTCCCTACTATCACAATGTTAAAAACAAGTAAGAATTGAGGTAGGCGGGATGGGCAGATGCGTGTCGCATCCCTGGCAGAAAAGCGGCGCAATGCTGGAGTCGCGTTGCAAGCGCGATGCGGCTCCAGCAAGACTCGGGGGCGCCCTATGCCTAACATGCTGCGTCACTCCTTACCCCTGATTCAAGCAGGCGCAGGGTTTTGACGCAGCATGGCCGTAAAAGTGACTGAGTGAAATCTTGTAGATTTCACTCAGCCACTTTTGCGAGGCGTTCCTGCGCTGGAACGCCCCACCTTGCTCCGGAACGCCCACATGAAATGCAGGTTTCATGTGGCGCAAGGTTTTATAACGTGACGCAGCTCCCTAGATGCGTCACGTTGTAAATACCCCGCAGCATGGCGCTGGTTTTGCACCGCCATTGCATCACAAAAGTGACGCAACGGGGGCGCAAAAGTGACGTAAGTCCAAAATTAAGCTGCCCCTCTGTACCTCAGTTGAAACAGCTGAAATTGATTATTTTGAAATAAATGCCAACACGGCAACAACTCGGCTAATAGAACCGCATGCATTCAAAGAGGCCATTAGGGGACACTGCCTAGGTATTCACTGGAATATGCGCCGACAGTTTGACAAAGACATCACCAAACTCGAATGTGACCTGCTAGGTCACGAAACCCAGGCTTTGCAAGAACCTGCCCATTGTAATTGTCCTATAGTGGCACAACAGGAGAACACTCCGTCTTAACTATGCAGCCCACACTGCTAGAACACATGCTGGAGCCGGCAAGTCAGGGTCCCTGCTGGCATGGATTATTCACCAGGAACAATCAGAGCACCCTATATTGGCATTGAGGTCCGCCTCTGGTACAATGCCCCATACACAAAAGGACATACACAACGAGCTAACACATCACTCCTCCTTACTGCACTAATCAGTGACCTCCGGAACTGCAGGAGACATTGACTCCTTCCTGGCTGGAGTGAACCTACCCAGGGTCACTCCGGAACAGAAAACAGACCTAGACAGTCCCATTAGGCTATTTGAAATTCGAGAGGCCAATCCTGCACCTGCCACTGGCAATGCGCCAGGCCCGGATAGTCTGCCAACCAGGGGGCATATTATCAAGAAACGGCGTTAAAATTATCGCCGCTTTAGCGGCAAAAAACTGCCGGTAAAGCGGCGATAATGGGCTTGATAATATGCCTTTGAGAATTCCAATAGAAGCCATGTTTCTACAACTTGCTGCTCCTTCTTCATTACAACATTATAGCAAAGACATTAGTTTGGTACTCAAATTATGCAGGTGAGACCTACTGGCTTTGCCAGTGCTGGTTTTCTTTTGGCGTTCATATTGGTCCACGCAGTTTAAACACAACATCTGGTCACCTCCGGTGGGTGGCCAGTCCATGGAGGATGATTGTTTTTTTTAACCAATGGGCATGCTGAAGATTGCCAGACCTAGAGTGTTGCGTGAGAAATTGCAGGTCTGAATTGCGCCAAGTAGAGAAATCTACACACAGCTCAAATTTACAGATTCATTAGCTGAAGGTGTCATCTGCACCGTGCTACACAGAGGAGGCCTAGATTCACAAAATGGTCACACAAAACAGTGCAGTACCTAAAGCTGCTGCGCTGCGTCATGTGAGAGGGACAGAGCAGGAAAGTCGCACTATCCTGCTCTCTCCCTAGCTCTGGCACACAATTAGAGACATAGGGGTCTATTATGATGGCGGGCGGATGGGACCGCCAGCTACGGATGCGGCGGTCCCGCTTGGGCAATTAGGATACGCCCCCCACACTGGCGGGCGCATCCCACATATTTTGTATTGCGGTGGGCGGTGCTGTCAGCAGCACCCGCCGCAATTCAAAAAAGGCATGTGCATGCACAACGTGGCAGGCACTGCGCGGTGCCTGCCACGTCATCCATGCAAATGCTGGGGGGTAACAGAGATACCCCCTCCACCCCCCAACATCCTGAGGGCCCGCAACGGGCCCCCAACTGAGGCAGCCGCATGCCTTCATTGCCGCCACGGAAAGGCTGCTTCCCGCTGCCATCCTAATATGGATGGCGGTGTATAGCAGACACCGCCACCATATCAGGCCCCTTTTCCACCCGGTCACCTGTGTGACTGGCAGAAAACTGGCGGAGTCTTTCCGTCCGCCGGGGTCCCCCCTGCCATACTAATATGGCGGAGGGAAAATAGGTGGCGGGCGGGGTATGATGTAGGGCCGATCGCCACAGCCCGCATGGCGGTGGCGATCCGCCCTACATCATAATAGATCCCATAGTTACAATGCCCCAGAGGCACTTTTAACCAGCCGGAGTGTCACTTTTGTGACGTTCCAGAGGCGCAGAGTGCTGGCCCACATTTACAAGGCCACGCAAAGCCACCCTACGTGGCTTTTCATAGCCTTGTAGAGTTGGAGTAAGGCAATGCCTTACTCTGTGTGGAAGGGGTGTTTATGAGTGCTGTTCTGGGTGTTCCCACACAACACCCATGGTTTTTGACACTGCCCCAGGTTTACAACATAGCGTAGATCTGAGGCAGCGCCAAACTAATGCCTTCCCAAAGCAGGCTTAAGGGGGAGAAATGTTTACATTTCTCCTTGTTTTTTCCTCTTTCCACATGTGCTGCATTCTGCAGCACACATTGAATGAGGACAACACCTCCATCGATTTTTTGGGTGCAGGAAGGTGTCCCTCCCGCCACAAAAACAATCATGCCAAGAACACAGACACCCTTATACCAAGGTGCAAGGGTGTCTGCATTGGCGCTTGGCAGCAGTTTGTGTGCCAGCAAAAACAACAGGAATGCGCCATATCTTGCAGATACGGCACATTCCTGCCTTTTTCTTTAGACATCTAGAAGGCTTGCGGTCCTGCCCTACAAAATATTGTAAATATGCCCCTTATACTGTAGTGCGCCACGCAAACGCGTTTGCACTATATTGCAAAGGTGTCTATATGAGCCTAGTATAGGTTTTGTACTTGAAGTACACCCTTCCAGTATTAAATACTATGCCTAGACTAACTGTTTCCAACATTGGATGTGTGCTGTAGAGTGCAACAATCATGAAAAATGGGAAAAGTTGGAAGAAATTAAAGCATTTATCCTTTCTAACGCCTGCTTTCAAGTGGCGTTTTCTGTGGGGGTCAAACACCAGTCTAATATTGTTAGTAGATAGGGTTTTGCATCAAAAACCATGGGTGGTTGCACAGGAATGCCCAAGTACTATCCATGAAAGGCCCCTCTGACGAATAGAAACGCAAATTAGCGCTTTGTCCTGCTTTATGTTACTTTTACGCAACTTTTCAGCACAAAACCAATTTTGTGCTGGAAAGTCAAAAAAGATTTGCGCCAAATGTTTGCAAATCTGCCCCAGAGTGTTGCACCAAGGCACAGGGACAATCCAGAGTGGTTAGCGTAGAATTTTCACTTCCGGAAATCCTCCCGTTCAAGTTCCTACATGAAAACTACTGCCGAATAGAAAGCAGCTTAACATGTGTGCTTATTCAAGGTGGATGGCTGTGTACTCAAATAATACATTTTGATAATATACCATCAGTGAATCGGAAATTTTCTCTAGATGTTGTAACATCCGTATTTATTTTTGGATTACAAAGATTAGAAATCTATAGTTGGAATTGGCGTGGGTTTTTAAATCCCATTTGTGAGCAGTGGATACCTGGTGGAGCATGCAACAAAAGCTTTGAAAAAACACCCTTTTTGATACATTTAGAATCAGAAATAAAAAGTCCCAGAGGCACTGTTGTGGTCACTGAATTTTGTTTCTGTATTTAAGAAACAGGCAGTAGATGAGAGAACTTCTGCTGGTTGATGCATCAGCTTGTGGTCCAGATGTCATCATTAGTAGGCCTCGCTGAATGGGTAAAAGGGGTGTCCAGCATCCCTTGGAACAGACTGTCCATCCACCTGTGGAGAAGAAGAGGCGGAGGGAGGGGTTATTTACAAATCGCCCATCTTTCTTCTGCAATCTACAACATTCCGAACCTTCTGCATCGATGTTCTGTACGAGTGAAGGGTGCTCCTGCTCCAGTTTGGCAAGGAGAAATAATTATGTATTATTTTGAAAATATACAATTTCTACGCATGCAGGAATACTACTGCTAGGCTTCTGAACGACAAAAAGGTGCATATTTACTCCAAACATAGACTTAACCTACAGTAGTACGTTTCTAGATTTTTCTTCTGGCAGTTTTGAGTGCTGGAAACAATGTCGCTGCTGTATGAGTGAAACCAACCGTCCATTATCTGAGGTGGGGTTAAGTCGAGGAGCACCGCATGTGGAGCACACTCACTGCACGCGTGGTCCCAGCCGACACCACATTGTAAGTAAGTCCTATATCGCCACTGATATCTGAAAGAGGCATTAGAGAGAGGAACACCAATGATATCGGTACGGCGTCATGAACCGGAAGCGTTGGGGGATGGGCAGATGCAAGTAAAGGCTTCCTCTTCTTACCCTACCTGGAGTCTAGAGGGAAGAAGAGACCGAAAGAATGATGCTGCAAAATGCACGGGGTCCACTTGCGGAACTACAAAAGTAGAGCACTATGGGGCATATTAACAAGGAACGGGGAAAATTAACGCTAAGGGCGCTTAGCGTTAATTTTTTTAACGCCCGCTATCACTGGATAATATCGCCTGGTTATCGCGTTATTAACAACGCTAACCGCCTAGGCGATAAAAAATCCAGCGATAGCGGCATTTTGAGAGGTTATCGCTGGTAATGCAGCAATGAAACTACAAGGATAGAGATATCCTTGTTGATAGCCCAGGGTGGACTTAGCCATGTAATCCACCTCCCATTGGATTACATGGCTAAGTCTGAAAATTAGCAGACGTAAAAAAGCAGCGTTAACCGTGGTTAGCGCTGCTTTTTTTGTCTCTAACAGGGTTAGCGTGAAGCTTGATAATAGGAGAAATGTTGATTCTCCTATAATTTTGCTCTGGAACGCCCACTTTGCATCTCATTAGAGATACAAACGGAAGCATAGTGAAAAAGGGTGCTAACATGTGATTTTGCATGTTAACACCCTGTTGTTGATAGGGCGATCATTTTATCTTCGCTTCTTTGGCTTTCAAAGCCAAAAAAGCAGAGATAAAGCCCTTGTTAATATGCCCCCAAGTAGGGCGGTAGACTATTAATACTGGCAGTTTGCTGGACCATAGCAGAAGTCACAGATGAATTTACAGCAGCGAAGAGCAATTTCAAAAGATGGCTCACATCACCACAGAGAATTAACCTGCGGAGAAAGGAAGTGCCATGGTGAAATCTTCCCACGGAGGTCACCTGGAACCAGTGCACACCACTCCTCTGAGGAGATGTAGGAGCACATTTATCAAACTTACATGCAGCACAGCAACCCACCTTGTCGCTGTGTTAAAGGGAAAGGGCAGGAATACAAAATATTTAACATTATACGGCACATTCCTGTCCTTTACTTGCACTGGTACCCTCTGGGCTGCCTAGCACCAACACAGACACCTTTGTGCTGTGGTCAAAGGGTGCCTGCATTGTACGCCTGATTGTTTTTGTGAAGGAAAGTCCTCCTTCCTGCACAAAAACAATACTGAGAGGCGTTTTCCTCTTTCCGCATGTGCTGCAGAATGCAGCACACATGGAAAGAGGAAGAAATGAAGAGGAATAAAGACATTTCCTGGGAGGTGTGCACCAACATCCATGGGTGGATGCGTGGGACCACCCACGCTCCACCCATTGAACACCCCCCTGGGGCAGAGCAACGCGCCGCAGTGATTTGCACTGCATTGCGTTACTCCAGATTTATCAAACCATACAGGGCCTTGCGTGGCTTGATAAATCTTACTTTAGTGTTGCGTCACCCTTGCGAGGCGCAGGGACGACACGACACATCGATACATATGCCCGGTAATATGCAAGATTAAGATTTATGTTAAAAAAGCCAGGGCTGGTCCTTCTGTGGCTGGGTTTGTACAGATACTTAACTGATGAGCAAATGTAATCAATCAAAAACAGATTATTGAGAAATATCTGAACTGAAACCCCAAATAAGGCATGAACCCAAATACTTTACATCTCACTGAAGGAGCTTAAGCGGCATTCATGAAAATACTCAGGGGGATGTTGTCAAGGAAGTGGAGGAGAGAGGGGTTAGCCTTCCTGGCTTAACGCCTCTCTCCTCCACTTCTGAAACGCAGGCTGCACCATATTTACAAGGGTGTCTGTGTGCAGGGGAGTATTGTTTATGTGTAGGGAGGTGCCCCTTCCTACACATAAAAAACACTAGAAATGTTATTCTGTCACTTTCATGTGTGCTGCTTCATGCAGTACACATGAAAGTGACAAAATTGCATTTTTTGAAAAGTTTGTTTATGTACAGGAAGGGACACCTTCCTGTACATAAACAAACAATGGCATTTTGCTTTTTTCCATGTGTGCTGCACAAGGCATCACACACGGCAAAAGCAAAAACGAGAAGAAATCATGCATTTATCCGCGTTTCGCCATCTTAAGACCAGTTTTTACCTGGTCTTAATTTTGGAGCTGCCACCTATGTACGCCACCCTTGTACATAGGGGGCAGCGTCAAAATGAATGGGTGTTGCGGTGGAACGCCCATCGCAACACCCACTGCCCACCCCTTTCACGCTAACCATAGCATGAAAGGGGGCCTTATGTACAAGGCAGCGTTAAGCTACGTTAAGTGGCTGAACATTGCCTCGTACAGAAGGCGCAGCCCCTATCGCCACCACAACGTGACTATAGGTGGCGCTGTGGTGGCGATAGGGGCTTGTACATATGCAACTCAGTTTCCAAATGTGGGGCATATTATCAAGAAACGGCATTAAAATTATCGTCGCTTTAGCGGCAGAAAACTGCCGCTAAAGCGGCGATAATGGGCTTGATAATACGCCCTTGGCAATTCCAATAGAACCCCATGTTCTGGTGTCAATATGGGCTTCTATTGGAATTCTCAAGGGCATGTTATCAAGCTCATTATCGCCGCTTTAGCGGCATTTTTCTGCCGCCAAAGCGGCAATAATTTTAACGCCGTGCTTGATAATATGCCCCTAAGTTCATTATTTATCATAGTCATGTAGTACTAACACGTCATTATGCACGTATTTTAAAAAGTGCTTCGAAGGTTTTCTTTTTTATCTGTGCTGAAGAGTATTCCTGGAATCTGTAGTTGATGATGAACATGTGAATAGCTCTACTTTTGTACACACTACAGCCCTTGCTGAATAGTTTAAAATGCTAAACTGACATAAAATTGATGTTAGGCCTCAGATAAACTGCGCGTGCCCAAATCCCCATTATAATGTTGGGCACTTCGACCAATCTATGAACAGGGGCGGCTGCCAAGAGCATCAGGGAGATCGACTGAGAAAAACTAAGCCTAGAGCACAACCCAGTAATAAACCTGAGGGAACAAATCGTAAAATAAATTCTAACATAAAATAAATAGAGAGATTTAAGAAACTGCATCATTGCGACAAGAAAATGGAAGTCAATTCCCTCCTGTTAACTCTGACTTAAAAAGCATAGTTCAGCCTGTGTTGAATAAAGACGTGAATGTCTCCATGATTCAGAGATGCTGCAGTTTCATAATTATTGCAATGTTTACCTGTTGCCTTGAATAAAATGTGCAGAGATGTCCAGTCAAAGGAAGGCCAGCAGACTGAAGCAAAAGGCTGAACAGAGCTTGTCTTATAATGCTCTATTTTCAGCATGATTAAAAAGCACTTATATTTCAATGGCTCACGCAGTGGGTAGAGAGCGCCACCAGAGGGGAAGAAGAGCCAGGGAGGAATTCGGGACCCTACCACTCCTATCTCGCATTATCCTGCGGCTCCCTGTCAAGACTATAACCCTCACCCTGGAACTTAGCACAGCCTGAAAATGCTGGAACAGATATCTGCGAGGGACCAACATTAGATGCCCCGATGCACCGGAACTCCCATTACTTATGTGCAAGGCCCTGCCCCACGGAGGTAACTGGCAGAGGTTGGGGGCTTGGGCGGAGCAGGGGCTGACTGCATAGGAGACCTGTATGAGGAGGGATCCATGATCCTGTTTAGTGACCTACAAGCTCGTTATGACCTGCCCGGGGAAGATTTCCTACTGTACACAGCCCTCACTGCAGCTATCCGAAAACACTGGGGAGGAGGCCTCACAGAGCCAAAGACATCACTGGGCTACGCAGCGATGGCAGCAGGTACATTCAAAGCAGCAACATGCCTATATAGACGCATGACGTTGGGATCACTACTTCCCCTGACTGACCTGAAGCTCAAGTGGGAAACTGATATTGGGGAGGATATCCCGGACAAGTCCTAGGGGGAGTTGGTGGAGAGAGCCTGCAAGAGTACCCGGAATGCAAGGTTCCAGTTAGTGCGTTGCCACATTTTCCATAGAGCATACCTTACCCCGGAACAGCTCAATAAGTACTTTGCAGCCCACTCAGCGGCTTGCCCGCGATGCAATGCAGCTGGCACAGATTTTAAACACATGCTCTGGGACTGTCCATTCCTAGACAGCTATTGGGAGGAGCTAACGACGCTATTATCAGACCTCGCTGGTAGAGAGATAGAGCCGAGCTTGAAACACTGCATCTTACACTGGTTCCCTCACACATCAACGAATGAAGGGCCATATTATCAAGGAATGGCGATAACATTATCGCCGCTTTAGCGGCAGGAAACTGCCGCTAAAGCGGCGATAATAGGCTTGATAATATGCCCTTGTGAATTCCCATAGAAGCCCTGGTTCTGGTGTGAACCTGGGCTTCTATTGGAATTCTCTGCGGCATATTATCCAGCCCATTATCGCCGCTTTAGCGGCAGTTTCCTGCCGCTAAAACGGCAATAATGTTATCACCGTTCCTTGATTATATGGCCCGAAATCACTAGTACATTTTTAGATTTAGGTCTTCTCTTGGCTAAGAGAAACCTAACCATGCATTGGAATACGAAGCAGGGTCCAAGCATAGCAAGGTGGGAAGCAGAGTTCCTTAAATGGACCGAATGTGAAGGGGGGATCAGACTACAGATAGCGTAACGGACAGGGAGTAAGAAGGCACTAGAAGGGGCGAGAGCTTAGGAGGCGCTAGTGGTGGCGCTCAAATCCCCCGGAGAGAACGCTGAAGATGCCTCCATAGGGGACCCCATAGCGGCCACGGACTAGCGCGTGGGCAGTAACAGGACTATTGTGGTCTGAAGCCTCACTACCAGAGATGGCAATGTATTACCTAGCTGGGACGTGCTCCACCTCCGCACTATCCTAGTCAATGTTGACGTCCCACCGAGTAAGTAGGGCCACTGCATCTTAACGACCTGGACCTACGTGGCACGCCTAGGGGATGGGCAGTGTGGGGGGGCAGTTGGGAAAGGATGTTTGCAGGTGAAAGGTGCAGAGCTGAAAGCAAATATTGTGTTATTCTCACAACCTGAGGGAATGATGCCATAGGCATTATATGTGGCCATACTTGTATCTCACATAACCTGGTTGTAATTTTGCTAACTGGCAGGGGGTGACTTTTAGGCCCCTTTCTTGTTGTTTGTAAAATCAATAACATTTGTTTAAGAAAAAATGATTGAAAAGCACTTATTCCCTGTCCTCTTTTTCTTCCTCTCCTGTTCCTTGCTTCCTTTGGTACATTCCTTTCAGCATGTTCTGTACTGGAACATTCGGTTCCTCCTCTCTTGAGTGTTTTACAAATTACAGCTGGAGCTTCTCCTGTGAAGCACTGTAAGTTGGCACTGCTTTCTTGTAATAAACCTCAGTTTTAGCTTTTATTATATTAGTTCCTTAAACTGTAAGAGCATTAAGGGGCATATGTATCAAATACCGTTAATGCGATTCTCAAATAGCGATTTTTAGAGAATCGCTATTTGAGAATCACAAAACGGGATGTAACAAACAATTCGCAAATATTTTACAATTCCTTGGCATTCCTTAATTGCAAATCGCAAATTGCGAATCGCAATTAAGGAACACCTTCCCATTAATTCCTACGGGATAGGAGGCCCATAGGAATGAATGGGAAGACATTCTCAATCTGCGATTCGCAATTAGAGAATTGCAAATTGAGAATGCAATTTCAAGGGTGACAGGGTGTCAAAAGAACACCCTGTTGCACCCCTGAAATATGTATGTGTGCACATATGGCGCACATACATGCCCTAAGGGCATGCATGTGCGCCACATGGCACTTTGAAAAATGCTTCATACATTGCATTTAAGGAATCGCAATTTGCGATTCCTTAAATGCAAAATAGAGAATCGCAAACTTTGCGATTCTCTAATTTGCGATGCCCTTTGGGGATGATACAGCCCAAAAGGCCTTTTCCCGTTCGCAAACATGCCGATTCTGGGAATCAGCCCATTTGCGAACGGGAAAAGGGCTTGATACATGTGCCCCTAAGTCTTTATTTTCAAATATTCTACTATAAAAAAAAATCAAAGCAAATCAGCTTTCACAGATGGCCCCTTGGAGGGCGGGGTCTGGTGCAATTGCCCACTGTGCCCATGCCTTAAAACGTCTCTGGATCAGCCTACGGGGGCATGAGCAAATCCAATTACAAATGCCCTAAATGGCACAGATGCAAGTGTGGGACTCCTTTTGGAAGTGGTGGAAGTGTGAACCGCTGTTGAGATTCTGCTGCTCCAAGTACAGGAGGAAGGAGGTCATGAGAGCGAGCAAGCAGGAGCAGTGTCAATTATTAATGGCCTGCCTGTGCCAGCTTCAGAAGCTGATTACCAAACAGAAGACAACATTTAAACACAACTGGACTCGGCAAAAGTAAATAAATACATCCTAGTGGCAACATCAAAGCATTTTGTTTTTGTGAAAGGACATATTGCAGTTGTAATCCTTGGCACTTACTGTGCGGACATGCACATTTTGCAAGAGCGGAATGGCGTCGCTCACAGTCAGCTAAGCCAATGGGTGAATTGGGCTGCCCCTTTGCTGCATGATGTATATTGTGGAAAGTAGAAGTGTTGAACTTTGCCCTCTCTGCAGGTTCATCCCCAAACTCTTTGTCTTCGCCCTCCTGTTTTCTGAACCCGATTTTGTTGGCCTTTAGGACTCTGTGCACTTTACCAATGTTAACCAGTGCTAAAATGTGTGTTCTCACTCCTTAAAACATGGTTAAATTGGTTTCTCCCCGCCTGGAATATTAAATTTACTTGCCAGTCCCTAGTAAAGTGGACCCAGGGCCTGTACATTAAATGCTATCAGTGGGCCTGCAGCACTGATTGTGCCACCCACTTAAGAAGCCTTTTAAACAGGTTTCAGGATTGCCATTACAGCCTGTGTGTGAAGCTTTAAACTGCCATTACCAAGCCCAAACCTTCCTTTTTAATGCATATAAATCATCCCCAGGGTAGGCCTTAAACAACCCACAGGGCAGAGTGCTATACATTTAAAGAGTAGAACATGTACTTCGAAGTTTTACATGCCCTGGTAGTGAAAAAGTCTTACATTTGTTTTCATAATTGCAAGGCCTTCCGCTTCCATATGATAACACTGGAGTAACCTTATTATACTTAATAAGGGTATCTTCCAGATGCGAACAGGTAAACACTTCATGTTTGGTGTATTTGGAATTGTAATAAGATGTTCTGTCCTCACAATATTTGTATTGATATTCTATCAGAAAACCGAGCTGGGCACAGCCCCACTTACAACTGAATGGACTGTGTCTTGCCTACACACAAAGGACTGCATACCCCCTGTAGTTAGTCTGGAGCCAGGACAGGGGAGGCAGGAAACATGAACACTTCAAAGGGAATCCTCTAGAAGCTTCTCCCACTTCAAAGAAGGCATTAGGTATAAATATTGGGGCTCAGATACCAACTCCACTCCACATCTGGACCTGTGGGCACTACAGAAGAAGGAATGTTGTGTTGCCAGCAGCGCTCCCACTATACTGCCCTGCTACTCTGCTGCCCTGCTTGCTGAGAAGGAAGATTGGACCTGCACCCTTCATTCCAGGCTGAGGTGACTCCAAGGGTCAGCCAGCTAACCTCTTGTTCTGAGATACAGGAACATAACAAGCTCCAGAGGTACAATACAGTTGATCTGCTGCCAGTACCTGCTGCCTGTACCTGCCTGAGCTCGTCTGGCCTCTGCTGGTTTAAGTTCTCTGGTCCTGGACCCTTGGTGTGGCCTCAATTGAGCGCCCCTGAAGTTTTTGGGCTCTTTGAAAAAGGGCCTGTTTGTGCCAAGGACTTGCTGCCCACCAATGCAAATTTCTGGAGAACCCGACTCTTCGTTCTACAGCAACAGCTGACACCCAGCAGCACGAGAACTGCACTTTGTGCCACTGCATAAAAAGCTCACGGTGACCGTCAACACGAAGCTCCAGTAATGACAGTCCACAATGCCTACAGGAACTTTGCACTACAGCGATGACTGTCTGAGATGCCCGGGCTGCCCTTCGTGCTACATCGATGACCATTCGGAAACTTTCCCTGCTCTTTGCGGCCCCTTCCACAGCGAATGGAATTCTTGCACTGGACTTTGAAGGTAACTCTTTCAGTAGGTTAACCTGGTTCCTGTATCCAGCCTGTGCTCCAAGGTGGTCGGCCTGAACTGATGACTTTTACCCAATCTCGCACAACCAGATAGCTTCTCGTAGCGCTTAGTGCTTTTTGGAACTTTTTCCACTTAATCTTTAAAATTGCTTATCTCCGGTTCTACCAATTGGATTTCTGTCGTTTTGGTGTATAATTATTTCTTACATTTTACTCAATTTTCTAAATTGGTGTGAGATTTTTCTTGCATTGTGTTGTCACTTCATTATTGTCTGAGGTGCTGCATAAATTCTTTACTCATTGCATCTAAGTTTGACTGTTCTGTGCCAAGCTACCAGATGGTTGAGCACAGGTTAATTTGGGGTTTGCTTGTGACTTCACCCTGGCAAAAGGTTGTGATTGCTGCATGAGTAGGATTTTACCTCCCTCAACTAATAACCCAATGTCCTATTGGAAGCAAAAATCGAGCGACACTACAGCAGGCCAATGGATGAAGAGTGCGGACTGAAAGCCTTTGCAAATATGTATAGCATAAATATTTTTATTAAAAAGTTAGGGTCAGATTTACAAGACGACTTGTGCCTCCTTTGCGTCACTTTTTTTTACGCAACGGCGGCGCAAACAATGCGGCCAATTACCAACGTGACGCATCTAGGGAGATGTGTCACGTTGTAAATCCCTGCGTCACATTATACCTGCGCCAGGCATAATGTATGCTGAGTGGGCGTTCACACGCAAAAAACAATATAGAACTAACGCAGTGAAATTTACATTTCACTGCTTCACTCTACGCCTTCACTGCTTCCAAATCCCTATGCCTGCTCAGAACAGGCGTAAGGAATGACGCAAGGCTTTTTGTATGGGACTCACCTATCTGGTGTAGCGCATTGCTAGAGTTGCGTCACTTTCATGAGCAACTCCAGCAATGCGTCACTTTTGTGCCAACAGATGTGTCAGTATTTCTGACGCATCCATTGATCCTTGCGCCATGGGGCATTGTATTGTAAATACAGCGCATCCATGGTGGCGCAAGGACATTTGGCACTGGTGCAAGAAAACTGACGCATCTATGCAGAAATGTCAGTTCCTTGTAAATCTGCCCCCAAGGGTATTAGATAACGACAGTCCTAAAAAGGATCTCTTTGACAAAAGCAGTAACCCACTGTGCTATCTTCAGAAAATAAAAATCTGTGATCGGCATGTTATAAGTCACACTTAGCAACAAGAAGTTTTACATCTCTGCTACTTTGGAATTATTCAAAATGGTGACGGAAAACATGTTTCTCCAAAAGGCATATCACCAGAGTTATCATATCCACATTACAGCTGAAACCAACTGGGCGGGCACCAGTGCTTTAAATGGGCCGGTACTCACCGGTACTGAGTACCGGCACTTCTACATTTTTGGCGCTTGAGTACCGGAACTTCTCTTTGTCCAAAGAGAGTACCGGTACTCATGGGAATGTAAGCCAAGCTCCGTGAAATTGGTATTTACAAAAAGAAGCACAACACAGCTGACAATGAGTGGGTCAGTTTTCGGGAAACACTCTGATCGAGTGCTAATCTCCCCTTATAATGTGCTAATTGAGCGGCCGCCACTAGGCATTCATTCAGAGCCAGGGAGCTGGCAGGAAGTTTGGGAGGGGCCGACACACACTGTGATGACTGGCAGAGCCTGTAACTCTCCGTCTGCTCTGACCAGAGTCAGACTGGGACAGAAATTAGGCACAGGCACCAAAATGAAAGTGCAGTCATCATTGTGGTACCTGTGAGCATGTTACAGCGCTCACTGCTTAGCTTTCTAATCCCTGTTGTAACTGGATGCAGTGTACCCGACCCCCAGGCATCAGTCCTTCACCAGGCCTCGTCGGGCTCATAACGGGGTGCAGTGGTGGTGGGGGGAGGAACCAGCGCCAGGCAGATCTCTTCCACTAAGAGCATCTGCCTCCAGAAATAAAGAGACGGTTCTGCCCTTCTGTGCTGACTTTTATTCCAGTCCTTTTGATTTTATTCACATTTATGTTCCACGTGGAGTCGTCCAGATGCTTCAAAGACATTTGAACTCCTTTTCTTTATTTGCTATTTTCGAAGTTCATTATTGCCACATTTGGCCTCTTGGAGAAAAGGTTAAACGTATATTAATTGTTTCCGTGGTATATTTGATGTACCGCGGGCCTCGGGCTCGGAGCACTGAGCAGAGAACAGTGTTATTGCAGATATTGTTTGTTCACTGCTCATGAAGCTGCTGTTTTTTGTTCAGCTCACGTCAGACAAATGTTCTTGGCATGTCCTCGGATGAGGGTTTGTTTGTGGTTCGAGGTCACAGATGTGCCTTATTAAAGGGACAGACGCCGCTCTTCGGCTTAGTTCCCTGGGGGTGCAGTTCATCAGAGCCCTCACTCTGCCGTCACTTTGTTGACAGCACAGCACTGGATGCTGACACTGTTGGGGGTGCATTAAACCAGGGCTGCTGGGGGGTGCATTTAATCAGGACTCTCCTTAGCTTTTGTTCGAGAGGTTAGTGCAAGAGGCTTCCATATGCAGAATATTCTGGTGCCCTCCAGAACACCAGGCAGCGGCAGATTGAAAGCAAGTGTGAATAATTATGGAACTGTATTAGTAGGCAGCTGAGATCATGCGTGTAGGTAGGGCCTCTTACATCCCGTTTGGTACACTCTGGTGCCAAAGTGCCCTTTCATTTCTGGTGCTCTGCAGCAGTTTTAAGATCTTCTTAGAGTTTCTTGTTGCTCAAATGGGTGCAATTTCTGAAATGTATAGGTTTCCCTCGTCTTCATTGCTTGATTTTGCCTGTGAGAAAGTGTCACTCATAGTCGTTGAATGTCACTCATAATTACACTGAGATTATGAAAATGACACATAAGCAATCTGAACCTTGGCAGCTATCTGCAGTGTGTACTCAGGCGCTGTGGAGTCCATGGCACTGTAGGTGTGAGAGCAGGCCGGCTAACAGGCATATCTCGTGACTCTCGGGAAATCGAAGAGAAGACTTCCTGCTGGCATAGCAGAGTAGGGCAGCAAATGTTTGGATCCAAACTGAGGAGGAGAGTGGTGATAGTGATGCTGTGCACAGCCAGCGGGAGTCAAGGTTTAGCAATGTGGGCAGCAGCGAATGTAAGCATTTCTAAAACTCATGTACTGAATGCCCTGTCTGTGTGCATGAATGCTTCTGTGACCCTATGCGTGTTCTTGCATGAGCGAGTGTTCTCTGCAGTGTCCAGCATAGCAGATGTATAGTTGAAAGCCCGACAAGCCCTGTATTACCACACTCTGCACTTGAAGCGCACGTGAAAGGGTGCGCTTGTAGCACGTGCAAGGCCACTCTCCCTTCAGTGCAGATCTGCTCTCTCCGCAGTGTTTCAACACAGTTGTGGTTTGTTTTGTATAGGCCATTTTCTCCTGGGTTAGTGGAGGGGCTCTGGGAGGGGTAGAGGTGGGTGAACCAACAAATTAACAAGGAGAGCCCGTCAGAGCCGAACCAGGAAGTCTGGCCTGGCCTTAAAAGCTCATACAGAAGTTGAGCCCTGAAAACATTACCAGTGAAATAAAAGTGTATTTTTTTCATGTGGAAGCATTTCACCTTGGTGCATAAGTTTATACCACAGCACCGAAAGGAGTTTGTGCTCCCACCATGAGGAGAATACCATTAGTGATCTAGGAAGCAAGTCACTTTTCAGGTGTGCATCATTTATGGGCTATTTTCTTTTCATGAATGAAGCAACATTATACTCTACAAGATGCGATTGTACTCCACACAGCTTGAACTTGAGCATTTGAATATACCATGATATGTACTAATGTAGAAAAAGGAGGTTGCAAGATGAAATATTTGTCTGCGATCACACCATTTGGTCATGTGGGGAAGCTGGGATTGATCCCAGAATTTCTGCTTTCACATTGTGCAATTCAGCCTCTAGATGGCTTCATCTTTCTTTCTCGCCTGTACTGCAATTAAGGTCACTATTTTGTCTTATTCTTTGCACATGAGATTAGAGTTTGGTTAGCAGGCCCATGCACTATCACAGTTCAGTTCATTTTTGGCTTGAGGGTGCAAGAGGACCTGGAACTGAGCCAGAGCCAGGCATCATGGCTCAAGCTTTCAGCAGTTTGCCGGACTCCAGAAAGAGGGAATCAGACTTTACAGCAGGTAAGGAGCTTTGAGGCCAAGCTGTGCCACCTGGGAGGGGCTGGGTGATGTCTTCTAAGTGGTAATGAAATAAGAGGGTTAACCATAGTTAAACCTTTCCAAAAAAGGTTAAGGAAAATATATTGTGCCAGTCATATGTGATCTAGGTGTTGCACCATGAGAAGCCCACTTTAATAATAAATGTACCCTTTTGTACGTATAAGGGAAATGCAATAATCAAATACATACCAGAAATGCTTTAGTATCATTATGCACACCTGCACAGCAATTCAATCTCAATCACATTGAGGGGCATAGCAGCAAGGGCCTGCGATAATTATCGCTCCTCGCTCTTAGAGCGAGGGTAATTATCGCAGGCTGACGCTGGATTCTATCACGGAGATAGCATGCTATCAGCAACACTTATCTCCCAAGTGATAGAAATCCACGCATTAGCCACAAAACAGTGCGATCCAGCGATAATCGCACTGCGACCGGCGATACCTTGCTGATAGCGCAGAGTGGATTTAGCATGTAATCCACCTCCCATTGGATTACATGGCTAAATCAGAATAAAAGCAGGTGGAAACTAGCGATAACCGCGGTTAGCGCTACTTTTCTTATCGCTCTGCATGTTAGCGTACACCTTGATAATTGGAGAAAGGTCGGTTAGCGAAATTTCTCCAGTTATTTTGGGGAGGAACGCCCACTTTGCAACTCATTAGAGATGCAAAGCTGGGTATTCAGGAAACAGGCGCTAAGGCATGGATTCACGCGTTATTGTGTCCATGCTGATAGGGCGATAAAATTATCGCTGCTTTTCGTCTGAAAACGGACGCTAAAGCGGCGATAATTTTATCGCATTGCCTTGCTGATATGCCCCTAAATGTGGGCCCCTGGCCGGATTCCATTGCACTGCCCATAGCCCCGCCCCCCAAGTACACATCTCAATTTGGTGAGTACCTGCACTTATTTTTTTCCATTTAAATCACTGGTGGGCACACACAGATCCCTGAAACCAGTGCCCTGCCCCTGTACCATACTTTAAAACTCAGCCTGTTTGAAACCAATTACTATCACATTTTTATTTGTAGCCAATTACTTTGTGGCAGAATTGATATTGTTTACATGTTTTAACTGACTCTGCCATTCATGGCTTCACCCCATTTCTGCTGCTACCAATGTATGGGTCCTGAAGCATATAAATACAATTAAAATAAAATACGTGTACTTTTTTCCCCTCCATTTCCGGCCCCTGCAGCAGATGAAATAAGTAGCTGTGCATTGTGCGCCAAGAAGCTGAAGGCCCGAGCAGGCAGCATCGACTACACGTCCACGCCCCTCGGCCACACCCATCTCCATTCACACAGATGGAGTCGCCAGTGAGAGCACAGTGACGTCACGAGACTCCTCCGTTATGGGCGCGGAGCACTGCAGATACTCTCTCGCGGGACTTGAGCAGGAGATATGCATACCCACAATCCTTTGTATGGGGACAGTTATTTATCTTCTATTCACAAACGATTTAACGATATTTCTCGCTATTTTAGATATAAGACAGCAAAGTACTTAAACTGGACAGGTCACACTTTGCCAGTTGACATACATACGTAAACCGTTCTAACAGTCTTAGGTAACGTATACCCTGAGGTGATCTCGTTACAGTATTCTTGGTATGCATAATCCGTTAGCCTCCGGTCTTGTCATTGAATTGACACTGGCTTCACTCGCACTTAGTGTGGCAGTGAAGTCCAGTTGCTAACCAATTTTTGACGGGCTTTCCTACATAGAAGGGGGCCTAGCTTACTGTTTAATGATAGATATAAATACCAATTACCGGTGGTAAATATTTCTGATGCGTCTGCTTTTTAGTTCTAGTTGAACGATCTAAAAGCTGAAATTAAAATCACAGTGGAGTAAACACAGTAAATATTATTGAAAACGACAGCAATCATACAATACGGAGCAATTGTTGGCATCGCAAGGAAGAGTCGATTCAGTGGAGTGCGCAGACAGGAAATAAGGGGGAGAGCGATCTTATAAGTACTAACGCATTTACACATAAGCAAAGAAGCTTAAAGGGGAGAGAGAGGAAAAGTGCCGTACCAAGATAGGGCCCATACCAAGATATGGCATTCTACAGCTCTCTACGTGCGCTGGCGCTCTGTGTGCTGCTTGGCACCAACACAGGCACCATGGTGCAAGGGTGCCTGCGTTACAGACATCTTCCTGCACAAAAAACAATCGAAAGAGCTCTTCCCATGTGTGATGCAGAATACAGCACACATAGAAAAAGGAAGGAACAAGGAGAAAAACATAATTCTCTTTGTTGCGCCTCTCTGTGGTAGGCATACAGATCTCACACGATTTCAGATTTGCAAATCTTAGTATATCTGGAATTGTGCCATTATCTTTACAAAGCAACGCTAGGCCACGAAAATCAGGCCTTGAATGGCTTTGTAAATCGCAGATAAGCCTTTGTGTTGCCCTGCGTTTCACTGCACAACGCAATAGCTTAGTAGATCTGAGCCAGAATGGGAAAAATCCTTTAATCAATCAATCAAGCAGTACTTGTAGCGCCGCACTGCCACCGCAAGGGGTATCTGTACGCTGGAGGCGCCACTTCTCCTTCTAAATGCCAGCTCTTGAATTTCTTTCTGGAGTCTGCCAGGGAAGGTGCTGTTCAGAGGTGGAGGGGCAGGACATTCCAGGTCTTGGTAGCGAAGTAGGAGTGCCCCCCACTGCAGCTGCAACGGATGCGGGAGTGTCTGCGAGGGCAAGAGAGGAGGAGCGCAAGTGTCTTGCGAGTTGGTGAAAGTTCATTCGATGGTTGATGTAGGGCGGCCCTAGACTGTGTAGAGCTTTGTAGGTGTGCATGAGGATCTAGAACTGGCATCTCTTTTGGAAGGGAAGTCAGTGAAGATCTCTGAGGTCGCAGGTGATGTGTTCCTTTTGTGAAGGTCCAGGCTGAGACTAGCTACAGCGTTCTGAATGGTCTAGAGCCTTCTGAGGAGCTGGGTAGAGATGCTGGTGTAGAGGGTGTTGCCGTAGTCGAGGCGGTTAGTGACGAGGGCCTGCGTGACGGTTTTTCTGGTGTTGACTGAAATCCACCTGAAGATTCTGCAGAGCAAGCTAAGGGTGTGGAAGCAGGAGGAGGCGACTGCGTTGACTAGTCATTTCATGGTTAGTTCGCTGTCAAGGATGATGCCTAGGATGCGTGCATGGTTTATGGGTGAGGGAGTTGGTCCGAGTTCTGCTGGCCACAAGCCGTGGTCCCAAGCGGAGGTGCTCGTCCTGAAGGTCAGCACTTCTGTCTTGCCAGAGTTGAGTTTTAAGCAGTTGTCTCTCATCAGTTGTCTGTGGTCAAAAACCTGGGAGTCCGCATCGACCAGAAACATACGCTAGGAGAGCATGTCACCACTACTGCGGGGTATGTGTTCACACACTTGGCCTACTAAGCAGAGTCTTCCCTTTTTTACCTTCTTCTACACGGAAAATGCTGATTCAGGCACTAGTGTTAAGCCGCCTGGACTACTGCAATGCCTTACTGGTCTCAGCCAACGAAGCCTCTTTAAACAAATTGAAGGTAGTCCAGAATACTGCGGCCCGCCTAGTAGCCAAGGCCCCTCCCTGAACGGCCTCTTTACCCCTTCTTCAACAACTGCATTGGCTCCCAGTGCAGAAGCGGATTAAATTTAAGATCTGCTGCACTGTTTTCAAATCTCTTTATGACCTGGGCCCTAATTATTTATCAGACAAATTTGTAAGGTACTTACCTTCCAGGTCCCTTCGGTCAGGATCTTGGGGGCATATTATCAAGCCAGGCGATAAAATTATCGATGCTTTAGCGGCAGTAAACTGCCGCTAAAACGGCGATAATGGGCTTGATAATATGCTCTATGGAATTCCAATTGAAGCTCACGTTAGATGTCCTTCACATCTAAAATGGGCTTCAATTGGAATTCCATAGAGCATATTATCAAGCCCATTATCGCTGTTTTAGCGGCAGTTTTCCGCCGCTAAAACGGCGATAATTTTATCGCCTGGCTTGTTAATATGCCCCTAAATCACTTCTTTACACCATTCGGTTTAAAAAAGCTCGCTTGGGTGCCAAAGCTTTTTCTCACCTAGCCCTCTTTTTTTGGAACCAACTTCCCCTACACTTACATCAATACCTGGACTACTTGCAATTTAGAAAGCTGTTAAAGACCATCTGTTCTGATGTGTGCTTGCTTGGCTTAAGTTAGCAGTCCTTGCGCGGAGATACCCCTGACGGGTTGATTTGGGCGCAATATAAATGATTAAATATCAAATATCGAACTAGGTGTGTTGATCATGGCATCATAGAAGTTAGTGTTGCCGTTAGAGGGGTCCTCGGAGAGTGAGAGGATTAGTTGAGTGTCATCCGCGTAAGAGATTATGTTGAGTCTGTAAGATCTGATGAGGTCTGCAAGGGGGGTCATGTAGGTGCTGAAGAGGGTGAGGATGTGTGGAGATCCTTGGGGTATGCCACATATGATGTCCTTGGGGTCAGAGGTGAAGGGAGGTAGCCGGATGTTCTAAGTATGCCCTAAGAGGAAGTAGGTGAACCATTTGAGGGCATTTTATTGTATGCCGATTTGGAGTCTGTCGATGAGGGTGTGTGGTGGGAGACAGTGTCAAAGGCAGTGGAGAGGTCGAGGAGGATCCGGGCCACAGTTTCTCCATGGTCGAGGAGGGATCTGATGTAGTCTGTAGCAGCGATCAGCACGGTCTCAGTGCTGTGGGTGGCTCAGAATCCTGATTGTGAGGCGTCAAGTAGGTGGTTTTGTTCCCGGTGTTCGGTGAGTTGTAGTTTGATGGCTGTCCCAGTACTTTGGCCGGATAGGGGGAGCAGAGAAAGCGGTCGATAATTTTTGAGATAGCTGGGGTCGGCAGAGGGTTTATTTAAGAGGGGTCTGACACCTGCGTGTTTCCAGCCGTCCAAGAAGGCTGCTGAGGAGATGGAGGTGTTGATGATTCTGGGTAGTTTGGAGCTGACTGGGAAATTTCCAAGGTTGAAGAGTTGGTAGGGAGAGACATCAGTGGGCACCCTGGAGTGTTTGGAAGACATGATGGTCGTGGTGAGCGGAGACCATGTAGTTATGAATCAGCTGGTGTGCGTCGGTCGGTTGAGGTTTAGAGCCATGGGGCGGGGGGTCGAAATTGCTGTAGAGGGAGTCGATCTTGGTGTAGAAGTATTCCGAGAGGGAGTAGCAGAGTTCTTGGGAGGGGTGGATGGTGTTTTCTGTGGCTGTCGGGTTGGAGAATTATTTAAGTATTTTGAAGATTTCCTTCATGTGGTTGACAGCAGTGTCGCTGCGGGCTGTGATGGCTAATTTCTTGGCTTCCTTGACGCATAGGTGATAACTGCTAAGGGCTGTTTTGTGAGCGGCTCTGTCAGAGGGGTTCTTGTGCCGTGCCATCATTTATCGAGTCAGTAGATGTTGCGCTTGACAGTTCTGCGCTCCACGGTGTACCAACTGGCGATTTGAGATGTTTTGTTGGTTTTTGCTGGTTTCAATGGGACAACTGTGATGGCACAGTTGATGATCCTAGTGAAGAAGTTTTGGATGGCTTGGTCGATATCTGATGACACTTCGGATTGAGAGGTGCTGAAAGCTGTGTCTTGGTTACCTTGCTCCAGCTGCAGGAGGGGGAGCAATGATGCTTGAGGGTGGAATGCTGAGCATCAGAAATGGTGAAGTGAATGATGGTGTGGTTGGTCACGGTGAGTTCTGTGATGTGGCTGAATTTGATTCTGTTGCTGGTGCTGAAGCTAGAGTTGAGTGTGTGATCGGCCTTCTGCATGGGTTCCGGTGACCAGTTGAGTGAGGCCAATGTTGTTCATGGTTTCCAGAAGGGTAATGGAGTTGGCATTGTTGGGGTCATCGACATGGAAATTGAGGCCTCTGAGTAGGAAGAAATGGCAGGAGTCGATGGCATGGGGTACAATGAGGTTGCAGATTGGGTCCCATAAAGCCGGTCTGGGTCACGGGGGTCAGCATACGAGGGTGCCTTTTATCGTGGTCTTGGAATCGGTCTGTAGTTGGAAGTTGAGGTGTTCCATGAGAGATGTGGGGTCGTCATTGGTGACTGTGCATCGGATGGTTTCCTTGAAGCTGATGGTGATGCCGTCTCAGTGTAACATCTCGAAGCTGTAGGAAGCTGTGGTGGCAATGTCAGGGTTCGAGGAGGGGTTGAGCCATGTTTTGGTGATGAAGGCCAAGTCAGGGAAGAGGGTGGTGATGGTTTCCCAGATTTCCGTGACATGTTTGCAGAGGGATCGGGCATTGAGCAGGATGCATTGGAGTGGTTCTGGGCTGTTTGTGGTCTTATACGTGGAGGTGGCGCGGGATCCAGTGCGGGCTTAAGGTCCTGTTTTGCATGCAAAGCGGCAGTGGAGACAGGCAAAGGATCCTTTGGTTGATCGCAGGGAGGACATGTAACAGCTGTTGTTCAGGTGTCCGGGGTCCAGGGCAGGATCTCCTTGGAGGTGTAGCATCGGATGGCGGGAGGGCCAGGGGTCTTGGCGCTGGGCAAAGTCCAGTTGGTGGCGGGCTTGCCTTTGGCACGCTGGTGGTGCGGTTGTGCTGGGTCTCGATCAAGTAGGTCCTGGGAGGAGAGCATGGTGCTGGGTTGCGGAAGGTGGGGAACAGTGGGAAGAGGGAAGTGCGAGCACTAGGGCAAGAGGCGAGCAAAACATGATCAGAAAAGTCAGGCAGATAGGAAACAAAAATGAGCAGAAAGGGCAGGAAAAGAACAGAAAAGCGAGCAGAAAAGAATAAGAAAAGCTAGAGAAGGAACAGAAAAACTAGTAAAACGCAATCAGAACAGGCAGGGAAGGAGCAGAAAAACAAGCAGAAAATGATCGGAAAAGGCAGGGAAGCAACAGAAAAATGAAAATGAACAGAAAACGATCAAATAAGACAGAGAAGACAGAAATAGAGGGCAGAAAGCGAGCAGATAAGGAGTAGGAACAGGCAAAAGGTGGGCCAGGGAGCAGGGGAGCAACATCAGATGCAGCAGGGGTAGACTGAGGGCAGTTGGACAGGAGACTGTTGCAGGGGGAGCTGGCATGAGGACCTGCTCCAATACACCAGGCCATATGTTCCGCCTGCATAAGGCTGTTTAAACATTTAACAGCTCTCATATTTGTGTGCCTCGTGGAGGCAGCTGTATTTAAATGCTTCTTCTGAAAAGGAGGCTTGGAAGTAGGGTGATGGCATAAGGATACAGCAACGGAAGATTGTAGGCATGGCCTTAAGCTTGTCAATCCACTTAGCTTTCCTTAAGTCTGCGCACAAGAGTCAACGTCTCCACTGGCTCGGGGACAGTGCGGTGTGAATTATTGACAGTAAATTACAGGGTTCCACAGCACTGCCTTGCATTACCTTGTGTCAGGCAGGTATTACATGGATAGTACATGGGCATTCTTGTGCATCTACTTCTGATGCAAATCCATATTTACAAAGAATTGTAGACAAGGTTTAAGCCAAAATGGTGTGGCTATCTGACACTGGTGTGACAGGGAGAAATATCTTTATTTCTCCTTGTTTTTCCTCTTTGCATGTGAGCTGGATTATGAGGCAATCGAATCAAAGGATAATTTTTGTGCAGGAAGTTGTCACTTTCTGCACAAAGACTATACTGACCACATAACAGGCCCTCTTACGATAGGATGCAATGGTGCCTGCGTTCCGTTACGCAGTCCCAAGTGCGCCAGCGCTAAGAAAGAGCACTACTGCGCGATTCCGTTGAAAATATGGAGCAGTTTTGCTTTCCTCCTTTCACGCAAGGCAGCGCAGCGATTTCACTTGCTGTGCTGCATGGAGCGAAATATTAGTCAACACGTCCCTCTAGATACAGTCTAAGGTACCGAGGCCTGCTATATATTTAACATCCAGTGCAAACACTCATATAACAAAACAAAAGTTTAAAGCAGCAGAGAGAGAGAGAATCTTTGGCTCAGCCAGTTTGGGGCAGATTTAGTAAGCCTTAGAGCTGATGCAAAGTGACGCAAACTAGCGCAGTTTTCATAAACTATTGAGTTGCTGTTCATTATGTTGCCTCAATGGTGCACCATACCCGTGTCAGCACCCATGGTTTGGACACAAAGCCCTAAACGGTACTAAAATTGGTGGACAGGGCTTTGCACCCAAAACACTAACACCTTTTTGAAGCAGGCATTAACAAGGATAAATGTTTTTATTTCTCCTAACTTTTCTCTCATTCAGAATGGGTTAGAGAGGTTTGGTTTTCATTGTGCACATATGCAATTTTAAGTTTTGTTTGTAGGGGTAGATTTACTAAAGTTACCTGTGAGCGCTTGCATGGCACAATGCAGCGCAAAACGTAGCGCCTACTTACTATACACTCTAAAGGCCCACAAGTGCAGAGCAAAACTTGTTCAAATGTGAAAACTGCATGAGTGACCTTGTAAATGTGAGTACATTTAATGCTAGTTGTATATGAATTAAAGTTCTGTGGGGCATATTATCAAGAAACTGCGTTAAAATTATCGCCGCTTTAGAGGCAGGAAACTGCCGCTAAAGCGGCGATAATGGGCTTGATAATATGCCCTTGTGAATTCCCATAGAAGCCCAGGTTCACACCAGAACCTGGGCTTCTATGGGAATCCACAAGGACATATTATCGCTGCTTTAGCGGCAGTTTCCTGCCGCTAAAGTGGCGATAATATTATTGCCATTCCTTGATAATATGGCCATGATTTCTTAAATGTTAATCTGTGGTTTGGTGAGTTTTGAGTTTGTAATCCACACCACGTCCATGAGAAATATTGGATTCCTCTGCCTGGCTACCCGGCAGTTAAAGTGCTAAGAGTCTGTACTTTGGGTTCACTTTGGGCCCAACAGTCAGGTGGCCAGTCTCCAGCGCAAGCCTCTGATGGTTTTCTTCGTTGTAGGCGTTTGATTGGGCAGCAGTTGTTTAGCCACTGTATGAAACGGAATGATAAGAGACATTGTTAACACACTGGTGTCATATTCCGTAGGAAGGGGCTGCTTGGTATACACTTATGACAAATATAATAGGAAGTGCTTGTACTTGGTGAACTCTCTGACAACACACTGTAGGAAGGGGCTTTGTATTAGGTAACACAGGGAGACCGTACGCAGATCTCTAGTTCGCGGGGGCTGGAGAGGTCTGGTTTGCATTGTGCATGATTGTAATTTTTTGTTTAGTATTTGATGGAGTTGAAGTAAAGTACTTTTTGGTTTTAAAATGTAATAAACTGACTGATCAATGATTTATGGAGCACCACAGCATGTTTTATGTAGTTCTGAGTTTCTACCTACCTCACCTCTCTGAGTAATCCTTCCAGTGCTCTGCTAGAAGCTGCTGCAGAGCTGTTCATGTCAGGCCAGACCTAGACTCCCTGAACAGAGACAGGAAGAGTGTCTACAAGCACTAAGGAGTCCAGGGGAAAGGGAGCAGACTCTGTTAATGGATGCAACATGTGCTTCCTTTGCAGTTGTGGCCGGCATGGCTCGCGGCTGGGAGGGCAGGCGTGGGAGGAGGGGGGTCGCGATTGCGGGAGGGAGTGAGGAAAAAGTAAATCACATATCTTGCTGCCGCCGGGTCAAGCGCCTCTGCTTCTGCTCTCCTGATCCCGACTTCAGGAACAGGAAGCCAGGCTCCCTCCCCTTAGCCAATCACAATCCTGCAGTGCAGCGTTGTGATTGGTCTGAGCACTATGACACAGCGCTCAGCCAGGGGCTGGAGGGGTGAGCATGTTTTCCATGCAGGGTGTAATGCAGCTTGCATGGAAAAGTGGGAAAATGCGTATGACTGGTTTTGGAGGCCCGAGAAGGCTGACCAAACAGTCATTGCGCACTTAGGAGTGTGTATACCACTCCTCCCCTGCCCTGCACGCAGAACGGAGCAGCCCCGCCCGCCCGCAATTCAGCAGGAAGCATAAAATGATAATAACTCAAAGTTATTATCATTTTATGCTACTTCTTCACACTGCTTGAAAGCAGTGGGGCGACGGTCCTCCGCCATAGCTGAGGACCCGCCACTGTCCCTTTGGCTCCAACTGTTAGTAGACCACCTTACACTATTGGTGAATGCTCCAATTGGCACATGTGGAGCCCAGTAAACCCTGAATTCCATAAGCGAAACTGAACCAGGGATCTGCATTACTTTGCCACTGCTGTGCTGATGCCATCATCCCAAGCTCATAGTGTTGTGTCATTGCAAGTGCCAACATCTGCAGTGCAGGGTGCAGCTGAAAAAGAGCAACAGCACTTCATGCCACAGGTCCTAGCAGCAGGAGGCCATGTACAATGTGGGATGACAGGCTACATATTCCCTACTCTTAGGATGCAAACATAATGACACAACAAGGTATGGAGAGGGCTGTGGGACCTGAATCATGCAGCACAAACAGCTGAGCCACAGTGGTGCGCTCTCTGTCCCTTCCTGAGCTGTGATCACATTATCAATCCTTTTGGCCGCTGCCAGGTTGCCCCATGGCCATCACCTTTCCATCCCACTGACCACAGATAGACATTGATGGGGCTTGGATATTTAGGGCACAAGCATGGCACTCTGATGCATGCACAAGTATGTCAGCGGTATAGTATTCCTGCCCATTAGTACAAGCAGCTGCTCCATCAAGCTCAGTGTAATGCACAAGCGTCCTAGCCATACAGGGCTCTTTGCTAAACAAGAACACAATGGGCATAATTTATTGCATTGTGGCATAGGGCAGCCAAGCAAGTCACCTTGCTGAGCTGCCCTACGCCAAAGTGAAAGGGCAAGAATGGACTGTAATTAAGTAATACGGTGCATTCTTGTCCTTTCTGCCTGCGCTGAAGCAATTTGGCAGGCAAGCCCCAACGTAGGCACCCTTGAACCATGGTTTGTAAATCTGGGACATTTCCAGATTTACAAAGACGTTTAAACCTGGGAATCTGCCAAAGTCCTACACCTTCCCATGTGAGGCGTAACGAGGAGAAATATCTTTATTTTTCATCGTTATTTCCTCTTATAACATGTGCTGCATTTTGCAACAGACATTGAAAGAGGAAGACGCCTCTAAGGATTGCTTTTGTGCAGGAAGGTGTTCCCTTCCTACACAAAACCGATCCTGCCTGTTACACAGCCGCCTTAGCACCATGGTACAAGGGTGAGTTGGCACTAGGCAGGGCACAGTGCACCAGCGCAAAGAGAGAGCAGAAATGCTCCACATCTTTGTGGATACGGAGCATTTCTTCTCTCTCCCTTTCACACAACGCTGCAACCTTTCTTGCTGCCCTGCGTTGCATG
The DNA here is from genome assembly GCF_964204655.1 of Triturus cristatus. Taxonomy (NCBI): domain Eukaryota; kingdom Metazoa; phylum Chordata; class Amphibia; order Caudata; family Salamandridae; genus Triturus; species Triturus cristatus. The sequence goes on along the minus strand of NC_140586.1, from coordinate 866,104,167 downwards.
AATGTTAATTAAATGTGCCCTAAGCACCCAGCGTGACATTAAATGGAAAATACAAGTATGAAAAGAGCTCTGGGATCCATGCAAGCAGCGGGGAAATATTCTAACGTTTATGATTATCAATGAGGATTCAACGATGTGGAAAGATAGTTTCCAGTCTCCCTAAGGCTCTAAAAGGAAGGAGACTGGAAACTGTCATTGATTAAATACACAGGATTACAGTAAATCCACGAACCATTTATTCTCGATATGATCTGTGGGAGTGCAGGAATGTCTTTCCAGCATCAGACAATTAAATGTAAATGTTGTAGACTTGTAAAGCGCACAGCTGCCCCAGCAACGGGGCGTCCCGGCGCTGTAGACCGCTGGGGAACCCGTCCTGGCTATCCCTGTGAGATGGTCCCTTTCTGGGTATCTCCATGGTGAAACCAGGCATCCCCGGCGTCTGTGGGGGGCCGTTGTAGAGATGAGGCAAGCTTAATGCCCAGAGTTGCAGAGTGTGTTCCTGGTTAGAGTAGGTACCGAGGCGAGAATTATCGAGTCCGTTTTGACCCTGGTCCACGACCCTGCCGCGTCAGGAATTGAACCCTGGTCCCTGGCCGATTCTCTGCTTACGGGTCTGCCGCCTCTAACTAGTGAGCAACACCTCTCCTAATAGATAGCTTGACTGAAAACAAGGCTTTTATTGCATAAGACAAACAGATAAACAAGCGATGTTATGTTGAAGGGGCTTCTGATCTTGGTCAACCATAAATATCTCTGCAACAACTTAATATCCCAGTTAAGCAGCAATGTTTGTGTTTCCATATGCTGCTTGTACACCTTTAACCAATCTGCGCAGCACCTTGGTAGAAAATGCTATATGAAGACGGGGTTTGATCCTATTCAGGCTCATGGGGGAGGGCTCGAGACATCTGCCTTATCTGTTGTTATGAAGTCCCTAAGAGGGGTATTCTCATTCACTTCATTTGTAAGTAGGTATTGTTTGTGGTGTTACACTCCTCAACTGACTGTATGCACTGAAGCGTTTCGACCTCCTTAACATGGGACGCAACCTTAAGGGAAGGTCTTCCTCAGGGCGTTCCCTGATTTCCCAGTAGGACACTAAACATAAATCATACAGTAATCATAACATCATTGTGCAAATAATCTACATACAAATAGACTCAGGAATCTCGTTGTGAGTTCATACACTGCAGATAACGCAGACCCAAAAAACCTCTAAATATATGTGTTGTCTGACACTATAATTCATTGTTGCTATACTTTTTGTGTCCATTTATGTATTTTTATGTTATATGGATTCAATTTTTGATGTGATGTTCAGAAAAGTCATATATTTAATATTACTAAGTAATAAATTCATACATACCAACTGAAACCGCTTGTGTATATATTCAGGTTACTCTAAAATTTACAGTAACAGGGTCTTTCTTTGCTACAATGTGGGAGAAAATGCAGCCCGGCTAATTAATGATTCCACACAAATGAGGGGCCCATAACTAAAGCATATCCCACAGTTCCTCTATTATTATCTTAAAATGTGAGCACGAGGGGCGTGATCTGGCCACAAACAAAGATGGGCGCTTGACTTTAGAGCTCTGTGCGTCAGCGGGCCCTGCAGGGGAATGGCAGACCATCTAAGGTCTTGGGGGCTTCCCAAAACTAGCGAATGCTGCCCCCCTCCTCTACTGGTGCCTTGGCTGCAGGGCCCGTTTTTACCGTCGTTCCTGCTGCAGCAGAGGTCCGGCTGCCCGGGCCGAAGCTGCGAAGGAAGGAAGGGTGAAGCACCGCCCTCGAGTGTGTCAAGGCGGCACCTCCTCGCGCCTCACTCCGGGATGCTCTCTGCCTTAATAGGTCCGAAGCCTGAACCCCTCCAGATGATCCACACGGCCCACTTGTCCCCATCCTCTGACCTGTGCCGCCTACCCCAGCCGCATGAGAGCTGTTTGAGGCGTGGCGAGCAGCCGGAAGGGGGGTTGGCTACTATTTTGAGAAGGGCCAGAGGCACCCACCAAGGCCCATCGGAACCCAAGGCGCAGTCTCGCACTTCACGCGGACCCCAGTGAGTGACTTGACATCACCCCTCCCAGGAGGCACATGGGGCCTGCAACAAGTAGACACAGAAGCCTGGCTGGTGCCCTCGTCCACGTCTGGGGCCAACATGATTGCTTTCCTTCCCCTGGGCCTTTGAATGCACCTCCCCACTGCCTTGCGGCCCGGGGTTATGGCACCTCACACCTGGACACGGAACAGGTGAAGGTGGACACCGAGGGCCCGACCTGAAGCTGCCCAGTTGCAGCAGCTGGGGGCCCACCCTAGACTTGCTCTGCTGCCTCACCTGGGCCACACTTACCTCTGGGGCCCTCCCCACCATAACTCACCTCCAGCAGCAGGCTATTACCGGCGCCGGCCGGCTGAGGGAAGGAGGATCCACCTCGCACACTGCTTCCAGGGATGGTGCCACCAGCCCGGGTCCTACATACTGGCGCGGGCCTGGGGGGAGGGTGCGCTACTAGCCACCCCGCCACCAATCACGCTGTGGAGTGATGCCCTGACCGGCTGAGTGAGCCACCTCGCCTATGCCATGTCCTGCCCTAGTTCCCTACCGACAGATGGCGTACTTTTCTTGACTCACGCCCACCCACGCAGCCCCCTTGGCAAGGGGAGACGCTGAGCACTGGTCCGCCGACTAGGCTGTAACCCCCTAATCCAGAGTCCTGGACAGACCAATGCACTGCACACTGGCATTCATCGCAGCAGCCAGGACTGAGAGTGATCCCTGCACCTACCCAGGAACATACCACTGCCTGGTTGTCTGCCTAAGGAGACAGCCGCAACCCCTCTTTGAGCAATGTGGACCCATCTCACCCCCTCCTCCCCCGGGAAGCTGTGCTCTCCCTTCTCGACTTGGGGCCCTGAACTGGTGATGCCCCAGGCAAGACAACCAGCAAACCCTCTCGGAGGCTGAAACCCAACACCGCACTATGGCTGCCCAGCGAGGAGCACCAGCCGCTAGACCAGCCGTGACCCCTCCGAGCTCACAGCAGAAGTCTACCATGGAGCACATTCTGTAGAGGTCACGGCAGTAGGCCGCCGTCTGGAAGGAGTGGTCTCTGACCTTGCGGCTGAAACTAAAACCATCTGCACGGGCATAGCAGGCTATTAGGACCGGGTGGACGGGATGGAGCAACAGCTGTAGAGGATTGTCTCAACACCATTCTGGAAACGGACCAGGAGCTCTTATACCTCAGGAACAAAACCAGCGACCTGGAGTACAGAAGACCAGACAACGTCCATTTCTTTGGTTTCCCTGAGCACGCCGTGGGTGTGGACGTCAGTGATTTCCTAAAAAGCCTCCTCCCCATCCTCACAGGCCTCACCTTCAACCCCCCCCCCCAACTGGAGCTCCTACAGGCGCATCGCATGGGGCCCCCTTGCCAGGACCAAACGGCACGGCCCTGCCTTACCATAGCCTCCTTCCTCTGTCACGAACAGGTGCGGCAGCTACTAACCATGGCCTGCTCGCACGGCCCATATGATAATAAGGGGCCTGAGATCCGGATAGCAGCAGACTTCTCACAGGAGACCAATGATCGAAGGAAAGCGTTTCTGGTCCTCTGGCCCCAGGTTCATCAATTGGATCAAATATGGACTGTTCAAACCAGTTTGAATGTGGATCACGAAAGAGGATAGGTCCGAAGACTTCTTCAACCTGGAAGCTCTGTGCATTTTTATGGAAGGGTGCATTGCTAATGCTATGGACACTGCCTCCTTGAAATCACAGCCTCTCCCCCCCACTCCCCAACCACACCACCTCCACCTGACACTGACACCTCCGGCAGCTGCTGGCGCAACAGCAGGACCTAAGACAGGGGTAGAGATCCAGAGAGGCCGGCCCGTTCCCAGGACAGCAGGGATCTGGCCCACAAAGCGGTGGTAGCCCTCACACAGGACCAGGCTCATGACAAATCCCAGTCACTGCTGAAGCCCTCCCACCCAATGGCTGAGACATTCTTTGAGGTTCACGGTTCTAAGCCTCCCTGCCTTGGTTGCTGAGGGCTGGGGGCTGTGACCTCCCAGAGGCAGATGGATAGATATCTGTACTTCTTCTCAGTGCCGTTTGCATTGTTCAGTTATCTGCCGACTTTTCCTGAGTGGCTGTACTATGTTTTGCCTACCGTTGCACTGCGTTGCTTGTAGTGCATCCCCACCTCATAGCCATCCCTGACCGTTGGTATGATATTTGGGGTTTGTCCCGGACTGACGTCATCCAGCCTTCCTGTCTCCGCCCTGGTTACCTCCTACCTTCTTTCTACCCTGCCTCTTCCTGCGGGGCCCCCTGCAGACGCGTTGGCACAGCAAACCTAGACCCTCAAGGGCAGATTCACAAGCACCCCGCGTCACTTTTGCGTCACTTTTAACATGGGGAAAGTGATGCAAAAGTGGCGCAAAGGGCTTGTAAATCTTCCCCGCGGTCTATAGTCTCAGGCCCTCCTTGAGGCCTGCATTGGGTACTAGTTTGTTTATTCTGTTTTTTGCCACCGTCCTTCAGTCCTTCATATTCCCCTCTGCATTTAGCACCCCAACCCGTGCCGTGCTCGAGGGGTCTGCGTACTAATGCTGCTGCTTCCTTCTCCTTCAGACTCCCTCCCTCTTCTTCCTCTTTTCTCTCTTTTCTTCTTCTCTCTTTCTTCCTCCACACCGCCTCACACCTCACCCGACTCCCCCGTACAGGCTATCCTTCTCCTCCCCACCCTTTCTTATGTCATAGCTCTCCTTGTTACGGCCAGTCTCACAAATTGTCCTAATGGCCGCAACAGCGCCCGCAGCCTTCCCCTTCTTGCAAGCCATCTCGTGGAATGTTAAGAGGCTAACACACTACATAAAGCGCAAATAGGTGCTGTCCTACTTGCAGTCAAAATGGGCAGAGATGGCCCTTTTAAAAGAGGCACACCACTCCAGCCTGGAATCTGAGAAGCTGCACCGTGACTGGGTGGGAAGAGTGGTCCACCGCAGCTGCGCAGCGAAGGCAGAGACAGGCTCTGGCCCCTCCAGGAAATATGGAGTTGCGGTTCTCCTCCGCTGGTCACTGCCCATTACTGTCATCAAGTCCTGGTCCGACTCAGACGGGCGTTACGTTTTTGCCAAGCTGAAGGTTGGGGAGCAGACACTCTGCGTAGGTTCAGTGTTCAGTGTCTCTTTTTGCCTCCTGCTCAGCCGCCCTTTCACAGAAACTGGGGCCTCCTAATACTTAATCGGGTGTGACTGGAACATACTGCGGGATGCAGTGTTGGACCGAACCAGCCCATTGGATGCGGGCAACAACACGGACAGGGCTCTCCTAGGGGACGTTTTTTTCGGACCACGGCTAGGTGGACCACTGGCATCTCTACCACCCGGTGGACTGGGAGAATGTCTTCTTATTGCCTGTACATGGCACCCAATCTAGACTGGACTACTTTCTGGTTTCCCATCGGGTGGTGGCCATAACTCGGGAATCCTGGACCATGGAGGCCATACTCTCAAACCATGCCCCGTCTTGCTTTCTCTGCACCCAGGCGTTGCACCAACCCATATCTGATTGAGGTGCTGTTTTGTTCTTTTTAGGGCTCGCGCCTGCTTTGCGGTGCCCTTTGGATTGACCTCTGCGGCAGCAATGTTTCAGAGGCTAATGCAAAACATCTTTGCGGGCGTCCCAGATTTATTGATGTTCCAAGACGACATCCTCGTCATGGGAAAGTCTAGGCAGGAGCATGACGATAAGGTAAACCAAGTTCTTGGCATACTTGCAGCAAAGGGTTTGACAGCCGAATACAAGAAGTGCAAGTTTGCTTGCCGCAAGGTTAACTATCTGGGACATGAACTAACAGGTGATGGAATCTGTCCGAAGAAAGAACTATTGGAGGCCATCAATGAAGCCCCTGTGCCAAAGAACAAAGAGGAGCTACGATCCTTCCTGGGATTGGTAGAATTTTACGCTAAATTCATAAAGAACTTCTCTCACAAAACGTATTCCCTTAGACAATTGTTAGAATTGAAGAACAAATTCATATGGAATGAGGATTGTCAGAACACTTTCAATTCTTTAAAACAGGAAATGTGTTCAACTGTACCATTGCAAGGTTTTGACCCCTTACTTGAAAACATTATTACAACTGGCACAAGTTGTAGGGGACTGGGTGCTGTCTTAACCCAAAGAGATGCTTGAGGCAATGAGTGTCCCATAGCCTTTGCCTCACGCTCCTTGACTGAGAGTGAATAAAAATTCTCAGTCATTGAGCGTGAGGCACTGGCATGCGTCTGGGGCCTCGAACACTTCAGACAGTTTGTCTGGGGTGGCAAGGTTACTCTACGCAGCGACCATAAGCCACTGACAAAAGTCTTTATCACTAAGGGATTGTACGCAGCATCGCCTAGGCTAGCACGGCTATCTGTGCAATTGTTTGATTACAATTATGTTGTAGAGTATGTACCAGGAGTAAAGAATGTGGTTGCATACTTTTTAAGCCGCATGCCCATACCAGAACGTGAGAAACATGATGAAAGTGATGAACTATGCATCGCTAGTGTAAAGGAGGAGTTAGAGGGAATCTCACTAGATGAATGGATCTCCGAACAAAACAAAGATAAGACAATGTGTGAAGTGATTGACATGGTAACAAAAGGCTGGAGTTCTAAGAAAACCTTGCCTGAAAGATTAAGACATTTCTGGGAGGTGAAACATGAACTCTCCCATGAAAACGGTTTACTGTTAAGGGGGGGAAAAGTTGTCCCACCATACACGCTAAGAAGGAAAATACTCGAGATCTGCCACGAAGGGCATCTGGGTGTCGCAAAAACTAAGAATAGTGTCAAGAACAGTTACTGGTGGCCTGGAGTAAGTCTAGCAGTTGAGCGAGTAGTCAGGGACTGCACCCTATGTCTACATTCAGACAAATCGCAGGTGACTTTTAGACCCCCATTACAGCCTATTCCCTGCCCCTCCATGCCATGGGAGAGGGCAGGGATGGACATTATGGGGCCCATAATGGAAAATGGAGAAGAGGTGTATGTAATTTGTCCTTATCGACCATTTCTCCAAATGGCCCGAGGTTAAGTTTTTCACTCAGCCAGATTCCTTAAGTGTGGTAAAATTTCTTGACGAAGTCTTCACACGTGAGGGACTGCCCAAAACCATATTCAGAGATAACGGGCCTCAATTCACGTCGGACACCTTCAAGAGCTACACCCAGAGGAACAAAATCTGTCACAAAACCACCTCGGTATATCACCCCGCTGGAAACGGGGCGGTAGAGAGGTTCAACAGAGTCATCAAGGGCATTGTACAACCGGCCAATAGCAATAAACGGGAATGAAAACAGGAAATACCTAAAACCGCGTGGGCGTACCGCATCACACCGTGTGTCACTACTGGCCACAGCCCATTTGAGCTGATGCGAGGTAGAACCCCCTTGTCCAAGGACAATGTACGTTGGGTCAAGGCAGCCAAAAGGGTCAATTGGTCAACAGAGCATATTAAGGGAATGCTGAAGGTAGCACAAGCTAGCTGCAAGGAAAGGTATGATTTGAAACATGGGTGCAATCCCGTCAAGCTTGAAATTGGGGACACTGTCAAGGTTAAAAGAAGCGGTCACATTGGCAAGGGCAATGATAGATTCACACAGCCCCTTTCAGTACGCAAAGTGCACTGCAATTCAGCCTTGCTCAGTGATGGCAAAGTGTGGCACTTCTCTGCCCTTTCACGGTGCAGAAACACCCCAGTTGACCATGACAGCGATACCCAGACCCATACCCATGCCTTTGGTAGTACGTTCACTGGGTTGTCAGACGAGGAAATGGACTGCGAACCTCAAACCCGCAACACGGCTGAGCATTCCGCTCCAGAGCTAACCAATGCCTCTTCCATCCACAGAGGGCCGTGTTCTACTAGTGCGGGTAGAACAAGTAGAGTGTTGCCTCCCACACCTGCACTCAACACTGTCCCCACCCGTGTCACCAGCAGGGCGGGAAGGAGGTTATCTCCACCTGTTAAACTGTCAGATTATGTTCGTGAGTAATACATTGTGTAACCCTCGCCAGTTATATTCTTGTTATGACTTATGCCTCGCCGTTGCTTTCGCCTTCATCCTTCCTCCTTTCCATCCTCCATTCTTTCCTTTCTTTTATTTCTCTCTCTCTCTCTCTCTCTCTCTCTTTCTTCTTTCTTTCTCTCTCTCCTTCCTTAGGGGGGAACATATGTTATGATTGTCTTGTGTCCACTTACAGACACCGTACCTGGGCTCCCTACGTCACCAGCTGCTATCACTGGAATGTTGACAGTTGACAGCTGGTGGCCGGCTGAGCGGTGGCGTTTGTTGCGCTCCGAATTCCTCTGAGCCTGTGTTGGTGCATAGTAATAAAGAAGTTCACCACAACTCATCAAGGTGGTCGGAGTTGTCCCTGTGGGTCGTATCAGCAAGGTTATCGCCCTTTTGCAGGGAACATCGCTGGAAAACCAGTGATGTTCCCTGCAAAAGGGCGATAACCTCGCTATCTCTGGAATTTTTATCGCCCTGGAGTAACGCGTTGTTAATAACGCGCTACCAGGGCGATAAATACCAGAGATAGCCTGCGATAATATAATTATCGCTAAGCACGGCCAGCGATAATTATCGCTGGCCGTTGTTAATATGCCCCTCATCTTTTTGTTGGGGAGATATGCTGAGCAGCAAGGGGATCAGCCCATCCCTCCTGGCACAACTGACAGCCAGTGGGCGATGCTGTTCTGGCCATGTACATGGCTCAGCTCCCGGGCGAGCCCCTGAGATCCTAGCTGGAGACCCGGCAGCGTTTCCTGGCACTATGAATGGTGCTGTGGCCACCTCAGCCTCTAGTGATTTCCTTGTGTGCGGTTGTGCAGTGCACTGGTGTCAAGGGCTCAGAGACTGCCTTCCAATAGTTGGAAACAATTTGAATTTGGATGGAGTGGTGCGAGGCACCCCGAGACAGCACCCCGGACTTCACATACACCAGCCATTGCCGCCCCTAAACCGAACCATACAAGGGCAGGAATATCCCCTGAGTGCGCTGTCAGAGCATCTGGCTTTTTATCAAACAAGTGAGAGCTTGGCTGCAGAACGCCCTTCTGTCCTCCATTTTGTTGAATGTTTTCTCAGTGGTGGACTCTCCCTAGGCCTCCATTGTGACAGGCAGGTTTGCTCCCTTTGCATTGTGGTTGCAGGCAGAAGGTGTGGCGAGTGCCGGAAGGGCTGGCGCCAGTAGGTGAATGGGCGATGCCAGCAAGGCAGCAGGCGGTGCACGTAAGGAAGGTGGGTGGCAGCGCCCTAAGAACGGTTTTGGCCATCTGCACTTATGTTTTACAGATTGAGCATTGGGTAGAAATGGAAATTTCTAAATACATAATCCAGGTAAAAGAGATATAAAAATATTTGAACTGTGTACACCTCGAATTACGATGACAGAATACAGTCAGAAGATCTCACTTTATGAAGAAAATGAAATGCACTAAGATATGGAGACTGTAATGTGCACCCTTCAAAGGAAACACATTCCCTCTCAGCAGAGAGGTGAGGGCACCATCTACACAACCTCTGGTTTAAAACAGGCAGATTTATGACCATAATATTGTCAAGGAAAGAAATGACTGCAGATGTGCACAAGACCAGGCAATCCAGGTGACAGCATCACTGAGCACGTCATTTCCGACACAGGCACTGATGAATGATGAACGCGTTAAAGCATCCACGGTGTGACCCTAGGACCACCAGTGGGATCACAACTCTGTGCATTAGTTACAGAATAAAGAATAAGATGAGGTAAGCACTAAACCTACACAAAACGTCAGTGGCGGCTGGCATCAACAGGGAGAGGGGGCGGGCGCTCAAATAAAATAAAAATTATATGAAAATAAACAGGCACGCATAAATAAACTTAACATATATTAAAAGTAAACTTACCTTACAACAGGACCTACTGTTCCGGACCTCTCGCAACTGCAGCCTGGCTACTAGGAAACTACCTTGACCAATCCTGGCGCTGCTCTCATGCTGCTGTGAGAGCAGCGCTGCACCCTGATTGGAGGCAGTGGCCTCACTCTGCGCTTCACAGCGCTCTGGAGACCTGCACTTGCTCTCAACCCAGCTGGGTTAGAGATTTCAAAGTGTGCATGTCTGGCTGCCGTCTCAAGATGACCGGCCTATGGGACTTGTGCGCTTTGAAAAGTGCACATACAGCCCATCCTCCTCTCCGCTGCTGTCTCAGTAAGCCCCGCCCCCGTCCTGACGCTTGGTTCAGGACCGGAGAATGAAAAATAAAACGGTAATGAATTCCCATTTTATTTTTCATGCGGCAATAGAAAATTATCGCCACTTTTGCGGCCGTTTTCGGCCGAAAAGCGGGGATAATTTTATCGCCTAATTAGCAAGGTCACGCTAACGCATGAAACCTTGCATTAGCGCACGAAATCTTAACGCCCAGCTTTGCATCTCTAATGAGATGCAAAGTGGGCGTTCCTGACCTAACATGACAGGAGAAATGTCGCTAAGCGACATTTCTCCTATCATCAAGCCCCACGCTATGAAGCATAGCGGCAGGAAAAGTAGCGATAACCCCTGTTATCGCTTCTTTCCTTACGCCTGCTTCAGGACTGACTTAGCCATGATATCCTATGGAAGGTGGATATCATGGCTAAGTATGTGAGGCCCAATCATCAAGCTAACGCCAAACTTTCTGAGATTATCGCTGGGTTTCCAGCGATAATCTCACGTTAGGCAGTTAACGCTAGGATTTTTATCGCTTTTGAGATAAGCGTTGCTAATAGCACGCTATCTCAGCGATACAAATCCACGTTAGCCGGCGATAATTATCCTAGCGCTAAGTGCGCTACGCGATAATTATCGCCGGTTGTTGCTGATATGCCCCCAAGATACTATCACCCAGAAAACACCTAAAAAGAACATCCTGGAAAGTCTTGTTTGATGAAGAAATAATACAACGTTACACACAAAGACCAGAGAATCATTTCAAACCACAAACAATGAGTCCCTAAAACACCCCCTCAGAAGAATACCAGGACACCCTCAAAGCATTCAAGAGGCTTGTGAAAGCATAAACAATACAGGAAGCAGTACAACCTGTGTAAACTAAAAAATCACTGCACACAGACCCCCAGGGACAAATGCAACTCTTTTTAATACTGAAGATGAAACTGAGCAAGGTCTCAAATGTGGAAAGTAGGGCGGAGAAAATTTCAGAACCTTCCTAGAAATAATAATACTGAAAACAAAAATGATAATAAAATAATAATCTAGTTGTTGCTGTTCCACCTCAGATTAGAACACTGTAATGTTGAGCGCTCCATTAAAGACAGTGGAGTGCTCAGGACTTCTAATACCTGGTAGAAGTCCAGAGCATCAACATTCCAATGTTTGTTCGCAGCAACAGCTGTAAACAAAGGCGTCATGGGGCCAGAGGCAATTTAAATCCCCTCGGGCTAAGTGAGGTCTTTGTTTTACAAATTAGAACATTCTGCCCTCTAGGGGCGGAATGTTCTACTAACCTTAGAGCTTGCCGTAGTGGGTTCTAACGGCCATTAAAGTCCGCTTCGTTGTTAAAGGCCCTCTGGTGAGGGCTCTTAATGGCCGGTAGAGCCCACTATAGCAGGCTCGAAGGCTATATTGTTGCACTTTATTCCCACTAGTCTGCCCTCACTATGTCTGCCTTGCTACTTGCTTATTTCCTGTTTGATGGGTTTTGCTCGACACCCTTCATAAACAGGAGTCTGAATATTTGGTTAGGCATCTCCCTAGACTGGTATCAGCCCAAGAAACCGCAGAGCAGGAAGTTACCGTGATTGAAGGAACGATGTAGCGCCAGTGCTTGTCCAGAGACCCCACCTGCCTCATCTCCTCCTCTGTGAGGCTGAAGTCAAAGACCTGCAAAGACAGGAATGGAATACAGATGTTTACTGAGGGATGGGGTGATGTCACTACTTGTACCCATCAGTAGGAGCAGCAATGTTCACATGATCAGTGATGTCACTTCCTGTGCGCACCCACTAGGAGCAGCAGTGTTCACATGATCAGTGACAGGGTGGTGTAACTGCCTGTGCCCACCCACCAGGGGCAGCAATGTTCACATGACCAGTGATGGGTGATGTCACTTCCTGTGGCTACCCACCAGGAGCAGCAGTGTTCACATGATCAGTGACGGGGTGATGTCACTTCCTGTGCCCACCAACCAGGAGCAGCAATGTTCACATGAACCTCTCTTTCAGTCGTTTCATGCTCCTTCTCAGCTCATACGGTGGTTTCCTCATCCGGACAGCCCCCCCCCCCCCACAGAGCTACAACCAGAGAACAGTGAATGGTTCACCTTACAAACATGTTCCCAATAATCCATTAGAGGACTCTGATAAATCAGTTTAGCTCCTGATCAGTTACCTATCATCACCATCAGATTAGCACTTAATAGTACCCAAGATGAAACATTCACCTGATTAATTGATGATCCCCACAATAAAATGAACACTCAATCAATTATTGATTCTGACAAACAGATTAGCACCTGGTCAAAAATTGAGGTCCATAATTACATCAGCACCTTAACTATTATTGGTTCCCCCTATCAGATTAGCACCTGAGCAACTACTGATGCCTTGAATTAAAAATGAACTTGATCCATTATTGATGACACAATTAAATTAGCGCCTCGTTGATACTTCCTGATACCTACAGGATCCCGCCGACCTATCTATCACTCAAGGGTAGCCCACTGAGTCAAGGGTTCTACACAGTCTGCCAGTGGCTGACTGGTCAACATCACTGTTCACTCAATTCTTACACACATCCCTCCCCCATTGTATGCCACACACAACCACCCTCACAGCTGACCCTCACAGCTGGCACACAAGATGGAGGTCTGAGCCAAGGGGCCAATGACAGATATTGCAGCTGCATGAGCATGCGTGATGTGCATTAGTGTGACATAGTAGTACTGCTGGGAGAAGCGTCAAGCGATGGTGCACTCAATCAGGCAATAAGGAGCCCCTTCTATTAAAGCAAATGTACCTACTGAATTCTTCCAAGTGCCTGTACATGATTCAATTTGTCGTGCGAGCTTTACAAGGAAACTGTCTCTCATTTAGGTCCTCAGTGGCAATGTTGTGATTAGACTTGGGGCGTATTACATATGGGATGCACCGTCCCGGACTGTGCCATTGTACACCCTTAACTGGGCTTTATATATATATATATATATATATATATATATATATATATATATATATATATATATATATATATATATATATATATATATTTATATATATACATGTAGTGTAGTTAGAAGAAGCAAAGCTGACTTCAAGAGACAAAAAAGCAGTGAAGAGGGAAGAAAATGTATAAATCATGCGGCTAGAGTATACAAGGACAACTAGAGGTTTAGGGAATTAGAAAGGGGCAGAGTGTACAATTTAGGTATTTATACCAGAGTCCTGGACAGGGTATGAAGGAGGTAATAGGCATTCTGAGTTGTAGTCCCAGACCGTTTAGGAGCTGGAGATGGAAACTAGGTGGATATAAGGACGTGATCCTTTGATGAGTGTGACTACACGGTGCACCCCCCCTCTGGTAACTTACGGAGCAAAAACTGATACCGATCACAACACGGAGAAGTCCTCTCGGCTCAGTCTGTATGAATGATTTGAGTGATTGTGATAGAGCAAAATGTGCTTATTAAGGACACAATTACATAAGGATTCTTGGGAAAGCAGGGACCTGGTTTGGTCCTGAGGAAAGCCACATGAGCATAAGCTGGCAAAAAAGGTGGCCGAAACATGTAGACCAAAATAGATGCTTGGGTAATTAAACCTCGAAGGTAACACTTTTAGGTTTTAATCTTGCCACACAAACTCATATTAAAGTACAAGCCTAGCCCACCGTGTAGACAATTTTATGTTCTAAATGTCCCTCCCAATATACTTAGGGGCAGATTTACAAGCCCCTTGCGAGACATTTACGCCGCCGTTGTGTCACTTCTGTGACACAGAGGCGGCATAAACCATGCGCCATGTTGCGCCTTATTTACAACGTGACACATCTAGGGAGATGCGTCACGTTGGAAAGCCCTGTGCTACATTAAACCTGCGTCAGGTTTAATGTATGCAGGGTGGGCGTTCCTTCGGAAAAAGCATCGGAAAAGTGACGCAGTGAAATCTACAAGATTTCACAGAGTCACTTTTCCGACGCTACTGCATCAAAACCCTGCCCCTGCTTGAAGCAGGCGTAAGGCACGATGCAGCATGTTAGGTATGGGCAGCCCCTGAGCATTGCTGGAGTTGCGTCGTGCTTGCGACACGACTCCAGCAATGCGACACCCTTATGCCATCAGATGCGTCATGCATCTGTTTAACCTTGTGCCACGATGCGCTGCATTGCAAATGCGGCGCATCTGTGGTGGCGCAAGGGTAAACCTGCGTGACGCATCTTTCCTGGCGCATCCCTGCTGATTTGCAGGGATGCGCCAGGAAACATAAATCTGCCCCTCTGTGCTCCCTCGAGGGTCGAAGTCGTAAGTGTGGAGAACTCTCTGATGAAGTGTGCCATTGTACTGATCAGTGGGTGAAAGTCATTTTATAAAAATGAAAAATGTTTCACCTCCAGGTAGATTTAGGGAGTGTTCAGTGTGACTCACCAGTGGGCTGACTCTCTCTCTTTGATTATTATGACTTTAACAGCTCTGCTGCAAAGTAATTGCACAGAGGACACATTTTAAAGTACATGTATTCTGGCTTGCTTAATTGTTAACAATGAGGCTGCTTTTAAAACAACTTAAGGGGTTAAGGCACATGCTGCAGAGAACTTTGTGCATCCAGCAGTTTTCAGGGGATAATAATCCAGTGAGATACGTCTAGTGGTCAGTGCACTTGTAAGAGATCAGTGTTTTGACTACTCATACCTTTGGCCCATAAAGCAGCACTGTAATATACTGTACATATTTGCTCTGTACTTCTTATTGCTTAGCTCGCGCTTTCACGAGCTTTCTTGCTGTTGTACACATTCCATTTGTTAGCATGCGCGCCAGCTCTGTTACGCGCGCATGGAGGATACACTCCAGTGGTGTCTTCGTTTTACTTGAATAAATCTACAACCTCTCAACTAATTGCTTCTCCACGCTTCCACTTTATTTTATAAGAAGCTTCTTCATTTCAAGCACAGAGGTATAATGTGCCTGCTGCAAAGAACACTATTTAACATGCACATCACAGATTTGTATTTTATGTAGCTAGGGTAGTGGGTTACTCCTTTTGCCACAGAGGGGCATATTAACAAGGCGGCGCTGAAAAATTATCGGCGCTTTTGCAGCCGTTTTCAGCCGAAAAGCGGCGATAATTTTATCGCCTTATCAGCAAAGACACACTATCGCGTGTTTTGCTGACTTAGCGCCCGTTTCCAGCACGCCTAACTTTGCATCGCTAATGAGATGCAAAGTAGGCGTGGCTGTGAAACCAACCAGGGAAAATATTGCGAAGGCAGCATAGTCATATTAACTAGAAAGGGTAGCGATTATTTAAATCGCGTTAAGTATGCCTTAACGCAGGAATTTAACGTCTGTTAAATTCCTGACTAAGGCATACCTAACATGGGGGGTGGATTCTGTGGCTAAGACCACAGGCCCTATCAACTAGGATATCGGCGTTTTCCATCATGGAAAACGGCGATATCCATCTCTGGAACTTGTATCACCTCGGCAATGCGCGTTGTTGATAATGCGATAACCGGGCGATAAATTCCAGAGATAGCTGGCAATAAATATGCAAGCGCTAAGCGCGCTTTGCGATATTTATCGCAAGCCCTTGGTAATATGCCCCAGAGATCCTTTTGTTACTTGCGGTTCGTGAGTTACGTTCCTTCTAATTTGCCACAGTGAGCTAAGAACCGCTATCATGCAGCTGAAAGCACATTGCAAGACATGGGTTTAGAACCGCAGAGTTCTTCTCAATCTGTTGTTATTCTAAGTTTGCTAAAAAGGTTCCTTTGGGTAATAACAAGTCTTATTAGTACATACAAGCCCCAACACAGCATTACATTTTAAATCCTGAGTTTGGTCTTCTCCCAACCATGCACTCTTAACATTTGCCTACCAGAATGGGCAATGTGTGACTCCTATACCTTGTAACCCTCATTGCCTTCTGTAACATTTTCTTACATTGATTTACACACATATGATTTATTGTCGCCGTATAATGTGTGTGTAATTTAAAGCATGCCAACACTCTACATTGGGATGAGCAGTGTTATAAAGTAAATTAAACAAGTAGTAAAGGCTATTTACATCAATAATTGTGTAATTAATCATGCAACCAGATACATCTGATATTCCTACCGTGTGTTCACATCTCGTACATACAAGGGGGCAGATTTACAAACCCCTTGCGCCACTTTTGCGTCACCTTTTCCATGTTAAAAGTGACGCAAAAGTGGCGCAAGGGGCTTGTAAATCTGACCCAAGGTTTGTACAAAGTCAGAAACCTGCCTCCAAATCAGAGTGTCTCTAAAGCACTTGTGAAGTGATAACGAGCTGAGTGTCCTTGGGGCATATCATCAAGGGCTGGTGACATGATTATCACCGCTTTTGCAGTTTTGGCCGTTTCGAAAAGCAGCGATAATTATATCGCATTATTTGCAAGGACACGCTAGCACGTGTTTCCTTGATTCAGCTCCTGTTTTGTTCACGCCTCGCTTTGCATTTCTAATGAGATACAAAGGAGGCGTGCCTGACAAAACACCATGGGAAAATATCGCTACCCCAGCTTCGTGATATCATCAACGAGGGGTAGTGATATTTTAAATCCTGTTAACTATGCCTTAACGCAGGAATTTAACGTCTGTTACATTACTGACTAAGGCATAGCTAACATGGGGGGTGGATGATGGTGATACGACCTCAGGGTCGTATCACCAAGGCAATCTTGTATGCGGGAGTCTGTGCATGACCCTAGAAAGGTATGCAGGACCTTGGCCATGCCCCCACTAATGTATGCAGGAGCCTATGCATGACCCAAGGAAGGTGTGCAGGAGCCTGGCCACGCCCTCACTAATGTATGTAGGAGCCTGTGCACCCCCCCAAAAAGGTATGCAGGTGATGACTGTGCCCACAATGAAGTACACAAGACCTCACTAAAATGTACAGGGCAGTAAGCATATCCATACTAATCGATGGAGAGCGATGACCATGCCCGCAAGAACACGTCCAGACCCCTGACCATTGATGTAATCAGGGCCCTGACTATGCCCACATTAATGTACGCAGAGCTGTGATCTAGCCTACCCCACCAATGAAACAAGCACTCTGACTTCGCTCCCAGCAATGTACCCGCGGCTCTTAGCTTACTCCCACTCAGGGCCAGTTCTAGGATTTTTGGGGCCCGGGGCGAAGGGGAATGTAATGTGTGAGACCTCTTATTTTCAAGGGCTCTGGAAGCTGCTTTGTGTAGACTTCTGGGCAAAAGGCGTCCCGCAGTGTCTCTGAATTGGTAGCGGAGCAAGAGGCCTAACTGCAGGACAAACTTGCAAAATGTGCCTCCTTGCAACTGGGACAAAAGGAAGTGCCCCCCCTCCCCATGACCTTCCCATACCATCCCTGAGAGGCCAGGGAAGGGGCCCCTTCCCATGGGCCCAGGTGTTAGGAGACACCTATCTTTCAATTGGATCGGCAGGAGTACATGAGGACTGGTGGTGTGTTGCAATTGTGCGGGACTCTGGGCAGCTGCACACACTACCCAGCTCCCAATAATATATGCAATTCTCTGGCCCTGCATCCAGAATGTATCCTCGGCTCTTAAGTTACACACAATAACATATGCTGATCTCTGACCACAGGGCTTTAAGTGGGCGGGTCTTGTTGGTGCTCAGCACCGGCAGTTCTAAAACGCAGGGCGCAAATTTACATTTCCTGGCGCATCCCTGCAAATCAGCAAGGATGCGCTAGGTAACTTGCGACACGCATCTCAATCCTTGCGCCACCACGGACGCACCGCATTTACAATGCGGCGCATCATGGCGAAGGGCGCGACGCAACTCCAGCACTGTGCCAACCCTGCCCATGTCTAACATGGTGCGTCAAGCCTTACGTCTGCTTCAAGCAGGCGCACGGTTTCGACGCAGGGGGGTCAGAAAAGTGACGGAGTGAAATCTTGTAGATTTCACTCAGCCACTGTTCCGAGGCGCTCCTGCACCGGAACGCCCCCCCCTGCGCCAAAAAGCCCACATGAAACCTGACGCAGGTTTCATGTGGCGCAGGGCTTTACAACGTGACGCATCTCCCTAGATGCGTCATGTTGTAAATACCCCGCAGCATGGCGCTGGCTTTATGCCGCCGCTGCGTCACAGAAGGGACGCAATGGCGGAGCAAAAGTGGCGTACGTAGCTTGTAAATCTGCCCCCAGGTGCTGAAATCGGTCCCTATTCGGCTCTCCATTTTCGCCATCACCCTCAGCGTGAAACAAAAAATCTGGGCATCAGTACCACCTATCACCGGCCTTTGATGCAACTTGGAAGAGACTCTTTTGTTATGCCTGCTGCCACGCTCAGGAGCTAATCTAATGATATGATCACCTGACTGATCTATTCTAAAGGCACACACAGTAGAAATCTGCAGCAGAAACCTGCAGCGGGGCAGGCAGGTGGGCGGGGCTGCGGCTCAAAATGTAACAACTATACAGTCATTACCCATGAAGACTGATAGAGCGGCTGCTGGCCAGTATTAGCCGCTTTTAGACATTTTTTCAAGCCCACTATAAATAAAATAATTTTACAAGAGCTTGATTTAACATTCCTAATGGACAGAGCTCGTTCTGTGTTCCTTCTCCCTAGGTTCCAAGTCCAGCTGAACCAGTCCGAGTTGGGAATTCATGGAGGCAGAACCAGCGGGTCCCCATGTTCTGATAAACCTCCCTCCATCATCTGTCTTGCAAAGGTGTAACATAGGCTCCGTCAGCCCCCGGGGTGCTGGGGGGCCCGAGCTGCTGGGGTCCCCTCAGCACAGCACCCTGGCACGAGAGGTCCTGGTTGAGTCCGGAGAGGGCCCCTCCATGTACCTTGAAGGGGTGCCCCTCAAAACAGTAACCTGGCCTGAGAGCTCCTGGTTGAGTCAGTCAGTCAGTCAGTCAATTTAACTTTATTTAGTTTGTTACAACCATAAAAGTATATACATTACATCTTTTCTACCTGTTAAAATACATATATAAAATATGACGCATATTCAACACACCTAAATTAATCCATCTCCTTTTTTTTTTATTACAAAATATTCTAAAATTAATAAAACCGGGTAATTCATACATTTATACCTATACGTCCAATATTTCCAATAGATCAAATACAGTACTGCTATCTCTTAGTTACGCCGTCTCTTAGCGACGTTACCATACACATACAAAAGTTACTCTGTGCCCTTAAGAATCACTTTAACCTTACACATACATTTCCCCATGGCGCAAGCTATGTCTAAGTTCCTCATTTCCATTAAAAGTTCAACAGCTTGCGTCCTACTCATTATTCTGTATTTTATAAATATTGGGCGTAGAATCTCCTTTCGTATATCTAAAAATTTCATACAATCAAATAAAATATGTACAATATCACAAGAGGTCCCCAAAGTGCAAGTGCATTTCCCGCTATGATCTATCATGAGATTTTTCACCCCATTATTCATATAACAGGGATTTATCCCCATTCGCACTTTTAGCACCTCACGTCGTAAATAGTGACTTGGTAACCTATCTATATAAGGGTAATGTTTATCCTTTTCCCAAGCCAAAGTCATATGGGATACTGAAGTCTTTCGCGAAAGATACTCCCGGTCATGTATACAGGACGTATCAAAACCCAAGGACCTGAGTTCTTTCTTATCTATTCGGGGATAGCCTAGCTGCGGGTCAAGCCTTAAACCTAATACTCCATACGCTTCCTTTATTACGGTTTTTGCCTCTTTTGCCCAGGACAGCTCACTCGTGGCAATTTCAGCTTTACACCACTGGGAGACTTTATGAGACTCCTCTGCCCCTAAGCGCTGCCAGAAGCGTATTAGTGCCGTACAGGCTGTTATGGTCCAAGAGGTAATTCCCAGCTCTAGTCTTGCTGCTTGTACCATAGATGATTTTGGCAGCGAGAATAAGCTTTTTAGGATATTTTCCTCTTCTTTATCCCAGCTGGATTTTCCGCTTAAGTAAAGTACTTCAGACCCGTACAGGAATTGTGGTGGGACCATTGCTGTATAGGCCTTTATAACCGGCCTATCCGACCTCTCTCCATATACGCTGTTGAATCTTTTTAGGCCCTTCACAGATGCCGCTGCCCTCATTTTTAGCGCTTCCAGATGAGTATTCCATTTTAAATTACTCGTAAACCACATTCCTAAATACCTATACTCCGTTACTCTCTCGAGGCGTTCTATACCAAGATTCCATAAAACCTTTGTTTTATTCCTCCCGAAGCATAACATTTTTGTCTTCTCCATATTCACTACAAATTTTTTATTCACACAGTAGTCTTTAAACCTATTTAATTTTCTCTGGAGACCTATCTCCGTCTGGTCCATAATCACTAGGTCATCTGCATATAATAAGCAGGGTACGTGGTTCCCTCCCAGTTTCGGGCTAGCCCCTCTAACCTCTCTTAGTTTTTGAGGTAAATCTGCTATGAACAGGGAAAAAAGCAAGGGGGCAAGTACACACCCCTGCCTCAATCCATTTCCAATTTGTATCCTCCCTGACAGTCCTCCCTCCTTATCCAAAATTATCTGGGCCCAATTTTCAGTGTGTAAGGCCTGGATCAGGGCCAAAAGATCATCCTGTATTTTATACCCTGTCAGGATTGTCCACAACTGCTCCCTGTCCACAAGATCGAAAGCCGCGCGGAAGTCCACAAGCAGCAGAATAAATTACCCCTCTTTTTCTATTGACTTCCGCGCTATGGCCCAGAGAGCAAAACAGTGGTCCACCGTCGAGTGTCCTTCTCTAAATCCTCCCTGTTCTTGGGGTACTATCTGGTTATCATGTGCCCAATCCTTTAGCATACCTAGGATTACTTTGGAAAATACTTTTTCACCTATATCCAGGAGATTTATCAAGCGGTAATTTTTTGGATCATTTACATCGCCTTTTTTGTGTATTGGCCTAATAATCGCCCCTTTCCAGCTATCTGGCAGAATTCCTGTAATTAGTGTCCTCTGAAACATCTTCGAAAAGAACTCGGCCCACCACTCTGGATTCGTTTTTATAACAACTGCTGGTAGATTGTCAGGACCTGCTGCTCGAGTTAATTTTAAATTTAATATAATACTCTTAATGTGATCTGTGGAGAAGCACTCTTTCACATCTTCCCTGACCCCTGGCCAATTATTTAATACTATTTCCTCCTTCCTTGGCCATTTGCCATAGATTTCTTCAGGGTGACTTTCCCACTTATCTTCCAGAACCGAACACTGCAGGACCCCTACAACTTTCCCCATCCATTCTTGTATCATTTTCCAGAAGCCTTTGACATTTTTGTCTTCAATTGCCTCCAGTAAATTCATCCAGCATCTATCTTTATAGGATCTTTTTTTTCCTCTAATGGTTGCCTTATATTTCATCCTTAGTTTCTTAAGTTCGTGCAATAATGCATCATTATAAATATCTCTTAGGCATCTTTCTTTCCGCCTAATAGCGGCTTTTACTTTTCGGCAATCGTCATCAAACCATGGTTTATTATTTGAAGATACTTTTGATCTATTTAGTGGCCCATGGTTACTCCGTTTAATATTAATCCTGAGGCATTCTACTAGTTGTCTTATCGTATCCTCATACCAGGTTAAATCCTCTCCTGCTGGTCGATTTTCTATTTCCACTGTTAATTGGAGTGCACTCAATTTCCTTATATGATCGTCACTAATCCTAGTTGTCAAACGCTTCGGGTATTCCACGTCTACTTGTAACACTTTTTGCCTCTGCGGTCCCCTATTTAGTTGTAATTCTAGCATCAGTGGGTAGTGGTCACTACCGTCTGCCCTACCTACTTCAAAGTGTTTAATTAAATGAAAGCTCCATGCCTGAATAAATGCATAATCTATGGGGCACTTTTGCTGCCCTATTTTAAAAGTACGCTTTGCAGGCCGATCCGATTCCTTTCTTCCATTTACACAGAACAGACCCATGGCCCCCAGCAGTTTACCTAGCTCCGCATCTTGATTTGAACTACCACACTTAGGGAACTTCGCAAACTCTATGTTATATACTCTTAGCACTTCCCTCTGCCAAGAGTCAGTTTTTTGGGGGTCCAGTCTGTGGTTAAAGTCACCCAGTAACAATAACACATCTCTTGGATATGTATCTTGTAAAATCTCCAAGTCCTTTTTTAATCGTTCCGATTCTGCTTTATACTCTTTTGTTCTGCCTTTACATATATACACATTTACCATGCATAAACCTTCCCCATCTACATTATTATTCAATAACAACACTCTGCTGCCTAAAGCCCAGTTACACTTAAGTTCAAGTGGTTCTATACTTGTCGCTATCCTTGTTGAGACCAAGGTTATCTGACCTCCTGATGGTCTCCCATATCTATTCTTTCTTCCAAGCTTTACATGGTATGTAAAGCCTTCCATAGCAAGGGTTTCGTCGCACAGCCAAGTCTCCTGTAAACAGGCAATATCGGTCTTCCTTAGAATATCTTCAAAGTTTTCATGATCACATATTCTTTTATATCCATTAACATTCCAAGACAGTATGGTTGAGTCCAGAGACGGCCCCTCCATGTACCTTGCAGGGGGGCCCTCAAGTTTCGTTACGCTCCTGCTGTGTTGCCTGCTTGATGATTCTAACTCATCCTTACATTCACAGTCTCATAGGGGCATATCAGCAACGAGGCGATATAAAATTATCGCCGCTTTTGTGTCCGTTTTCGGGCGAAAAGCGGCGATAATTTTGTCGCCTAATCAGCAAGGTCAAGCTATCGCGTGAAACCTTGCATTAGCGCCCAGATTCTTAACGCCCAACTTTGCATCTCTAATGAGATGCAAAGTGGGCATTCCTGACCTGACATGACTGGAGAAATGTCGCTAAGCGACATTTCTCCTATTATCAAGCCCCACGCTATGAAGCATAGCGGCAAGAAAAGTAGCGATAACCCCTGTTATCGCTACTTTCCTTACGCCTGCTTCAGGACAGACTTAGCCATGATATCCTATGGAAGGTGGATATCATGGCTAAGTTTGTGAGTTCCTATCATCAAGCTAACGGCAATCTTCGTGAGATTATCGCTGGGTTTCCAGCGATAATCTCACGTTTGGCAGTTAGCGCTAGGATTTTTATGGCTTTTGAGATAAGCGTTGCTAATAGCACACTATCTCAGCGATAAAAATCCACGTTAGCCGGCGATAATTATCCTAGCGCTAAGTGCGCTTAGCGATAATTATCGCCGGTTGTTGCTGATATGCCCCATAATTTCAAAATTCAAGCATTTTCAATATTATTTACAACAAAGTCATTTTTGATACTCATTTACTTTATGCAGCTAACAACCATTGACAAAGCCAATAGTCCTGGTTTGTTTTAGGTGTAATATTAGTTGTTGTATTATGTATCTGGATACAAAATCAGAAAGGGGCAGCAAAACTAGGCGGCAGACTATGGGAAGCACAGATTTTTAAGCCACTCCCTCAATTACATAGACCACGCCCCCTCCCTATTTTTATCATCCCACTTAAACCCTGTCTCACCACACCTTCAGAATGTACCCCCAATAGTGTATGCTGGCCTCTGAGCATGTCCCTGAATAGCATGCATGGTCCATATCATGCCCTAGTGACGTATGTGTGGTTCTGGCCATATCGCCGCCTGCACTGCGGGATCTTACCTGGAGGTTCTGGCTGATCCGCGAAGGAGTCACACTCTTGGGGATGCAAACCACGCCGCGCTGCACCTGCCATCTGGGCAACAGAAGAAAATGCAATAATCGAAATCTGACTGGCAAACTCTTCACCAGGCTAGAATATCTAAACCGAACACAGAGAATCTGAACATTACCAACATTTTCTGGATCCGTCTAGAACATTCTGAAACTAGCTCAGGCCTTCTAATCCGGACCCAGCTAGAATATTCTGAAACTGACTGGTACATTCAGAACCTACTGGAACATTCAGAAATTAAACTGGAAGATTCTGAAACTAACTGGAGCATTCTGATATTAACTGGAAGATTCTGAAACTAACTGGAGCATTCAGAAATTAAACTGGAAGATTCTGAAACTAACTGGAGCATTCTGATATTAACTGGAAGATTCTGAAACGAACTGGAGCATTCTGATATTAACTGGAAGATTCTGAAACGAACTGGAACATTCAGAAATTAACTGGAAGATTCTGAAACTAACTGGAGCATTCTGATATTAACTGGAAGATTCTGAAACTAACTGGAGCATTCTGATATTAACTGGAAGATTCTGAAACTAACTGGAGCATTCAGAAATTAAACTGGAAGATTCTGAAACTAACTGGAGCATTCTGATATTAACTGGAAGATTCTGAAACTAACTGGAGCATTCTGATATTAACTGGAAGATTCTGAAACGAACTGGAACATTGAGAAATTAACTGGAAGATTCTGAAAACTGGAGCATTCTGATATTAACTGGAAGATTCTGAAACTAACTGGAGCATTCTGGTATTAACTGGAAGATTCTGAAACGAACTGGAACATTGAGAAATTAACTGGAAGATTCCGAAACTAACTGGAGCATTCTGATATTAACTGGAAGATTCTGAAACTAACTGGAATTTTTGCCCTACCCCTGACTAGAATTCTGAGTTGAACCTACCTGGAACTCTTTAAAATGAAGAGCAACTTTCGGAATCAAATTTGTGTAAAGTTCATTAGAGTGAAAGGTCGTTCATAGTAATTCTGCACGTTGCAATACATTTATTGCAGGGAATAACGCGCCCCCAAAACCCCTGCTTCACCACAGCTACCTAGGATGAAACCGGTCCAAGGTCCAAGCTATATCTGGCTGATAAGCTCTGACTAGGGCGAAGCCAGTCCTGGGTTGGCTGTGTTCTGGTTCAGGGAAAACCCATCTTGGCAATTCGGGCTAGACGGTTCCCATTGGAGCGGGGTTACGACTGATTTGCATATATCTGGGTCCAAACTGAGGAGGATGGTCTACAAAATAAGGATGAACTGGGAAGCAGTCTTGAGTAATTACCAGTGTCACTCAAGAGAGGTCTCGTCTGATTGGTTCCCAACTGCGTTCCTTTCAGTATAAAAGCAGGGACCGTTCAATCTGCCCAGCTGGACTCTAACGGACCCTGTAAAATGAAGAACTCAAGCTGGACAGCGTGTTGCAGATCAAATAGTAAATAAAACTCTAACTTCGAGTGGGGAATGTGCAGTAAATGCGGCAGAAGTCAACCATGCCAGATTTAGGGGGTCATTTATAGGGGGCGGCACTGCAACGCGTGCTGTAAATCACCAGATGTCCTGCTTGGTTCATCTCAGCAGCAGGCAGAGATGGAGACTCTAGGCCAGCTTCACAAACTATGGGACATATTATCAAGCCAGGCGATAAAATTATCGCCACTGTAGCGGCAGAAAACTGCCGCTAAAACGGCGATAATGGGCTTGATAATATGCTCTATGGAATTCCAATTGAAGCTCAGGTTAGATGTCCTTCACATCTAACATGGGCTTCAATTGGAATTCCATAGAGCATATTATCAATCCCATTATCGCCGTTTTAGCAGCAGTTTTCTGCCGCTAAAGCGGCGATAATTTTATCGCCTGTCTTGATAATATGCCCCTATATTTTGTAGTACATAAAGTAGTACCACAGTAGTGTAACTTACTTACTACAAAATGCGGTTCACAAACCTAGGAGAGGAATGTCCACAGCTCCTGTCTTTTATATGGGGAGATCTCTGCACTAGTAAGTTATCTACTCAGGCGTCCATTGTGAGTGTCCCGTGCCTTCAGATGGGCCCAATAAAAAAAGGGACCAGGCTCACCGGAATTACAAATTCTTGTTTTTCACACGCAGATGTTGGTGGGTGGAAGCAGCCAAAATGCTGGTGTCAAAAACCGGGACAAAACATGCAGAAATTGAAACGGAAGCAACAATTTCCGCATGTTATTCCCCAAAACATGTAAATCCCATTATATCCTAGCCGCCGGAATTTGCAGGAGCCTCAGTGACAGTAATTCCAGAGCTGGAGAAGAATGAAAACTTCTAAGGGCCACTTAGTGGCTTAGCAGTAAATATGGGAGGAACCAGGGGAGTTGCTGGAAATGGGGAGCACTTACTAATCAACGGGAGGACTTTAGGAAGGAGTAAGCGTGGGTTTAAGATACAATATAATATTTCAAACACCTACCCACAAAAGGGTAAGCCCATTGCTATTCATAAACTGCACTTCTAAAGTTACTACAGTAAAACAGGTCACAAAATAGTAGTAAATTAACTCAAGCCAGGCTTAGAGTAAGCCTAGCACCACACATGGCTGCTGCAACTATAGAAAATAATGGAGAAAGGGCATTAAAATGGCACCCCTATAAGAAACAATCTTTAAATTATTAAATTATTTCCACTATTAAAACATTCTTGTCCATCCTTATCTGCAGTGGACTAAGATGTATGCCATATAACGTAAGAAAGACAAATGGGCCGCCTGCCCATTGGGGTGGGAGAAATCAGCCATAATGTGGCTCTATTAGGTCTCTTACACCCCAGGTGACTTTGCCACTGCATCATCTGCACTATTTACTTCTACACCCCTGACCAAGAGAACTTCCGGCGATGCTTGACAGATATGGAACCCAACCACATATCCTTCACGGTGATGCACAATGCCAGTCCCCTCCAGCGGAAAGGATCGCAGCATCTGAGCCAAGTTCTTGAAAGAGCCCTTGGTAAGAAATAGGTTCAATGCTTGGAGGTTCTCCATGGTTTGAATGCCCTCGCCTTCAGCTCATTCCGGGAATGGATAAAGAAAGCATTCTACAGAATTTGGCGGGAGGAAGTCCAGACCTAGGTGCACAGCATACAAAAGCATTTCATTTTCTGTGTTGATACCTTTTAAACTTTAGCATCACTGTAAAGAATTGTAGCTTGAGGCACCAGCAGGTAAGATCAGGGTGACAAAGCATCCACTGTAAAGTCTGTTGAACCGGACTTACATACCTACTGTGGAATGCCTGAGATTGTTCAATCTCTGTGATTGTTCATTTTCACATCCTTCCATTTCCAAGGAGATTCTCAGCTGTCGTATGTGGCACACAATCCACTCAGGAATGGGAAGATGAAAGCTAGTGGAAGGTAAAAGTCAAGGGGAGGCACCATTTTGTTTAAAAGACGACATGGAATCTGGAAGGGCTGCCGATTTCAGAACTTGCCTGGGGGAGCTTATGGATTGGATGAGACTGAGCTGCCTCCAGTTAAATGCAGGGACAACTGAGGTGATGGTGGTTGGAAAACAGCCCTCTCTCTGGTCACAGCACTGGTGACCAGATGCACTGGGACCTAGTCCAGTGCCGAAACCCAAGGTGAAACATTTAGGAGTTTGGTTCGACGAAATTCCCTTCTTCTCTGAGCAAATATCTGCTGTGGCCGGGACATGTTAAAGATGCTATGTAAGATTCTGGACCTTCTCCCCCTGGATGCTAGGAGAACTATTGTACAGGCTTTGGTTATGTCTCGCCTTGATTATTGTAAGGTCCTGTATCTAGGGGTGACTGCAAAAAAGCCCAGCTTATCTTGAATGTCCCAAGGAGGGCCTAGGAGGGAGAAGCTTTGAAGGAACTGCATTGGCTTCCTATCCAGGACAGAGTTACCTTTAAGGCCCTATGCTTTAGTCATAGGATCCTCAGGAAAAGCGGGCCGCATTTTTTACTTCCTCCCCTGACTGTCTATCAGCCTGCTCGCAATCTGAGATCGCTGGGCAGTGCAAGACTGACTGTGCCCAGGGTGCGGAAGGCGTGGGTCGGCGGGAGATCCTTCGGTTTACTGGCAGCCAAAGCATGGAATGAGCTCCCAGTGGATCTGAGGACATCTGAGTCGGAGTCTCTGTTCCGCTAAAAACTGAAAACCTGGCTCTTCCGTCACCCCCGGGAGGGCTAAAGTAGCAGAGTGCTTTCTTGTTGTGGTTATCCACGCTCGATGATGGGCAGCTTGGGAGGGTCGTTGGGGTTCATTATGTCCTAGCGCGGGGACACTCCAGTTGGAGTAACCATTGCGCTCTATAAGGTTCCTAATAAATAAATGGTGTGGAATACTTCATGGAGGAGAAGCGTGCTACTGTGCAACGGTGGATCAAGAGCTGTTAAACTGCGGAGAATATTACATAACCATGTCAACTCAATGCGAGCCTGATTGTGGGGGACAGAGCTCTGGGTTCCCAGGTGAGAGCCTGGAGATCACTGAGGAGCTTGCAATTCAAAATCCTGGGCTTCCCAGAGGATGCAGGTGGGTCAGACCTCAAGGGTTTCTAAAAACATGGCTGCAGTCGCAGCTGGACTTTCTAGGTGAAGACTTCCTGGGGCAAACTGTTTATTGCTTCCATATCCGATCGAGGAATAAGAATCCACCCTTGTAGGGAAGGGAGCCTATGAGCGTGTCTCGGAGAATGGGAATCTGAGAATGGGGAATCACCAAAGTAGAATCTGAACAGGGGGCTAAAAAAGAAGAAACAGTTGATTCAGTCCAGCTCTTCCTCATGAATGCGTGTTACAAGGCAAGGAATTCAGGTAATTCAGCCTGCGAGTAGAAAAAATTTGAAGAAAAAGATGGCACTTGAAATTTAGCGACATTTGTGTTGGAAAGATGGTGTCAGAGAGAGACAGTGGACTATGAGAATTCAGAGACCAGGAGGGTGAATGAAGGCATTAGAATAAATGATCGCTAGATTGGGGGAGTTGAATGATGGGGTCCTTTGCCCAGACAAAACAATAACCTATAGAATACAGAAGTTCATAAGAAGTCTGTGGTGGTAACCAGGTCCTGAAGGAGCACGAGGGGAGTGGTATGCAAGGATTTGGAACCACAATGGGAAGAATTCTGAGTGCCTCCTAAAGCTATTTGTTTGGAAACTTATGTTGTCATACTGTACAACTTGATCCAACTATTTTCACAAATTTGGTTGAGTGGCAAAACCTCCTGTACTCCAGGCACACTGGCATTGCTTGCCCAGTGTTCTTTGTCCAAGCCATCAATGCTATATTTGTGCCAAAGTTTCCAGCTAGGCACTTGGCCCCTTGGACAGAGAGGGGACAGTTTTAGAAGAAGGCTTATGACGGCTGGAGGACCACACCACACTGGCATCTCTGGCTACACTCCTGTTTGTAGGGAACACACACCAAGTGTATTGTACTGTAGGGGCTGTGGTTAGGTGACCACAATGTATAAAGTGAGCACAGACACTCGCATGGTAAACATTGTTTACTACGCATGCAATACAACGGATGCCATTACAACGTGGTCATTACAACGACCGTGTTGTTACATCACATACCATTACAACGCAAGTAGTTACAGATGGGGGCAGATGGGGTTGGATTTAAATTCCAACACCTTCCCTACTGTTGCACAGACTGGAGTTAAAATAGTAAATTATACTATTCCAAAATCCAGCGCCCCCCCTACAGCAAGTTGTTGTAATGACTTCTGTTGTAATGGTATCCGATGTAACAACGCGGTCGTTGTAATGACTGTGTTGTAATGGCATGCGTTGTAAATGCATGCGATGAAACGTGGCCTATTCCACTCGCACATGTGTTACAGGCACCTTGCCGTGGCTCAGTACTCACCTGAGGAGGATCTGGGCAGGAGATTTGCCATACTTGTCTGCTAGCGCTTTGACACCAGGTTCTTCAAGCAGCACAGGCTCATTGGGGTGCTTCCACATACGATCTGGTGAGCCCAGTGGGCTGTAAGCAGTTAGAACAATCCCACGTGCCTGGCAATGCGCCAACAGCTCATGCTGCGCCAGGTATGGGTGGCACTCCACCTGCAGATAAAAGGAAAATGTTGGTGCATTAGTCCTACAGTTGGACCCACTTCAAATCCAAAAGTCAGATAGTTGCATAAAGACAGCTTGGAGAAGTTTAGCTTAAGAAAGGGATACCCTGGGCACTTAGAAGAAGCAAGTGGCAGTAACGGCTTGTTGTGGGAGTGCTGCGGGGAGGTGGGGCGCAGGAGGGGCAGCATGGGGGTCGTAAACTCCAGCATACGGCCGACCAGAGGTAAGGCCATAAATAAATAAGTAAAACGAATGGCGCGCGCAATGTAATTCGTTTTATTTATTTATTTTTATGTACTTTCCTCTGGCCGGCCGTATGCTGGAGTTTACTAACCTCACCCTGCCCCTCCCCCGCTCCGCCCCACCACCCCGCAGCACTCCCACCACGAGCCGCTACTGGCAAGTGGGCAAGGAATAAGGCAGAATGCTACTAGGGCTGGGGTTATTTGGAGTCAATTTTGGCTGATCTGGGTCACAAATGCAAAAGCTTCGAGGGGATTTAGAGGAGACAACTGGTGATGCGGTGCATAGCGTATGGTAGTACTTTGAGGTGGCGAAGGTAACACGACTTGCAGAGTTGATTAGGGCTGGGGAAGTAAAGGAGCAAGACATTGGGAGGTCACTGAGGGCATCAATTGGCAGCTAGGGGGCACTGAGAGTTGCAGCTGGAAGCATACAACAGGAAAGCAGGTGGCACCTAATGATGCTTTTTAGTGGGACATTTTTTGGCAGGGTCTGAACAGTCAGTGCTGAAGAGAACAAGGGCCTGGCATTTCAAAGCAAAGTTACATTGTTGTGGTCTGCCTGACACACTCACCCCGTTGACTGTGAGCTGTAATTAGATGCCTAGGGTAGCAAGTCCTATAGAAAGGTACAGGAGCATTGTGAGCCCACCTCACCACCATAGAGTTATGCAGAATACAGGAGTCAACACAGTGTTTATAGGGTCTTATAGCAGAAGCTCTAGAAAGAAGTTTGGACTCTGGCACCTGCCAGTTGTTGTGTGTATTCTAATCCTAATAGAGTTATTGTATTACCTGTATCTAATCACCTATGCATTGTCTTTGTAAATAACTGGCCATTTTGTTTATTGGGTTCAGCTTTATTGGGTCATCCTTAATACGTGTTCCTAACTCCCATCGCTTTCTTGAGTGACCCTTGTTGGATTGTACTGACTGCTCCACAAAGTCAAGTGTGCCAAGGAGGTAACGAGGTTATCCAAGCGGCCTGCATTTGAACTGAGGGCAGGGCTTGAAGTGGGCCGGGTCCTGCCTGTGCTCAGCCCCGGCAGTTCTAAAAAGCAGGTGCTGAGACGGGTCCCTGTCGGGCTCTCCGTTGTTGCCCTCACCCTCAGGGCGAACAAATAAATGTTAACTCTGCAGCAGTGCCGCCCTTCACTGCCTTTGATGTAACTTCAAAGAGACTCGTTATAGTACTTTCAGGCTCATCATTTCAGACCTGAAGCATTTTCAATGTTATATGCAAAGAAGTCATAGTAGTTGCTTATTTGTCTCGTGCAACTAACACCAATTGGCAAAGCCAATCCTCCTGGCTTGTTGTGGGTGCAATGTTACTTGTTGTATCATGTCTGGATGCAATGACAGAAGCAGCAAAATACCAGTCAGGCGGCGCACTATGCTGAGCACAGATTTTCAGCTTATGTGTTTTTAAGCCACGCCCTTACTTACATCAGCCACGCCCCTTTGTGAGCCCCCCCCAGTTTTTTCATGCCACTAAAAGCCCTGACTGAGGGCCTCCAGCATCAGTGGTAAAAGGCAGAATACACTTCAGCATTTACCTGAATGAATGGTGGAGGCCCTTTTCCCTGGGTCCTGGGGCAGTCAGAGGTCACTAGGCAGCAGATCTCTGACCAACCCAGGAACTCCAGATAAGTTCTCATGCCTTTCATTCAATTAGAACACAATTCAATGTAAGAACCTGCAAAACCTACCCCTGTGATACCTTTAATGCTAAAAACCTAAACCTGGACTACACTACAAGCCTTCGAAGCAGGAGCCAGCGGCCTACCTCTTGATGGCGCGGCTCCGTGAGAAACTGTTCACGGAAGGCCCCTCACCTGGAGCTGTGGCTGGTCTGGAAGGTGCTCCCCTGCTGAAACTCTACAAGGACACTTTTACTTCACAGAGTGAATACCTGCCTTAAAACAAGCCCAGGTAATGCCAAAAGGTATGGCTTAGAACGGTAGGCGCAGCTTCAGTGACTGAAGAGTTTACACACTCAATAAGTCAACAGACATGCATCTGTCGCTCATTCTTGCATTCATACATCGATTCATCCACGTAGTGGCTCACTGTAGCATTCATTCACTTACCCTTTCACAATACAATAGGCACACAACTTAACAAGAGTGTGGAAGATAAATGGAAAGAATAAAAGTAGAAAAAACAAAACATGCCACTGCCTAAGTTTGGGGGGCATATGGTTGTAAACAAAATTACAATTAAATACGAGAACAGGCAGCCATCTGGTAATTGTAATGTACATAGAGCATTATTGTTTTACAGTTCCAACATAGCTACTACATTGAAAAAACTACACGATGCCTATCTTGGAGAGACACATACAATGATAAACTGTGAACAGTGCTATTCCAAGATGGCCGCCCAGTTTCAAAATGATGACTGGATAGGATGCAGCACACCACAGATGAAATGAGCAGCGAGCAAGCTGCTTAGTAGGACCATCTGGGGGAGGGTGGGGGGGGGGGAGGAAGGGGGGTTTAAAAAATCCTGCTCCTCAGAGCGCAAAGGAGCCAATGGCAGAAATTGAGCCAATAGCTCACCCTTTGCCCCATGTAGCCTGTTTATTATTAAAGGAACACTGCCCCATGCAGTATGATGACAAGCGGAAATGCAGAATGTGAATGACACATAAACAGACAGAAAAGTGCTGACCCAAAGATTCTCTATGTCTACAAATTAGAGTTGTTAATGTTTTATTTTACAAGGGCTTGGAAACTGCACATTCCAGGGCTCAGCAAAGAGTAGAACAGGGCAAGTTCTTTACTTTCAGGGTTTCGCACATGAAGCAGCCAGCACCATATCCTTGCTTACTAACGGAATCTGTGAGATTCCTTGTAATGAAACAGCCATTTACACCGTTAAATAATCTCCCTTTAAAGGCCTATTCGCTTTAATACATGATTTTCACAATAACCAAGTCATGGCTTCGGCTTTTGTTGTCATTTTTCATGTGACGCGGATTGCACTGACGGCCTCTGACAAAATATTAGTTCATGAACCAATCAGGACTACTGCCTTTATCACTGGCTCGTCACCATACCCAGCTCAGACCTCGTGTATAGACTCTGAGCTTTTCTGCAAGAAAACCCTCACCTATCCATACATGTAGCGATATGCATGCCCTCCTAAGAGCGCCTAACAAGGATGTGCGTACCACAAAGCATCCGACCTCAAGGTTTTGTCAACGAGATAAGCAATGGTGGATTTTTTACCTAACATGGGGGCATATCAGCAAGGGCCGGTGATAATTATCGCTAAGCGCACTTAGCGCTAGGATAATTATCGCCGGCTATCGTGGAATTTTATCGCTGAGATAGCGTGCTATCAGCAACGCTTATCTCAAAAGTGATAAAATTTCTCGCGCTAACAGCCAAAAGTGAGATTTTCGCTGGAAATCCAGCGATAATCTCACACATTTTGGCGTTATCTTGCTGATAAGGCAGGGCATACTTAGCCATTATATCCACCTTACATTGGATATAATGGCTAAGTCAGGGTGAAAGCAGGCGTAAGGAAAGTAGCGTTAACTGTGGTTAGCGCTACTTTTCTTATCGCTATGCCTGTTAGCGATTCCCTTGATAATTGGAGAAATGTCGGTTAGCGACATTTCTCCAGTTATTTTGGGACGGAACGCCCACTTTGCACTCATTAGAGATGCAAAGGTGGGCGTTTTGGGAAAGGGAGCTAAAGCAAGGAATCACGTGTTAGCGTGACCTTGATGATTAAGCGATAAAATTATCGCCGCTTTTTGTCCGAAAACGGATGCTAAAGTGGCGATAATTTGTCATCGCCAGCTTGCTGATATGCCCCTTGGTCCTTGTAACACAATGTCTGTCTCAGGCTTTAGCAAAGTGTAATCGCAATCCACTCCTAAAAGTGTATTGACGACAACTTCTGTCTTTGACAGTAACTTTTCCCAAAGAACTAATCAAGACTATCGATTTACCACTGGATTGCTGTCACACAAGAAACCAAAGCCACACTGTACTGAGCAAAGGCTTTGGCACACAGTAGCCATCTGTATGCAGCTAAAATAATGTACCACATTACAGCCCAAACAAATAATGTACAACCTCTCCGAAAACAACACAACAAGGCTCCACAAAGCGCAGATCTACTCCCAAAATGTGTTACAAGAGTCCCGGCTTACTACTGGAATCCCACCTTCCATGTAACAAAGCATGTATCTATAGGCTTTAATTTAGAATAATTACAGTCCACTCTTGCAGGCCTGTTGAGATTAACATATGTTTTTCACAACAAATCAATCAGGCCTATTTCTTGTCATAACTTTTGATAATAAACATGTCAGCCCTATTACATCTGATAAATCTTTTCCCATTGAAACAATCAAACTTGTAGCTTTTATTTTGCATAAAGAGCAACCATCAGGCACATGCTCACAAAATTACAAATATATACAAAATGACAGTTATCAAAAAAAGTATACACCCATTTGAAACGGGCCTAACAAGAATGATTGTATTGCAAACCATCAATATCTGTCTACAGCATGATCGCTATCCACCCTTAAACGCCTATTGTCTTTAACAAACATTTTTCAAAATAAATGGATCAGGCTTCCTGCCTTTGTTGGAACGTTTAACAATAAACAGAAATAATCTGTCATCTGACATCATTTTTCACAGAGAACCAATCAGGGTACATCTTTTACCATTAGGTGTCAGCAAACCCAACTCAGGCGTTCTGGATCTGCGCGAGCGCACCTCCAAGCAATCCTCATACGTACAGTCAGAATGTAATAACTGTAGACAAAAGGACAGTTAACAAAACAATATTCACCCCCTCCTAACATGGTTAACAAGGATTTCCAAAGTGCATTATATTCTACCAGCAAATTTTTTTAGGTGGGGGAAACCAACATCAAAACCCTTACCT
Organism: Triturus cristatus; assembly: GCF_964204655.1. Classification (NCBI taxonomy): domain Eukaryota; kingdom Metazoa; phylum Chordata; class Amphibia; order Caudata; family Salamandridae; genus Triturus; species Triturus cristatus. The sequence continues at coordinate 866,068,960 of NC_140586.1, read as the reverse complement.
ACCACAGAAATTTGTAAGGATCCAAGCATCCAGTCCCTGACTTCGGATTTTAACGCCGCATAAATTCACATTAAAAGGCCTATTGACTTTAAAACATGCTTCCAGCAAAAACAAGTCAGGCCAGTTGGCTGTGTCGTAACTTTTCACAATAAACAGACCTGGATTATAGCCTTGATCAATGCGTTGCCATCCTAGCTAACATATCTAACTTTCAGAAGAGTTACTCATAGTCTTTTATCAATCTTGCAATAGTAGATCGGATATACTACTGATTAAAGGGAAACATTGTTTACATCGCATTCAGTGCACCGCAATGCTGTTACATCGCGGTCGTTACAACAAACGCGATGTAACCACGCGATGCCATTACAACGCAAGTCTTTACATCGACATGCGCTAGATGGCGTGCTAACATTACAAATAGTGTAGTTTACTATCCCAACACCTTCCCTACTGTTAAGTGGACTGGAGTTGGAATAGTAAATTACGCTTTTCTAATGTTAGCACGCCATCTAGCGCAAGTCGATGTAAAGACTTGCGTTGTAATGGCATAGCGTAGTAACATCGCAGTCGTTGTAACGAATGCGATGTAACTGCACGCGTTGTAATGACTCGCGTTGTTATGTCATACATCCATTTTTGCCTCCTTCCACCCATCTTATATTCATGAACATATGATTTTAAGCTCTGCATGTTCTACATCTCTTATTAACAGGATCTGTTCTCGTCTTTTTGTGGTGCCATTCAAGTGTGCACCCAATACTATGTTGAAGTATGTATTATCTTCTATAGGTTGTTCTGTCCTAAAGAGCCTCTGAAACATAAAGGGCCAAATCGCGTTGGTTAGAGGAGTCTTTTTTCAACCTCAAAATCTTCTAAGATATAACTTTGGACACACACTAGGAAACAGAGGGCAAGATTGTGCTCTCTGTGTGCACCTGTTACAGATGACCTCCGTTATGGACTGTGCAATAAATAAGGAGCACAGCCCATCATATGCAAGAACAACTGGAAGACCAAAGAAAGTTTCTAGTTGTTACATGATTGTAACTAGTTTTTCCTTCAAAATTTGTACAGCACAGAATTGGCTACAATTTTTCATTGTTCTTTTTCTACTTTATCTTTTGTTAAATATAGCTAATTGTACTGTCAAGATTCCTTTACTATGCACACCTCAGGCACACATACCCGGAGTGAAGATTATTATGCTGTTCCTCGCCCAGGTATTGTGGGAACATTCGGGCAAACCCCTATATGGGAATACAGATCACAACCAACTCAGGGGCATATTATCAAGACAGGTGATAAAATTATCGCCACTTTAGCGGCACAAAACTGCCACTAAAGTGGCGATAATGGGCTTGATAATATGCTCTATGGAATTCCAATTGAAGCTCAGGTTAGATGTCCTTCACATCTAACATGGGCTTCAATTGGAATTCCATAGAGCATATTATCAAGCCCATTATCGCTGTTTTAGCTGCAGTTTTCAGCCGCTAAAGCGGCGATAATTTTATTGCCTGTCTTGGTAATATGCCCCCAAGTCCTGCTGTGTTGTGGCAAAAAGAGCAATGCACGCAGTCTTTTTTTAGAGGAAGCACACAACTTCTGCCCAGTCAACTTCTGTACTCAAGGTAATCAACATGTGGGCGGGGCCAAGGCCTCTCTCTTTGTAGTACTTCTTAAAGCTTGTTTCCTGTTTATCACATAAGCACCGGTAACAACTATGTTATCAGGCCAGATGTAAACACACCCATTTTCTACATGGTAAATACTAGTTTTTCACACATTTTATTAAAGATGCTTAATTTCCACCCTCAACTAGGCACAGAACATTTCTATGACCGTCCGGGTTATGGGAAGGAAGGTATGGGTGATGACATCCCCTGCAGATGCATTTATTGGGACTGCCTTGAGGGTCAAAACTCATGCATACCTGTCTTACACTTTTTTTGTGTGTTTTTTTTTATTTGATCCAAATATTATCCAACGGCCTTGTTTAAATATTATGTCCAGGGTCTTTACGCATATAACATTTTAAACAGGATTACAACTCATGGGAATCTCTAGAATTGAACTTGGGGGAGGGGCACACATAAGGTGCTATATATATATATATATATATATATATATACATATTCACAGAAACAAACCACAGGCCTCAGGGACGTTACAGTTAGTTGGACATTTCACTTGTACAAACCCAGAGAAATTCGGCTGTTATAGTTAGTTGAGCTAACTATAACTTGCGCCCTCTCAATGCATTGCTGATGATGTCACATATTAAATCATTAATGACATGGTCAGTGACATCACTGATGACATCTCAAATGACATCACTGATGACATCATCCAGTGACTGTTTGTTTCTGTAAAGTTTAAAGATGTTTTATATATATATAAATGACTATATGTGAGAGTGAGTGATTGTGAGAGTGGCTGTATGGATGAGTGTGTGCTTGTATCAGTGATTGCATAAGAGAGTAAGTATGTGTTAGTATCTGTATGAATAAGTGAGGTGGTGTGTGTATACCTGTATAGGTGAGTAAATAGAAGTGTGATTGATTCTTTGCATGACTGACTAGGTGTGTGAGTAACTCTATAGATGAGTGGCAGTGTGTGTGTCTGTATAGGTGTATGAGAGCACATGATAGTGCTGTATTGATGAGTGCCTGCATGTATGACTGGCTGTATGGGTGAATGAGTGGATGTGTGTGTGTAGACCTAGGAGGAACAGATTCTGGGGAAACAGAAGGCGCCATCATCTCTCGCTAGGCAGCAAGGATGTGTACCATGGCAGACTTGGCAGTGTGCTCGGTATTGTTCGAAGTGAGGTAGAGTTGGGCACAGACAGCGTTTCATTTGCCATCAGGTTGCATGCGGTGGCGTGTTCGAGAGCCACAGTACAAATGAGGCACTTTACAAATGAGGCACTTTTTAACATGATTATTATATCTGTGTCTATTTGGACCAGAGGTGGCGCATTACTATCAATAGTGCAACAGGTGCAGTGGCCCCAACCAGCCTAGCAGTATGTGGGGGGTCAATTGACCCAAATCATACCTAGGTATTGGGAAATTGATGTGTGTGTGTGTGGGGGGAGAGACACTGGTTCGGATCCTGCAAAGCCAGTTCAGATTTTTTGCTAGCATTCTGGGACTTGCTGTTCTGATTTTATATTAAGATACACAGGACTAAAAATCCCACAATGTAAAAGCAAAAACGGACTGGGTGAGTTATACACACAGGAAACAGTGAAGTTTGGGAGCTCGGTCGACAAGATACAGTATGAAGTTAGTTGTAGTTCAGAGGATGACAGCCCAGTTAAAAAAGTAATGCATCTATTTACTACTATAATTAATATCAAAGTCTTGACACAATTTGTTCCTGATAGCTTCGAACTCATATTATCAACGCAGTAAATACAATATCTCCTCATTTGGGAGCACGTGCTGAACAGAGTGTACGAAGGAACTCACCCAGTGCAGCCGGTACTCTGCTCAGGAAGTTCCGTAGGCGCTGGCAGTCATGGAGCAGCTGGAGTGCTGCCACTAGTGGACAGCAGAGGGACGCACGGGCACAGAGGCCAGGGGTGCAGCTGGGTGCACGGCTACATACCCTAGAGGTCAGGGTACAGGAGCGGTGCTCCCAGCATCGGGTGTGCGCCAGCCTGCACAGAAAATGTAGCGGTATCCAAACAAGGTGTAACAGCAAAACCGATCCTGGGACTATTAACTGTTCACCGGGCACAGGCCCCCTGCTCCACCCACTAGGCAGCCGGCCAGGGCTGCCATTGAGCTCTAGCAGGCTGGCACTGGGTGGAGGAGGATCCAGGCGAGAGGCTGCCAGCCCGTCAGTGTGGCACCTGGGGCTGAATACATAGCCCCGGGGAGGTGGTGGTCCCCGGGACCGTATGGGGAGGGGCTCAAGCCCCCTCACATTTCTTTTTAAAGATCAGAGCCCCGGAGAGGTGGCAGTCCCCGGGGCTGCAGTGGGGCAGCATGCCCTCCCGCGTTTAATTTTTAAAGCCCCGGGGAGTTGGAGGCCCCCGGGTCTGCGTGAGGGGAAGCATAAGCCCCCCACGCCTTTTAAATACAATAAAGCCCTGGGAAGATGGCAGTCCTAGGGTTCGGTGGGCGCGTACCCCCGCATATAATTAGCATTGCCCCAGGGAGGTGGCGGTCGCCGGGGCTGTGGTGGCCCCCGCGTGCCTCCACTACATAATTACACATTGCCCACGGGACCTGGCCCACCCGGGGGCTTATAAAAAACGAAGCACGGGAGCCCATGCTTCTTTTTTTAAAAAATATTTCGGTTGGATTTGCGCACCCAGTGCAAATTCGGCTGATTTTCTGTTCAAAAAATGCCACTTTTGAACCTGGGGGTCCTTGTGGGACCCCCTGAGCAGACCTAGGGGGTCAGGGTGTTTCTACTCTGCCCCCTTTTCTTGTTTTTCATCTTTTTTTACTGTTTTCTTGTGACTCGGTCACCTAGTCACAAGATGGCAGTCAACACTTCCTGGTTTGGAGTGGTGGCAGCCAATCAGAATGAAGCTTGTGCTCAGGAGGAGTCGCAAATCCTCCTTGGTGCTCAGATATCGATATTTTTATATTTAAATTTCTCAGAACTATTGAACGGATTTACACCATTTGAAAAAAGGTCGCTTTCTGAACCAAGAGCTACCCTTTTGCCAAATTTGGTGTAATTCCGTTCAGCGTTTCCGGCTGTAGCCTGTTCCAAAGTTTCCTATGGAAATTAACATGGGGAAAAACGCGTTTTGGTACCCCCCTTTTTTCTCGGCCCCCGCTTGACGAATCACCATGAAACTTTAAGGACAGGAGCTGACCGGACTGAACCAAAAGTTTGGAAAATTTCGCGAAGATTCGTCAAATGGCGCCCGCCAAAGATATTGGCAAAAGAAATAATGTCTTTTGAATAGAAACGAGGTCCTAACTATAATTACCTACTGGCAACAGCCAGTAGGTAACATATATATACATGTATATATAGCACCTCATGCGTTTCAGCAAAAACCCTTTGTCAAGCAGTGAAACATGCCCCACCTCGCCAAGAAATGCATCAGTGTGTTCATAGAAACTGACAAAACACTATTCATGTTATGCAATGATAACAACCTACTCATCTTGTATTCTACAATCAATCATTGAATACAAATTTAAAACCTTACTGAAATGTTGTTACTTTCTTATGAAATAGCCCTTTTTTTATGTCCGTAAAGCATAACCACTGTCATGTTCAATAAGGATTCATTATTAAAACGATATAGATCGTTTGATCACCGGTTTCTGTCAATATGAACATACATTATAATCCCTGGGTGGGCAGGATTCTCATAAAGTGCAAGTGCTTAAAGAAAAGGAAAAATAAAAATGATAAATCCAAGGGCCAGAATTCTAATCAACACCCGTAATTGGATTAAATGCTATGCGAGGACAACCAATTGATTCTGGATATCGCTGATAATAAGAACATCTGTCAAACTTATTTTATAATTTTATAGACGGTAAATAAAGTACAAAAATGCTATGCTGGCTCACCGCTCCAAGTTAGCGTCATTTGCCTTATTGACATTGTTATAAATTTGAATAACAGGTCCTCAACCTGTTGACATGTGATATTGTCACAGATTCAGTTGCTGAGCAAGTGCCCGCTTGGCTCTTTACAACCTCCTATATAGTTCTAAAATTAAGGGAGCCTCTTCTACCCCAGATGATATCAGGCAATATCCATATAGAACTGGTGATGATACAATAGTATACCTGAGAGCATAACACACATAGAATCTGTCCTCATAGCATCCTAAGTATTCACTGGTGGTAATACCATTCCTACATATTAAGGTGTAATAGTGTAATTAAAATGTATTCTTAATGAGCTATGTACAAAATAAAGGGAAACTGGCAAACTAACAGCCAACCTTCATTGGATCAATATAGTTCAATTATATTCCAATATACATGTGGCTAATTCTTCTCCACTATTCGTACCATTTGGTATCTTGGTGTTGAGACCAATTATATGCCGGGATTCCAAAATCCGAAACTGTTTTTCTCTGCCGCCTCCCCTAATGTGTCTCATAACACGATCAATACCATAAAATTGTCACAGGCTACAATCACTATTGTGTCTCTCTTAAAAGTATCTGGCCACAGGGTAACTAAAGTCTTGATTGGATAGAGCTCAAAGAGTGCTGAAGAACTCTTGTTTTTAGTTGTAACTTAGTATTGCCTACATATCTAAGGCCACACGGGCATTCTGAGACATATTCTGAAAAATCAGTAGCACCTTTGATAAATTTATTATTCTGTTTTATTTATTTATTTCGCGATTTTTATTGCGCACACAAATACCCGAAGGTGTCTCGGCGCATGTGACAAAAACGAGAGACCGAGCCGCAGGATTACTGATTGAACAGCCATGTCTTTAAGAGCCTACGAAAGCTTATCAAATTGGGGGCAGTTTTTATGGTGAGTGGCAAAAGGTTCCAGAGTTTAGGTGTGGCAACCAGGAAGCGCCTGTCTCCCCAGGTTGCCGTTCTCGTGCGAGGTAACGGAAGCAGGCAGGAGTTGGCGGATCTCAGCTGTCTCTTGGGGCTATACAACTGGAATGCTTCAATCAGAAACTTTGGACCGACGCCATGCACTGCCTTATAGGCAATGCAGAGGGCCTTGAATTTAATGCGGCCCTCTACTCTTAGCCAATGCAGGTGACGAATGGCTGGAGTAGTTGGCTGGCGGCGGGGGATGTCAAGAAGAATTCTTGCAGCAGCATTTTGTATGGACTGCAACTTAGATAGAACGAGTTTCTGAGTATTAAGGAAGAGGGCGTTCCCATAGTCGATTTTGGAAAACACTAGGGTAGAGACCAGGGTCTTCCCAGCTGAGGTGGGAAGGTAAGGCAGTATTTTCCTAATTTTCTTTAAAATAAAGAACGCAGATGACACAACCTTGTTGACATGAAGGTTGAATGACAGCTTGCTGTCAAAAATGACTCCCAGGTTTCTGGCCTTATCAACTGGGACAGGAGGAGAGCCCAGCTGGTCAGGCCACCAGGCAGAAGACCAAACCGGGGAGAGATTACCAAAGGTCATGACCTCCGTTTTGTCCGAGTTAAGCCTCAGACAGTTGGAGGACATCCAGGTACTGACAGCAAGCATGGCGCTTTGGAAATTAGCTGCCACCGCTGGGCCGTCCTTGTGTATTGCCAGAACCAGTTGGGTGTCATCTGCGTAGGATGTAAGTCGCAGCCCATGGGCCTTTATTAGCCTCGCTAAGTCTGCTACATAGATATTAAATAGCGTTGGACTTAGCGAGGAGCCCTGTGGGACTCCACAGGGGAGTGCAGAGACAGGAGAATAGAAGTTACCCAACTTCACTGTCTGGGTACGGTAGGCAAGAAAAGATGAGATGAGATTTCTAGCCATACCGTTTATCCCCAGGGCTGTGACACGGTCGACCAGAATATCATGGTCGACCGTGTCAAAGGCTGCGGACAAATCCAGCAGAATCAGAACAGCCGCACCTCCCTGGTCCATAATGGCTCTAATCTCATCTGAAGCTTTTATTAAAGCGGTCTCAGTTCCATGACCTTTCCTAAAGCCAAACTGCGTTTCGTCGAGAAGTTGGTGAGTATCGATGAACTCTGAGAGTTGTTTATTCATCAGAGATTCGCATATTTTGGCAGGAAAGGGGAGACACGCTATTGGTCTATAGCTGGCCAGAGCTGTGGGGTCCAGGGAGGGTTTCTTCAGGAGAGGTTTGATCACGGCCTTCTTCCAAAGATCTGGATAGTGACCAGTTTGAAATGCGGTGTCACAGATTTTCATAAGTGGATAAGAGATCACCTCGCTAAGGTTAGCCATCACTGAAGGAGGGCAGGGGTCTAAGGGGGATACAGACTTGGTAGTAAAGATAAGTCTGCTGATTTGATCTTGCGTAATGGGAGCAAAGGAAGAGAAGGGATCATGATCGGTAGCAGGTTCTACACCACTGCAGACTCTGGATCTTGTCTCTGCGTTCCCTGCAAAGGATGAGTATATATCTGCTACCTTAGTGGTGAAAAAGCTGGACAGAGCATTACAGAGAGACTGAGAGGGTTCGACCCCAGGTCCCGTAGAGGGGGTGGACAGAGTGGTGACCACTGAAAACAGTTCTCTAGCAGAGTTGCTGGCATTCTCGATTTGAGCCGAGAAAAATGCTTTTTTTCGGGCAATGATAGCCTTTTTGTATATTGCCAGGGCGTCTTTGTAGGAATGCTTGGCTATGGGGCAGTAAAATTTCCTCCAGCGCCTTTCTAAGTTCCTGCAATGTTGTCGGTGGAGCCTAAGCTCTTCGGTATACCAAACCGCCGAAGGGGATAATCTGTTAGGTCGCGTAAACTTCTCCGGCGCCACCTGATCAGCAGCATTCCGAATCCAGTCTTGGAAGTCGGAGGCTGAGAAGACAGGATTGGCTATCCCCATAGGAAAGGATAGTGTCAGGATATCTGCCATCTGATGGATATCCGCAGTTTTCCAAGCACGGGTCCCTAACCTAGTTCGTGGCCTGGAATGGGGAGGGTTAGCGTGCCGTGTATGGATCCCAAAGATAATGGCCCTGTGATCTGACCAGGTGAGAGGGAGAATATCCTGTACAAAGATGTCTGAGTTATTGGTAAACAGACCATCTAGTATGTGCCCCGCCTGGTGTGTAGTTCCCTTCACCAATTGTTGAAGTCCTAAGGTTAGGAGATCATCAGTGAGTTGAGTGGTTTCGTGGTTGCCCTGTTCTTCCAGAGGGAAGTTAAAATCTCCTAAGATCATGTATTCCGGCGAACTTATGATAAGATCATTAAAATCAGAGAGTGTGGCAAGGAAAGAATTTCGGGGCCCAGGAGGTCGGTATAGCAAAATTCCCTTGAGGGCTTGTTTGTGATTAATATTAATAGCAAAGGTGGCTGCTTTACAGTTAATGGACTGTATGGGATCGAGTGTAGTGCGATAGAGATTCTTGTAAATGATAGCAAGTCCGTCACCTCTTCCTATATGTCTATCATGCCTAGCGACACTATAGCCCTCAGGGGTTGCCAGACAAAAGTTCGGTCCTGAACCAGCATCTCCCCAGGTTTCAGAGGCAAAAAGTGACTTTGCATTATAGGTAGCATAACTTGTGTGGCTTTGACTGTTTTTACAGGCTTTACATGCCTTGCATTTGATAAACTCTTTTTATCTCCCCCAGCCAGGAGATAAATATAGGTTTTTCTTGATGGATGTGTACTAGCTTGCCCCTTATTGATCCTGGCTTCCTATATGTGATAAGAGGCGAAACACCTATCAGTTCGTCTATCACTGGGTCAGTTCTTAATAGACTCCAGTGACGTCTTCAGGTTTATTGTAGGTGGTAATTAGTCTGGGAATGGCAGTACTCTGTTTGTTGTTCGTGGACTCATTATTCCTCAATATAATCTCATCCTGTGTCTCACCTTGGATTTTCTTTTTGGCCTGTGAGAGTACCCACGTTGTGTAAATCTGTATTCCATATTTTTCTGTTCATGGGCAAAGCCTTCCCCAGAGTTACAATTTAACGCCTCCTTGTAAGTAAGGCGAAGGGTTTATCACCACAGGAAAGTCTTTAAAAGTGATGTTCCTGTGGGGATAGGGGCTTGTAAATATGCCCCAGGGTCTGCACTTGTCCTCATTGTGCAACAATAGGCAGTGCTGCCGATGGACAAGCAGCCGCCATCCTGAAACAAGAAAATACCAGAGATGTGAAATGCTGCAAATTTTTCATCTGAAAACTAGCTGGACTTCACAATCGTTGGGAAGCTTTATACATTTAAAAAGAAGTTGTGGGTATTTAGAAAATTATCAAATTTCACCAAGTACAAATGTTGAGAAACGTTGTATTTGGGTGGCTTCCAGAACTGTGCTCTTTGCCCGTGAGCTGAGAAAACAGCAGCTACATGTTTACAATTCTCCGACAGCTGGCTACAGAGTAACTTATACGTTTCAGACCAATACAAAAGTGAAATTTGTTTATCTGCCTGCCCACCAGCCAAATAATACAGAATAGTTCAATTTAGTTATATTGTTTCACTGGCCGATTAGAAGGCCTGGGCTAAATTTCCGTTCCGCTCGCGGAAATTGCGATAATTTGACATTTTCGCGTTCCGCGGAGAGCGCGAAAATGTCAAAATTTCCGCAGTCCGCAGCTTAGCGATAATTTGTTTCTTGCTCGCGCTGTAAAATAATACATTCTCGCGCGCGCGCGATCGCCTTACCTGAATCCCCGCGTTCGCCGTCAAGTTTTGCCGATCCGGTCGCGTTCTCCACGAGATGTTGGATTGTTGGTAGCCATTTGCGCTGTCTCGTGACAGTTCGCGCCCGCAGTTACGTCATCCGTCGCACGATCACGTCTTTCTTCTCGCGATCATGCACCGCGAGAAGAGTGAAAACAAGATGGCCGCGCCCGCGAGCAACCGCATGGGTAAGTTGGCGAGCCGCGACCACGCAGAAAATACCGCGAACGGGCGGGAAAAAAACTTCCGCATCTTCGCGATATTTCCGCGTGTTTGTGGAGATTTTTAACATTTTCGCGATAATTTTCAAAAGTCGCTTTCGCAAATTCCGCCCACCCCTACCGATTAGGCAGTGACCTCTTTGCTTCTTGGTCAGCTGCCAAACAGATAGTTAAGAATATCTGCTTCTTAACCAGCAGCCGGGTAAAGACAAAAGGGCCTTATTTACCAGAAAGTAAAGCAGCGTGGCGCCATAAGCCATTTGGCTGCGCTGCGCTACTTTCAGAGCACAGGGATGAGTCCTATTTACAACAAAATGACGGATCCCTCTGCTCTCCCCTGCGCTGGCGCACAATTGGCTGCCATACGCCATGGCAGGCACACTTGCATTATGATGCAAGGGTTCCTTCCTGCGTTGAGGGCATGATTGTTTTTGTACAGGGAGGGACACCTTTCTGCACAACAACTATCACAAGAGGTATTTTCCTTTTTCTATGTGTGCTGCAGAATGCAAAATACTAGGAGAAATAAAAGTATTTCTACTCTTCGCTCCTCCTTATGACTACACTGGAGAGGCGTAGGATTCTGACGCATTCCCAGGTTCACGAAAAGTAAATCTGGGAATGCGGCAAACTCCATGGGTGTTGCATGGGAACACCCACAGCAACACCCATGGCACACCCTTTCACGCAAAGTGCTGCGTGAAAATGGGCCATAATTACAAGGCCACGAAAAGCCACGCAGGCTGGCTTTACGTCTCCTTGTAAATATAGAGCACCACACTGCGCCGGGGCTTGTAAATATGCCCCAAAAGTGTTTTGTAGTGTGGCAAGATTCGGGACAAATACTGCATAAACTACACGATTCCGTCAGCTAAAGACATCCAGCATATGTAAGAGTGAATTATGACTGGAGGAGACTTCAGCAACTTGTCTCTGTCTGGTCTAAGTGCTCCAGGTCAGTTTCCCAAGTTTGTATCTATTTTACAAACCAGTTGCACACAGAAGCATACAGACACTCAGTAACACAAATCAGGAACAGAAAGTAACAACTTAAAGGAAAACACCTGAAAACACACGCAGAACGATGGGGAGAGGATGTAGCCTTACGGCTAGAGCAGTCGACCTCGAAGCGGGGTAACCAGGTTCGAGTCTCGGCAACGACACTGAAAATCCTGTGATTCTGGGCAAATCACTTAATTTACCCATGCCTAACAAAAGCAAAGTGAATGTGTTCATCTGTAACGAAACTGCTGCTCGTGTAAAGTGCTCTGAAACCCGATGACTCGGGTCTAGTTCGCGCTATATAAATCTCTAAAAAGACTTGGGGGCATTCTAATAAGGGCAGGCGATAAATATCGCAAAGCGCGCTTAGTGCTTGCATATTTATCGCCGGCTATCTCTGGAATGTATTGCCCGGTTAGCGCGTTATCAACAACGCGCATGGCTGAGGCGATAAAAATACCAGAGATAGTGTGGATATCGCCGTTTTCCACTGATATCGCCATTTTCCATGGTGGAAAACGGCGATATCCTAGATGATAGGGCCTGTGGTCTTAGCCACAGGATCCACCCCCCATGTTAAGTATGCCTTAGTCAGGAATTTAACAGACGTTAAATTCCTGCGTTAAGGCATACTTAACGTGATTTAAATAATCGCTACCCTTCCTTGTTAATATCGCGAAGCTGCCTTCGCGATATTTTCCCTGGTTGGTTTCACAGCCACGCCTACATTGCATCTCATTAGCGATGCAAAGATAGGCGTGCTGGAAACGGGCGCTAAGTCAGCAAAACACGCGACAGCGTGTCTTTGCTGACAAGGCGATAAAGTTATCGCCGCTTTTCGGCCAAAAACGGCCGCAAAAGCGGCGATAATGTTATAGCGCCGCCTTGTTAATATGCCCCGAAGTTTTGCCCTTATACTGTTACACAATCGGGTGCACAATTATATATACAATGACGCACATAATGACACAGTCAGACAACTCGGTACGTATTTAGATACACAGCGACACATACAGCCTGAGGCTCACAGTCCGAGGCACCCAATGATATGAACAGAGACACAAGTAGGTATTCAGGCACAGTCTACTGTAAACAATCACACAAGCACAGTCAGACAAAATGACCAGACGCAGAGAAGTCAGGCACAGCCAGCCCACACTGCCTGATGTCTACAGTCAGAAACACAACCACACACTGACCCACACAATTGCATTTGGTTACAGTTACACAGATACCAATAAATACAGTCTCACAAACGTGTCAAGACACACAAAATAACAGGTACACAGCTAAACACACAGAATTAGAGTTACACCATCCAGGTTCCACAACCATAATATGGCAGATAAACACAAGCACATATTACACACCCACACCAGAGTTAAACACTGTCAAATAACGTAACAGACACACACACAAAAGGCACATGAGGTTGAACGGTCCAAGAAAGTAACACAAACAAACCTTTCAGAGGCTGTGCAGTCAAACACATTCCCACAGCCTCGATACATATTTGTATTTTTTATTTATTTTATTTTATTTATTTATAGAGCGCAACATTCATCCGAATGGATATCACGGCGCTGAAGGAAAGCCCTTTCGGGTGAAAAGTCCAATAAGGAGGGAGTTCTATAATTCATCAGGCTTTGGGAAATAGATGCGTTTTCAGCTTTTTCCTGAAAAATAAATGGCAACCAGTGAGTCGGAGTTCGGAAGGAAGTTCGTTCCAAAGTTTTGCCGCCAGATAAGAGAAGGAGCGACCCCCTACTCTAGATTTTTTAATGCGTTTGATGATTGCCCTGGCCTGGTTGCATGATCGCAGATTCCGGTGGGGAAGATAGAACTTGACTCTGCCTTGGAGAATTTTAGGTCCGGCTTGATTCAGGACCTTATGTGCATGACATAGTATTTTAAACGTGGCCCTCTGTCTCATTGGAAGCCAGCGTAGGGTCTTCATGCATTCCGAGGCTGAGCTATATTTCCTCACATTACATACTGCTTTAGCAGCTGCGTTCTGGACTACCTGGAGTCGTGAAAACAAATAGTCTGCCATACCAACAAAAAGAGCATTCCCATAATCCAGCCTGCTAATAAGCAGTGCTTGGACCAGGGTCTTTCTGCACTCCAATGGAATCCATTTGAATGTTCTCTTTAGCATTTTTAAGATAGCGAAAAATTTCCCGCAGAGTGCATGAACATGATTATGCATGGTAAGTGTATTATCTACGAGAATTCCCAGTTTTTTTGCCACCTGCTAAGGGGCTGGGGGTTTGCCCAAGGTAGAGTGCCACCAAGTTGTATTCCAAACTTGATAAGCACCCCCAAACAATAGGATTTCAGACTTGTCTGCATTTAATTTCAGACAGTGGTCCGACATCCATGCTGCCATTTCTGTAAGGCAGCTAGTAAGTCTGGTCCTAGTATCATCTTGTCCATCTAAAGTGACCATCCGCTGGGTATCATCTGCATAGGAGCATATATTGATGCCCCACTTTCCACATAATCCTGACAAAGAGGACACGTAAATATTGAAAAGGGTGGGGCTCAAGGATGCACCCTGTGGTATACCATATTTGATGGAAGATGGAGTGGATGAAAAAGTACCCAGCTGTATGGTTTGCCTTCGATTGGTCAAAAATGAATGGAGCCATTGCAGGGCTTTAGAATGTATGCCTTTGGTAGATAGTGTCACATATACGAGAATATATAGAGAGCTTTAGACACAATCAGGCACATAGCCACACACATAGCCACATTTTGGCCAATTTACAATATGACGCATCTATGGAGATGCATCTCCTAGTGAAGCCCTGCCCCACATTATACCTGTGTCAGGTATAATGTATGCAGTGTGGGTGTTCCCATGCGGGAAAGCCTCATAGAAGTGATGCAGTCAAATCTACAAATTTTCACTGAGCCACATTTGGGACACCACTGCTTCAAAACCCTGTGCCTGCTTGGAGCAGGCGTAAAGAGTGACACAGTGTATTAGGAATAGGCCTCCCCATGCATTGCTGGAGTTGTGTTGTGTCGGTGACATGACTTCAGCAATGCGTAACTTTTGCGCCAACAGATGGGTCAAAATTTCTGACACATCTGTAAATCCTTGTGCCATGGTACACTGTATTGTAAATTCGGCGCATTCATGGTGGCGTGAGGGTTTTGCATGCAGGCAAACTGACGCATGTATACAGACGCATCCATAAGCCCCACAGTCTCTCTTTCTCACACACACACACAGCTCCCCTCTCTCTCACAAACATACAGACACACACACACACACAGTCTCTCTCTCACACACACAGTCACACAGGTGCTCACACACGGTCTCACACACACAGTCCCTCTCTCACACACACACACAGACACACACATACACACAGTCTCTCTCACTCACACACAGAGTCAGATACACCATGCTCGTGCTCTTTCTATGGTTCTATCTTCTGACCTGCAGCACGGCCGGCTTCACGGTTGCGACGCTGATGATGTCGTCAATCTGCCGGCTGTTGAAATTGGATGCACCAATAGCTTTCACCAGACCCTTCTCCACCAGCCTCTCCATCGCCTTCCAGGTTTCCTTGTAGTCAGTGAAGTCGTACAGCAACTTGCCATCAGCATCCCTGGGGAACTCGACGTCTCCTCGCCTGTGGCATGAACAAGAGAGAGGTAGAGTGAGCGTGGTCCAGGGAAGTACAGACCATGGAAACTATGAGGGAATCCCACACTGACAGGGTATCTTCAAACTCTCAATGAGACACTTGCTAGAGAATGATAATGCAAAGACAAACTCACACTTTATTGGGGAGCGAATAAACATCTCAGTGTCACAGTGTCATCAACTCCCAGTAACAGCTAATACCCAAGCACCACCTCGAACCTTCACTCTAGACACAGAGACATAGTTCCATGCCCCTTTCGCCACCAGGGCATCACATATTTTTGACACTCTGGGGGCGTAGCGCCATTCCCCATGTTTACACGGTGGCGCTAAGCTACTTTGTGTGGCTTAACTCAACCTTGTAAATATACCCCTTACCGCAGCAGCCCACAGCGGCAAAGGGGTGTGCAAATGGGTGTTGCAGAGGGTGTTCCGCCGCAACACCCATTGCTTTTTGACATTGCCCCAGATCTACAAAGCTGAGGCAGCGCCAAGAACTAAAGCCAGATAACGGTTTTAGAATAGCGATGCGAGGAGAAATTATTAATTTCTCCTCATTTTTTGCTCTTTCTGTGTGTGCAACACACACAGAAAGAGCAATTCACCATGAATTATTGTTTATGTGAAGAAAGGTGTCTTTTCCTGCACATAAACAATCGCCCCTGCAGCACAGGCTCCCTTGCAACATGGCAGCAGGGTGCCTGCTTTGCCGATTCGTAGCTTTTTGTAGCACCAGCCCTGGGGAAAACACTGGGGCGTACCATATTTTTGTAAATACGGTACATCCCTGCATTTTAAAAATGTTGGAGCGTGGCATTGCCAAATTTGGCGTATCACAGCGCGCCGACATTTGTTTGTAAATATGCCCCACAGTTCACAGCAAGCATTTATACATTCTGTGACAAGGCTCATGAGAAAACAAACTTCTTCTCATGGGTCTATATCACATTTCGGAACACCCTGGTCCTTAAAGTCACATGCTGTTATAGTCTGTTTTTCAGCATAAGTGAGAAAGCAGCAACAGGAAATGTTATAAGTGAACGCATTTAAAGACACTGTGTGGCAGATTTGATACTTCTGGCGCATCTTTGCTAATCAGCAGGGATGCGCCAGAAGAGTTGCGACGCATCTGCCCACCCGTGCGCCACCACTGAAGCGCCGCATTTACAATGCGGCGCACCGTGGCACATGGATGTGCAGATGCGTGTTGCATCCCCCCTGCGGAAAGGTGGCGCATTGCTGGAGTTGCATCGCAAGCGCGACGCAGCTCCAGCAAGGCTCGGGTGCCCCTAACCCTAACATGCTGCGGCAGTCCTTACGCCTGCTTCAAGCAGGCGCAGGGCTTTGATGCAGCATGACCGTAATCTTGTAGATTTCACTCAGCCACTTTTCGGAGGCGTTCCTGCACCAGAACGCCCCCCCCCCCCTGTGTAGGAACGCCCACAAGTGGCGCAGGGCTTTACAAAGTGATGCATCTCCCTAGATGCTTCACGTTGTAAATAGCCCGCAGCATGGCGCTGGCTTTGCGCCGCCGCTGCATCACAACAGTGACACAACGGCGGCGCAAATCTGGCGTAAGGGGCTTGTAAATTTGCCCCTGTGTATGCTAAACATAGATACGATATTTAGGTGAAGATAAGAGCTCTTTTCAATTATGTGTGACACATGATTGAATTGTTTTGTGATTTGATCAATGTAGCTAAAGTGGAAAAAAAATTGATTTGTCTGTATAGTAGAAAGAGAGTACTCCAGATGAAGGACCAGGGTGGTCCGAAACGCATTGTGATATATACAAAATGCAGTAATTTGACAAATTATCATGGCAAATGAATTAGGATCAATAGATCACAGATACAATTGAAAAATGATTTCATTGCATCACCATGAATGAATTGTGGTTTCTTATCGGGAAACGAAAAACAAGAAGAAGCAGGAAATCAATAAAATCAAAAGGATTTTTACACTGATTCTTAGATTGGTGTATTATCTGAATTGTGCAGCTCACTGCGAGCACCTATAGCCAGTGCACCTTGAGACTGTGCTCATCTGATTACAGAGAATACACTATTGATTCATGTGTTTTTAGTGGAGAACATGCCAGGAGAGCAGAGCATTACTTCGATAATTGTTATTATATGGCCAGAAATTCAAGGAGTGCAGACAAGAGGCTCGAGCCTTTCATACTTCACAAGAAAGAAGAGATACTCCACACTCTCTCACCTCCCCAAGAAGCTTCGGGCCATATTTACAAGGGCTTTATCTCTAGCGGACTGAGGAATCCACTGTAGAGGCCTGTGCTCGACCTCTTGAGCACAGCTTGAAATTCTGGTGGGACCACTCTGCCTTTTATCCTTCTAAGGTCGATAAAATGAGTACCCGTAGATTAGACCACTGTTGTCTTCTTCCTCTGAGGGGTCTGTAAATTATGTCATTTCTGCCAGAGTGCTGCTAGGCTTGGACCGTAGCGCGGGGACACACTAGCCTAGTGTAACCAGGCGCTTTATAAATTTGTTTATTATTATTATTATTTGGTAACAATAAACCTCTGTTATTCAGCACCAAAAACCCTTGGGTGAACGTGCACTTTACAAATACACGTTACAAATCCACATGTTAAATCCGAGAATATATCTTGAGTTCCTTGGGTCCTCTTGTTGGGGAAACATTGCCGAGCAGTTCATGTCGGTTGTCCCCGCCAGAGAACGACCACGAGAAATTGTCAAATGATTGTTCTCAGTCTGTAGTCGCAAAGTGACACAAAAAAATACAATGGGCTAGAATGAGGCTCACATTATCAGTGGCAGAGACTAATTAAATAATTCTGTCCATCATCGTTTTGTTCTTCTTAGTTGCCTAACAAAGTCTCTATCGCAAAGGCTCTTGACGTGTACATTATCTTCGCATCATAGTTGGCAGTTGCATTCAGTCATCCGACCCAACGCACACTTACCACCAACTGTCATAATTCACTTTGTTCTGACTAGCGGTTTCCGACAAACGCCCTCACGTTATATTCTTATGAGCACGTCTCTTTGCCGCACAAATGTCTCCAGCACAAGCACTAAATGGCAGTGACTTAAGGAAACTTGAAGGGTCCCCCTGCAAAGTATATGGAGGCATACCTGCCAACTCACATGGTGTTACAGTGTGTCACATGATATTGGCTCCGTTCACACGGTCTCCCGGTGAGGAGCTGATATCACACTGTGGGAGAGAAAACGAGTTGAGAACCATGGTAAACAGTGGATTTCCAGCTCATTTTTGGAGGCTTTGAGCTGCTGACGTCCATTAAGAGGTGTGAAAACACTCCAGGACTCGAGCCTCAGGATGCTTTTTGTCTGGTTTTGGAGGAGGGTGACTAGGGGGGGGGGGGGCAAAAGTTCCTCTTGTGTGCTTAGGGCAGCCCGAGGACACGCCCCTCCAAGGCCCGCCCCCCTCCTCACACAGTGAAATTTCTGTCTTAGTTGGCAGGTATGTGGAGGCGCCCCCTCCCCGCACCCAGTCAGCAGCTCTCAGGAAAGGGGATCGCTGTACATGCACAGTGCTGGAGGGGGCCCACTGGTGGTCCGAACCACCCCGCCCAGCTCCATAGGGGGCTGCGGGGGCTAATGTTACGCCACTGCTATGCGGGCACTGCCGTACATTTCCTTAATATGCAAACTGATGTTCTACCAATGCTATTTTCCTGGTGGAGAATCCACAATCTATACTGCATTGCTTCCTGAATGGAAATACACCGCCTACTTTGAGCATCTGAAAAGCTGAAGACTTACTTATACAAGGAGCGCTGTTTCTGACCCAACAGTCTACCCTTGATCTTTCACCTATAAACATATCTTCCTGGGAGTCATGGACTGAGTTCAGCTCTCAAGCTAGGTGCCGACTGCTCAAATACCAACACATATACAGACATACAATACATATATGTGCATATTTTTTAAATCTATGGAAACTATGCTAATACCTTGTAAATTATATGAAGCTGTTTGTGCATGTGTTAGGACACACATGTGATCTGCATGGTGCACAGTCTGTTCCAGCAGCGACTGCTATGAAAATAAAGTGGTGGGGCAGTGCCGGGGCAAATATTTGTTTTTAAATGCTTCTGCCGCTGTTGGACGCCTCCGTGCTCCTCTCTTACGGATGTCCCTGGGCCGGCACAGGCTACGAGACTCCCCAACCAATCCAAATGCTGCTCTCATGCTGTGAAAGGAGCACCTGGATTGGTCTGAGCAGCCTGTTTAGGCACTCACTAAGGGACTGGGAGCCTGTGTCATTTCTGCGCCCAGCTTTACAATACAGCTGGGCGCAGAAATTCTAAGCGCGTTTGTCTGTTTGGCTGGCATAAGACAGCCGTCCAAACAGTCATGTGCACTTACAAGTGCCCTTCACAACTCCTCCCAGTCCTGCGCTAGTGGCAAGAGAGGATTGCCTGGCCCGCCCTACACTCTGCAGCATCGGCTCCCAGTGAAAAAAGAAAACTATAATAAAAATGTTTTATTATCATTTTATTTTTCATTCTAAAGTGGGGCAAAGCTCCTCCGCCATTGTGGAGGAGCCGGCGCTGGTATGTTACCCTGCCCTGAGTGCAAGACTATGAGCATCGGTTTTGGGTTCTTGGTCCTAGCCTCATACTAACCTACTGTGTGCGCAGATGTCTAAGCCTGTACATTGACATTAGTAAGAGAATCACTCTCCACAAAGGCTGTTTGGAAAACAGCCTGGAAAGAACATTTCAAAACAGAAATGACCCAAGCTGGTTCTGAAGGTACAGACTGAGAATACACGTCCCCTTTCTGCTGTTTCTGTATAAAAGTGGGAGCAATTGACTCATTTGATGTCCGAGTTCTGGGGGGCATATCATCAAGGACCGGCGATAATTATCGCTAAGCGCACTTAGCGCTAGGATAATTATCGCCGGATAACGCGGAATTTTAGCACTGAGATAGCGCGCTATTAGCAACGCTTATCTCAAAAGCGATAAAATTCCAAGCGCTAACTTCCAAATGTGAGATTTTCGCTGGAAATCCAGCGATAAGCTCACAAAGTTTGGCGATAGCTTGTTGATAGGGCAGGGCAGACTTAGCCATGATATCCACCCTACATAGGATATCATGGCTAAGTCAGTTTTGAAGCAGGCGTAAGGAAAGTAGCGATAACAGAGGTTATCGCTACTTTGCTTGTCGCTCTGCAGGTTAGCGTGCCCATTGATAATTGGAGAAATGCCGCTTAGAGACATTTCTCCAGTTATGTCAGGGCAGGAACGCCCACTTTGCATCTCATTAGAGATGCAAAGCTGGGCGTTGGGGGAAAGGGCGATAATGCTAGGATTCATGCGATAGCGTGACCTTGTTGATTAGGCGATAAAATTATCGCTGCTTTTCGTCCGAAAACTGACACAAAAGCGGCGATAATTTTATATCGCCTCCTTGATGATATGCCCCCAAGTTCTCTAAATCCAAAAAGAAGATGCTCTCTGCAGAGTGCCCCCAGGACGGCCGTGCAACCAGAGCTGCTATCTTCCCGAACGCCAGCTTCCCAGAGGTGAGAGGACTGGATTGTGATTTGGAAGGAAGCGCTCAGTCCCAGTCCAGAAGTGCCCGCATTGGAGTAGCCTGACGAGAAGGGAAAGGAGGTGCTGAGTACCAGAGCAAGCAGACGCAGCTGACTCTAGAGTATGGGTCTGTCCAGTCTGAGAGACTCGAAGCTCCTGGATGAGAGCATTGTCTCAAAGCTGGAACTGTTCTTAAGTGTTTCAGAAGCAGACGGCAACGTGTGACCCTGAAGTGTGGCTGCAGCAGACAACGCCACTGAGACCCTGAAGTACGTCTAGTGCCGCGTCACTATCCTGAAGTGTGCCCAACGTGAACCACTCTAGGTGGTCTCAAACCGCTGTGCATCGTACAGCATGGTGTTGAAGAGGAGCGGCGCCCTGAAGAGAAACGTCCATGGCACCCTCCCGCCTCCTCACACCTATTCCCAGAAGGGGGCCTGTGTGGGAGCCCTCAAGGCTGCTACGCTCCGGACCTGAACTGGATGAATGCCACACTCTCAGCCATTGCGTCTCCTTTCCTCAGGAGGACGGAAGTACAGGACATGCCACGGGCCTGACTGCAGCCAACAGAGAACTAACAAGTACTCACTTTGAATGAGAACTTTTGGGACTAAAACAATGAGACAGGGCAAACAACTCTGGGGCATATTAACAAGGGCTTTATCTCCGCTTTTTTGGCTTTAAAAGCCAAAGAAGCGGAGATAAAAATATCACCCCATCAACAACAGGGTGCTAACATGCAAAATTGCATGTTAGCACCCTTTTTCACTACGCTTCCCTTTGCATCTCTAATGAGATGCAAAGTGGGCGTTCCAGAGCAAAATAATAGGAGAAATGTTGCTAAGCGACATTTCTCCTATTATCAAGCTTCACGCTAACCCTGTTAAAGACAAAAAAAGCAGCGCTAACCACGGTTAACGCTGCTTTTTTACGTCTGCTAATTTTCAGATTTAGCCATGTAATCCAATGGGAGGTGGATTACATGGCTAAGTCCACCAGGGGCTATCAACAAGGATATCCCTATCCTTGTAGTTTTATCGCTGCATTACCAGCGATAACCTCCCAAAATGCTGCTATCGCTGGATTTTTTATCGCCTAGGCGGTTAGCGTTGTTAATAACGTGATAACCAGGCGATATTATCCAGAGATAGCGGGCGTTAAAAAAATTAACGCTAAGCGCCCTTAGCGTTAATTTTCCCTGTTCCTTGCTAATATGCCCCTCTGAAAGCTAGCAGAGACTAGCACTGCACCTGTGCCTGAGACCTACTACATTAAAAGTTACTTTACATTTGGGGAAGTGGAGGAGGAAGGGAACCCTTAAACTGGGGTAGAAAGGCCCTGAGACAGTGAAACAGTACTCACATTTTGTAGTGTGTAGTATTTCATTTTTAAGTGCAATACATTATTTTTCTAAAAAGACAAGCATTGGGTTTGACAGTCAGTTACTGTGCTGCTGGGTGATTGGTGAGGTCTGCACTACCTCCCTGAGAAGCCTAAAGCGGCGATAATTTTATCGCCTGGCTTGTTAATATGCCCCAATGTCCCTAGCTCAGCTGAGGGATCTATGGGGCATATTTACAACAACCGGCGATAATTATCGCAAAGCGCACTTAGCGCTAGGATAATTATCGCCGGCTAGCGCGGATTTTTATCGCTGAGATAGCGTGCTATTAGCAACGCTTATCTCAATAGCGATAAAAATCCTCACGATAACTGGCTAACGTGAGATTATCGCTGGAAACCCAGCGATATTCTCACGTAGTGTGGCGCTAGCTTGTTGATATGGACTCACAAACTTAGCCATGATATCCACCTTCCATAGGATATCATGGCTAAGTCAGTCCTGAAGCAGGCGTAAGGAAAGTAGCGATAACAGGTGTTATCGCTACTTTTCCTGCCGCTATGCTTCATAGCGTGGGGCTTGATGATAGGAGAAATGTCGCTTAGAGACATTTCTCCTCTTATGTCAGGTCAGGTCAGGTCAGGTCAGGTCAAGAACGCCCACATTACATCTCATTAGAGATGCAGAGCTGGGCGTTAGAAATCTCCACGCTAAAGCAAGGTTTCACGCGTTAGCGTGACCTTGCTAATATAGCGATAAAATTATCGCCGCTTTTCGGCCGAAAACGGCCGCTAAAGCGGCGATAATTTTTTATCGCCTCGTTGTAAATATGCCCCTAAGTCTGAATAGCGTCTGGAGGGCTCCCTGCAAAAACGACACCGAGTTCCTGCTCAGTTACAGTATATACTAGTTATGAAAAGAAACTGGAGGGCAGCAAAGAAACTGTCTTGGACTCCAGGGAAGGCACCCTGCACCCAGGGATGAGGTGCTGTAGACCCGGAGGCTCTTGGGCGTATTCAGCCTATCTTAGGGGCATATTTACAAGCTGGCGATAAAAGATTATCGCCGCTTTTGCGGCGGTTTTCGGCCGAAAAGCGGTGATAATTTTATCGCCTAATTAGCAAGGCCACGCTAACGCATGAAACCTTGCTTTAGCGTCGGTATTCCTAACGCCCAGATTTGCATCTCTAATGAGATGCAAAGTGGGCGTTCCTGACCTAACATGACAGGAGAAATGTAGCTAAGCGACATTTCTCCTATCATCAAGCCCCACGCTATGAAGCATAGCGTCAGGAAAAGTAGCGATAACCCCTGTTATCGCTACTTTCCTTATGCCTGCTTCAGGACTGACTTAGCCATGATATCCTATGGAAGGTGGATATCATGGCTAAGTTTGTGAGTCCCTATCAGCAAGCTAACGACACACTGCGTGAGATTATCGCTGGGTTTCCAGCGATAATCTCACGTTAGGCGGTTAGCGTGAGGATTTTTATCGCTGAGGAGATAAGCGTTGCTGATAGCACGCTATCTCAGCGATAAAAATCCACGTTACCCGGCGATAATTATCCTCACGCTAAGAACGCTGAGCGATAATTATCGCCGGTTGTTGCTGATATGCCCCATAGACCTTGAACTCACAGTCGGCTCCCCAGTAAGCTATGGTTGAGGAAGAAAAGGCCAGGGAGTTCAAGATGGAGAAGTTGGGATTAGCTGGAGGAACAAGAGGAAAGGAGGCGGGAGAGGCAGGAGCTATGTGTCTCCCATGTTTGCAAAAGGCCAGGATATTTTGGAATGGGTTGTGAATTTTGGGATCGCTTGTAGAGTAAAGCATTTGAATGCTGTGTCGAAGGCAGCCAATTTAATAAGTCGCCACCCTTTAAAAGGAACAGAAGCCATTGAGAGAATGCCTGCAACTGATTAAATGAACTATGAGTGAATGATCAGATGTGTTGGGCGTAAGCCAGCTTAATATCTTCAAATATTCAAAGAAAGCTGGGGAGTGACTGCTGTTCCATTTGAAACTTGGATTAATGGGGGCAGATTTACAAGCCCCTTACGCCACTTTTGCGTCACTTTTAACATGGGAAAAGTGACGTAAAAGTGGCGCAAGGGGCTTGTAAATCTGCCCCATGGTGTTGTGTTATTCAAATGAGCGGGTGAGAGGGATGGCGGTCAAGGATTGTCACGCCTTTTACCAAATAAAGGGGACAGTGCGACTCAAGGAAGAGTGTTCTACCCCACTTAGGCAACACCTGTCAGATTAGCGGTCTCCGTGGGGTAAGGGACCAGTGCTGCACACAAGGGTGTAGCATCACAGCCTGTTTCTGGAGGGCCCCAGGAAGCAGGTAATGATGTACTGCGATGCAAGGCCACAGTCTATTACCAGGAGGATAAAAACTCAGAAAAAGTATCTATGCGCCATTGTTGTAAAGAGGCTAAATGCATACACTTAAGAGAATGTAAAGAAATTAACAATGACTCAAAATACAATGAAACGTCAGCAGCCATTAAAGAGGGGCAGCTACCTTGCAGCATACCTCATGAGAATAAAAAACACTGGGGCATATTATCAAGGACGGCATTAAAATTATCGCTGGTTTAGCGGCAAAAAACTGTCACTTAAGCGGCGATAATGGGCTTGATAATATGCCCTTGAGAATTCCCATAGAAGCCCATGTTCACACCAGAACATGGACTTCTATTGGAATTCTCAAGGGCATATTATCAAGCCCATTATCGCCGCTTTAGCTGCAGTTTTCTGCCGCTAAACTGGTGATAATTTTAAACGCCATCCTTGATAATATGCCCCTTTAAACTCTAAATTGCAAAACCTGCCAGATGAAGAATGTTAGAAGGCAAAAAAACTGCAACAATGTTGTATTGTATTGTCCTAAAGGGCCCTGCATGCAAGAAGTCAGCAGTGGATGTGCCAGGATGCAGTACCACAAGTTGTCACTAGAGGTCCCTGTGAGGAGTAAACTACCAGTGAATACCAGGGTGTTGTACCACAGAATACTTATAGAAGATGTTATGCAATCAGGCTTGTTGAACTCAGGTTCAAGGGAAGAGACATGTCTGCAGTGAGGTTAAAACATGGGTATATAATGATCAAGGTGGCTCCAGGTGACTGCAATTATGTAGGAAAACTGTAATTTTGTTGCAGTGGTCCCTTCCCCCACATTTTGCCTGGTATTTGATGCATCTTTGACTGAAGTGCACTGGGTTCCTGCTAAACAGGTCCCCAGGGCCAGTGTTCTTTTCCTAAAAACAAGACAACTGGTCATTTGATCCCCAAGTGACCATTCCTTTAGCATCTCTGTACGTTTCTAGTAAGTGGTAGCTCTGGTATGTGGGGTATAGATACTAAAGAGGGTCCCTAAGGGCTGCAGCATATCTTGTGCCACTCTAAGAGATTCAGCACCAAACTCGTACAGAATGCCACTGTAGGGTGCGTGACAAGGTGCTCTGAAAAGTGAAAACATGACAAGTCGCACACCTATGTGCCATGTCCTGTGACACTGCATGTAATATTTGTAAGTCACCCTACAATGGACCTTACAGCCCTAAGGCAGGGTGCATTACATTACATGTGCTGGGACGCTCCAGCTGGAGTAAGCTGTGCGCTTTAGAAAACTTTATAACGTAACATGTGTTGACATATCTGCAGGAGCAGATATGCCGTTTGCTGGCCAGCTCAATTGCCGATAGTACAAGTGACTAAGGAAGCCATTTTAAGTACGTGTGTCGGATAGTGGTCAAAAACGAGTTTCCTAGCTACACGATGGCTTCATTGAAACTAGAGATGTTTCGTATCAAACATCTCATATTAATAAACACACACTGAATCCTGTGATGGATTTATTAATACATGCACCAAGAGGTACCTCCTTAAAACCTACCAACTACTAGTGTGCTGACTGACTGGTTCTAGCCAGCCTGCCACCGCAGGCGAGTTTCTGTCTACCAGGGGTGAAGGCCTTTGGTCTCAGGAGGTCAGGAACAAAGCCTGCTCTAGCACAGTGTGTTTACACCCCCACTCACAGAACGACCTGCTTATCAGTATTCCAAGGTAAGGGGCTTCAAAGACGCCACCGCCTTTGGTATGAAAATCTGACTTCCCTCACAGGAGAGGATACCGTCCGTACTCCCTTTCTAGGGCTCCTTTGGCTCCGAGCCGGTGGGGAAATTAGTAGTCCGAGAGGTGAGTTCACCTTTAGGCAAGTTCTGCCATCTTAGTAATGGCAAACTTAGGAACTCTGGGATAGGGTTATGCCCACTTCCCACAGTAAGTGTTGGGCGGAGTGACCCCAAGGGTAAGTAGCCCATTGGCTACTACACTACACTCCCCTAACACCCTTAAATCTAGTGTTTGGGGAGCCCCTGCACCAGGAAATCAGATCCTACCAAACTAAAAGAGGGACTGAAGAGCAATGAAAACCAAGAACTGTGGAAGGAGCAACTGACTTGGTGCCAACCCTGCTGGCCTGTTTGCTGTTCCTGACAATTGTGCCAAAGTTCACTCACCCTGTAAGCTGCTTTGCCTGAAAAAGCCTGAGAGGGTCGCAAGCACTACTGCCAATACTCAGGAACTACTGTGGAGCAGCAGAGCTGCTTCCCTGCACCATGCAGGTACCAAAGAAAGAAGTGTGAGGACTCTGAATGGCGTAAACCCGACACCGGTTAGCACCATAGCACCTATTGCTCCAAGCCCGAGTGGAAGTGGTGCCAGCAAGGTCCCCCAGCCCTCAAGAGAGGAAATCAATCTTGGGTTTGCCAGGAGGGGACACCTCAATGCCACATGCAGCCTCTGTGTGCTGCCCCCATGACCACGAGTGACTCAGCTGTGAAACACCCGATGCCTTAAGACACCTCTGCACCCGTCACCCCTGGCCCAAGTGGCAGCGGACCAAAAGTGTGCCCATGTTCCCAAGCATCGTGAGACCTGAGCCCCCATGCTGGTTTCTCAGTCCAAGCCTGCAGCCTCTTTTCGACCGAACTGATCCACATTGACTAACATTGGGCACCCGACATTGAAAAGCGGCCCAGTGCCGCCCGAGGTACCTGTTGGTGCTGCCTTAGACCTTGCACCATACTTATCTTAAGTCCAGGAGATTGGTCCCGTAAGTCGCTGGGAAGTGCCGGAATGCAGTACATGTTTTCTCCCCATAGGATAACATTTGGCACCCGACGCTGAAAAGCACCTCTGCACCCGCCGCCCCATTGCCGCCCAAAGTGGCCTGTTGGTGCTGCCTTGGACCTTGCCCCATACTCACCTTAAGTCCAGGAGATCGATGCCGTAAGCCACTGTGAAGTACCTGTATGCAGTTTATGTCTTTCCTCCATAAGATAGCATTACCACTTCAGAAATTGCAGTGTTGATTGTTCAAACCTGTAACAATTCATAAATTGAAACGTACTTACCTTGGAATTTTGATGATCTTGGTGCCAAAAGTTACATAAAGATAAGAGTTATTTATATAAATTGGGGGCATATTATCAAGGATGGTGTAAAAAAATTATTGCCGGTTTAGCGGCAGAAAACTGCCGCTAAAGCGGCGATAATGGGCTTGATAATATGTCGCAGAGAATTCCAATAGAAGCCCATGTTCTGGTGTGAACCTGGGCTTCCATGGGAATTCTCTGCGGCATATTATCAAGCCCATTACCGCCGATTTATTGACTATTGGGCATATTTACAAGGGCTTTATCTCCGCTTTTTTGGCTTTTACAGCCAAAAAAGCAGAGATAAAACTATCTTGGTTTAGGATATGTATGTGTTGAGTGATCTGACTTACATCTTTTAAGCAAAATTGAGACATTGGGTAATTAGGACTGGATTAGACTGTGAGAGTGTTGAGACCAGCTGCTGGGTAGAGGTGGATACCCCGCAACACCAGTCCTATGTAAAAAGTTGATGCTGCCCAAAAAGGCCAGATTTTTGTTGTTTAGTTTACTTGATAATGTAACCTTCAGGTGTGCTAACCTGAATACACACCGTGCTCGTAAAGAAGTTGTTTGAGTTTGCTTAATATGAGTGTGATGTCGTTAACCTTCTTAGTGTCTGAGATCAGTCTTGTTGCAGCAGTGACTGCTGCTTTTAGTGAGGGAAACATCTGTGGAGTCCCTCAAGGATCGTGGCTCAGCCCAAAACTCTTCAACGTCTACATGACGCCCCTCGCGTACCTCGTCAGAGCCCGTTGCAACATAGTATCCTACACCGATGACACACAGCTCATCGTCTCCCTTACTGACCCAACCAGCACCACTAAAGCAAACTTCACCAACTGTATGAGCAGTGTCGCTGGTTGGAAGAAAAACAACTGCCTCCAACACAGACAAGTCCTAATCTTCGGCAACAACCACTCCCCCTGGGACACCTCCTGGTGGCCCTCCAAACTTGGCACTCCGCCCACCCCTGTCGACCATGCCAAGAACCTCGAGATCATCCTGGACACCAACCTCTCCATGAGCAGAGAGATCAACGCGGTCTCCTCATCATGCTTCCACCTCCTGTGAATACTATGCAATATTTTCAAGTGGATCCTACTGAACACCAGATGAAGTGTCACCAAGGCTCTTATTATAAATAGACTTGATTACAGAAATGCCCTCTGTCAGAATCCCAAACCATGTTCTACACCGACTCCAAACCACCCACAATGCCACCACCACTCATCCTGAACATCCCACAAACTAACCACTCTCTCCACACCTCAACAATCTCCACTGGCTCCTAGTCCAGGAAATATGTACGTTCAAGCTGCTCACCTATTCCTACAAAGTTCTCCACAACACCAGCCAAGCTTACCTCAACCACTGCATCAACCTCTACCAACCCAACCAGACACCTCTTATCTGCGTCCCTGGCAGGAGCACACCTACCTCTCATCAAGCAGCCCAGAAGCGGAGGACGCTCCTTCTCACACCTTGCAGCCAAGTCTTGAACGATCTTCCAAAACACCCCAGAGCCTCCCTCTCCCTCATGGACTTTCGGAGGAACCTCAAGACATGACTCTTCCAGACGAAACAAGAATGATCTCCTCCTCCTCCCTCAGGCCTGCCCTACTCAGCGCCTCACAGGTGATTTGTCGTACTCTTCAAATCTAAAGAACATAATGTGTTTGGAGAGCACGGAGGCCTGTCAAGTTGGACAAATCATATTCCATCCTTGTGATAGGTAAATATTAGATGACATATTTTAGACCATCAGTCGGGATAAAAAGTTTAATAGATTTCCGATATTTAGATTACCATGAGCCCATTTCACGTTTATGCAGTGTCTAATTTAAGTCCATTGTCTAGTTTGAAGTTGAGTCATTTGCACTAGTTATCAATTTAGAACAGAGACTGGCCTCCTGGGGCTGTATTACACAAAAGACGCATTTTAATTGTTTGCACCAGGCGTACCTTTTAAAAGGTGCGCTCAGTGCAAACAATGAAAATGTGACGTATTATGACGAATGCGCTGCACACAGGGCAGACGCGAACTCACACTGCCCCCAAGGCAGCGCATTTAGGTGAAAAACTGAGCGGCTGCTTTATAGCAGCTCCGCATTTTCACAGTGCAGGCAGCCAACCGCCTGCACTTTGAAAGGGTATTAGAGATCCCCTTGCAGGCGGGTGCAGTTAGTGACTGCACCCGTCTGCAAGAGAATGCCTGCTTTACCATCTTCAGAGGGCTGCCATCAGTGGGCGCACTGACAGTATGCCACCTTTTAGGCAGTGCACTGTCAGTGCTCCCCCTGACAGCTTCTTTGCCTTTGCGTCTGTAAAAGAGCGCAGAGGCAAAGGGATTCCCTCATATGCTTGGGGCAGGCCCCATGCAAATGAGGGAACGCCCTCTAAAGATACCACTGGTGCTTTATGTGCGCCAACGCTATCGGTATTACAGAAGGGGCCGCACAAGCGTCTGCGGCACCTTCTGGAATACCAAAGTGCCCCGGGGGCGCGCAAAGTGGGCGCAAATGCCCGTTGCACCCCCGGGCACTTTGTGTAATGGGGCCCCTGGAGCACTTTGCTTTTAATAATGCTTCAGAGTGATAGTATAAGTGACACAAGGTCTCAGTATCTAAAACTACACAGACCACAATCCTTGATACTGTGGACAAGATTTACAGAGATGTGACGCTGTGCAACTCAGCAAGACAACTTGCTGTGTCACATAGAGAAGGCAGAAATGCCCCATATCTACTAAGATATGGTGCATTCCAGCGCTCTCTCTGCACTGGCGCACACTGCACAGCCTAGCACCGACGTTGACACTGATGCACCATGGTGTAAGGGTGCAGGCGTTGCAGGAAGGATTGTTTATGTGCAGGTAAAAACACCTTCCTGCACAAAAACAGTTCTTAGAGGCTCTTTCCTCTTTCTATGTCGAAAGAGAAAAAAATGAGGTGAAGGAGAATTAAAGTTATTTTTCCTTGTTGCGCCTCCCCTAAGAAGGCTTATCTTTTTGACGCAGTCCCATGCTTACTACTGGTAGTAAATCTGGGAGTGCGCCAAAATCCATGGGTGAATGCGTGGGAACACCCACGCTCCATGCATGGAACGCCCTCCCAGGGCAGAGTAAGGCAAGGCAGCGACTTGCGCTACTCCGGATTTACTATGCCACGCAACGTGTCTCTGGGTGGCACTGTAAATCTCCCTTAAAGCTTGCATTGCCCTTGCAACACACAATGCAACCCTTTTGTAAATTTCGTCCTGTGTTCACATCCTGTTTGATAAGACCCAGTACTATCGATCCTCAATTATAAACAATCTCTAATGATTACAATGAAAGAAATACTGTGCTCATCTTAAGTTTTGCCCATACCTCCAAGTTTAGTTGTATCACTAGAGCATCTTTATAGTGCGGCGCCTTGCACCAGAAGCCTCGAAACGTGCTCCACCAACATTGTATGTTCCAAGGTACATACTCATGTGCCACTAGAGGTCTCAGAGTAGTCCACCAACTCTGTCTATACCAGGGCTCAGTACCATACACTATCTGAGAGCAGCCAGGTAGCACTGGCTACACCAAGGTACGGTACAACATGACGTTACTAGATGTTTCAGAGCACCTAGGACTAGATATATCAAGGTTCGGAACCACATTTGTTGCTAGAGGCCTCGGAAAAGTAGGCCTGCACTTAATGTACCAGGGTTCAGGTGGTACTGGCACACCACAGTTCAGTACCACATGCCGATACCAGACATTTCAGAGCACTGCATACTGCACTGGTCCTGATGGCATGTGGTACTAGAGCTCTCAGTGCAGTAAGCCTGCTTTGGCCGCGCCTGCTTCTAGTACCACATGCATAGAAGTCAGCCAGCACTGAAAATTCCACAGTTTAGTATTGTGTGGATGGAAAATGTATATCCGCACTAGTGTAACTTTAACCACTGTAGCCTTGTTTTCTTGCTCATGCTGTGCCAAGTAGAGCCTGTCTATGAAATTCCAAGCTTCTCACATCTCAGATCCTGGGATGAGAAAGTGTTAACTAGTTTGCTAGCCAAAAAGTTTACATTCTTGTTACATTTGAAGGCCACCTTCTTATTTTCTCATTATCTCAAACACCACCCCTGTACTCCCTTTTTTTTATCATTTCATGGAATTCACATTGCAAGTGTGTATCACAAATCCTATATATATGTGTGAAGCTTTTGCTTCAGGCGCTCACTTATTTTACTGTTGCCGGGGGCACCTCCAGTTCACCCATTCGGTGATTCATAGATAATTAACCTTTCTTAATAAACCCATTCAGACTTCGTTTGTCGTGTACTCAGATTTGCTTTAATAGCTAAAACTAGAAAATGAGCGAGTACTCCCAATTTATAATTTTTTCACCGAATGCAGCGCAGCAACGGCAGTTGTGGCATCGCATTGCTTGTAAAGTATGGATCAGGACAGTATCACATCTACTAAGATATGCAGCTGCTGCCATTTCCAGCACTGGTGCACTTTCTCCCTGCCGTGCATCAAGCACACACCTTTGCGCCATAAGGCAGAGGTGTCTGCATGAGTCTAACATAGGTTTTGTGCTGGAAAGTTACTCCAACTTTGCGCCTGCCTCGAGGAAGTGTAATTTTGGCACCAAGGTCTTTCTACAAATGTAAATAAAGAGGTTTTTGCATCACAAATGATGGGTAGTTGCATAGGAATGCTCATGTACCACCCATCGGATGCCCCTTTGACACAAAGTAGTGCTGATCGCCTCTTTGCATTATTTTAGCAATACTTTCTAGTAGGAAACGTGAATACTTTAGCAACACTTTATGCTGATTTATGTCACTTTTGATGACTTTGCACCAATACAAAGTGCTGATAAATCTGGACCCAAGTTTCAAATATTCGACTTTTGAATATTGCCTGAAACGAGGCAGACAAGACTCAGAGGACTAGGTGTAATAAAAAGTAATACAATGCAGCTCACCAATAAGGGGCATATTTACAAGCCCTGTGCACCACTGGAACGTCACTTTTTGTGACCTTGCGTGGCTTTGCATAGCCTTCTAGATATGGAGTAAGGCGAGGCAGTGCAAGTTGCTGGCTTGCCTTGCTCTGCGGCAAAGTGGGGTTCTATGGGTGTTCCCATACAACACCAGGCGCGCAACACCCATTGGGCTCACCGGGCTTCAGCCCCCCCCGTCATGTGTGACAGCCCGGCTGAGACAGCCTCGCGGGCTGGCGTCCGTCAAATTGCAGCCGGTCCCGAGTACTTCACGGGTCTTTAAAAGACCATTTACTCGTTAATGAGGCTTTTGTTGTGTTTTCACCCCTTCTTACAGCCATTCTGCCTATGGCTGGAAGACTTAGCCCCCCCGAAATCTTTTTCAGCCCCCCCCCGAAATTTGGCTCTAGTTGCCTGCCTGTACAACACCCATGGACTTTGACACTGCCCCGCATTTACAATATCTGTAAACCTGGTTCAGGGCCAAAACCTTGCACCTCCCTAAAGCAGGCACAAGAAGAAGAAACGTTTACAATTCTCCTCTTTCTGTTCTTTCCATGAGTACATTTGCAACACACATAAAATGATAAATACGCCTCCAATGATAGTGAACTAGCATTGAAAATGGAAATTAATCCCATACCACAATAAGTACTGTCGATGACCTACTCACTGCCAATATTAAAAAATAGAAATGAATAAATTGATCTTGTTTAACTATGATTATTAGACATCAAAGATGTCCTCCAAAAATTCACAGTAGATTCATCACTGCCACACACGGTGCAAGTGAAACGCCTACTGTGAGATATTACAACGCATTTTTTACAACACTCCGGAGTTCTTCGGATCTAACCCAATCATACATTTTACCTAAGTATGTTAGTGGGAGCTCTTTCCCACCACAATTTGAAACTTCAAAAACATTAAAAACTCTCAAAAAGTTTTGTCGAACATGAAATATAAAAATTGCATTCGTTTCAGAACGAAGTACGCACGAAAGCAGACGCGGACGGCATTGTGGGAAAGCGGATGTGGCGCTCACATCCGGTGAACACTGCACTGCATTCTCTTCCTTGGATGAGAACATGGCTACCTGCTGTGTTGCTGTTAGTCGCAGGGCCGCGCTTCACAGAGCCAAGAGTGACCAGAGTGCCTCACTGGTGAAACGGGATGTGTATGGCGTGTGCGCCAAGACTGCATCAAGGGAGAGGGCAGGCTGGCACAACAGAAAAGAGACAAGAGAGATCAAAACAAGCTTGGCAAAGCATTATCAGTTATATGCCAGGCTCGTTGTCGCACTCGCTCTGGTGCGATTGAGGAAGTACTTCCTACCTGTGCGCCGACTTCTAATTTGCGACACTCCAGGGGGCAGATTTATGAGGCCCGTTGCGCCATCGGAACGTCAGTTTTTGTGATGTTCCCTGGCGCAGAAGCCTGCTTGATATTTATCAGGCAGCACTGAGCCACTTTTTTGGCTTAATGCTGCCTTATACATATCAGTCCCTTTTGGGACGTGCAATGGATGTTGCTGGGGGCGTTCCCAACAACATCTCAGGGGGCAGATTTATGAGGCCTGTTGCGCCATCGGAACGTCACTTTTTGTGACGTTCCGTGGCGCAGAAGCCTGCGTGATATTTATCACGCAGCACTGAGCCACTTTTTTTGGGCTTAATGCTGCCTCATAAATATCAGTCCCTTGAACGCAGTGTTCTGCGTTAAAGGGGCGTGCAATGGGTGTTGCTGGGGGCGTTCCCAGCAACATCCATGGCCTTTTGACACTGCCTCAGATTTACGAGAAATCGTAAATCTGAGGCAGCGCCAAAAGCTTTCGCCTCCCCAGGGGAGGCGTAAGGGAGACGCAACGGGGAGAAATATCTTTATTTCTCCTCGTTTTTCCTTTTTCTATGTGTGCTGCATTCTGCAGCACCCATACAAAGAAGAAAAACCTCTTGTGATTATTTTTGTACAGAAAGGTTTCCCTTCCTGTACAAAAATATTCATCCCCGCAACGCAGGCACCCTTGCACCATGGTGCAGAGGTGCCTGCGTTGGCGCAGGCAGCCCATTGTGCGCCGGCGCAGGGGAAAAGGACAGGAATGCGCCGCATTTTATAGATACGGCACATCCCTGCCCTTTTCTTTTGCCGTACGGAAGCGCAGCAGGAAGGCCTGCTGCGCTTCCCTACGGCAAAACCTCATAAATCTGCCCCCAGGTGTGTCTAATGCTGCGGTTTTCAAATGTAAGGAATATAAGCGTTAATGCGTGCTTCTGTAAATATAGAATTAATTATTCAAAGGGTAAACGTTAATACCAACCCATATGCACACAGATCTGGGGGCATATTATCAAGACTGGCGATAAAATTATTGCCGCTTTAGATGTTAGATGTGAAGGACATCTAACCTGAGCTTCAATTGGAATTCCATAGAGCATATTATCAAGCGCATTATCGCCTTTTTAGAGGCAGTTTTCTGCCTCTAACGCGGCGATAATTTTATCGCCTGTCTTGATAATATGCCCCCTAGTCTTTCTTAGGGGCATATCAGTAAGGCGGCGATAGAAAATTATCGCCGTTTTTGCGGCCGTTTTCACCGAAAAGTGGCGATAATTTTATCGGCTAATTAGCAAGGCCATGCTAACGCGTGAAACCTTGCTTTAGCGTGGCGATTAACGCCCAGCTTTGCATCTGCAAAGTGGGCGTTCCTGACCTAACATGACAGGAGAAATGTCGCTAAGCGACATTTCTCCTATCATCAAGCCCCACGCTATGAAGCATAGCAGCAGGAAAAGTAGCGATAACCCCTGTTATCGCTACTTTCCTTACGCCTGCTTCAGGACTGAGGGGCATATTATCAAGCCAGGTGATAAAATTATCGCTAAAACGGTGATAATGGGCTTGATAATATGCTCTATGTAATTCCAATTGAAGCTCAGGTTAGATGTCCTTCACATCTAACATGGGCTTCAATTGGAATTCTCAAAAGCTAAAGCGGCG
This sequence comes from Triturus cristatus, assembly GCF_964204655.1. Classification (NCBI taxonomy): domain Eukaryota; kingdom Metazoa; phylum Chordata; class Amphibia; order Caudata; family Salamandridae; genus Triturus; species Triturus cristatus. The sequence goes on along the minus strand of NC_140586.1, from coordinate 866,033,457 downwards.
ATAATTTTATCGGCTGGCTTGATAATATGCCCCCAAGTTCGCTTTTTCAGTTCTTGTGAGCGGAACACTGTCCGGAGAGAGCCGGGCGGGAAGAAATCTTTTATAAACGCTTTTCTTGAGATGCTGCAAGTCGAAACAGGCTTTCAGGAGACAAGCAGCACAAAGATGCAATACCGCAGGAGGTCGCCAGATGTCCCTATCGAGGCCAGAGTAAATAAAGCGACAAACTGCATTCCTATATTGTCTATCGAGCCAGGACCGAGATGGTGCAGCACCGCCGGCGGTCGCTAGAGGTCCCTGTGGTGCTTACATCCCACGAGCTCAGTACCACCGGCTGTCACTAGAGGTCCCTGTCATGTCAATTATGGTTACTGCATCCTTGTTATACTGTTAAGGGGACCTGTAGTACCAGCCTGCGGTACTGCAGACGTTTGTATCTAGCGCTGCCTCAGCTCTACAGGGACCTCTAGTAACAGGCTGTGGTACATCAGCCTTTCACATCCAGTGACTTCACAGGGACCTTAAGAAACACAGCAGCCTCTGTGGTACTACATATACTACACCCTTTCACACCCAACCACTCTACAGGGACCTCTATGAACAGCAAGTGAAACTGCACCCTTTCCCATCCAGCTACTCTACAGGGACCTCTAGTAACAGCCTGTGGTACTGCAGCACCCTTTCCCATCTAGCACTGCTCCAGCTCTACAGGAACCTCTAGTAATAGATTGTGGTACTGCACACGTGTGCTGATGACTCCAGAGACATCTACTTACATACTTTCGCATCCATGTGCTTTCCTCTGTACTGGCCACACAATTGGCTGGCTAGCACTAAAACAGGCACTTTTGCTCCATGGTGCAATATTGCCTGCGTAGCAGGGACGATAGTATTTGAGCAGTAAAGGGCACCTTCCTGCACAAAAACAATCACTGATGGTGTTTTTCTCCTTCTTTGTGTGCTGCATAATGCAGTACACATAGAAAGAGCAAATAACGAGGAGAATTAAAGGTATTTCTCAATATTGCGCCACATTAACCCCTCTCCTGGGGAGGTGTTAGAATCTGACGCATTTGCAGGTTTATGAAACTCTGGGAATGCTTCAGAATCCACGGGTGTTGCGTGGGAAAGCCCACAGCAACACCCATGGAACAGAGTAATGCATGAAAGGGGGCCATATTTTCAAGGCCATGAAAAGCCACGCAGGGTGGCTTTGTGTGGCTGTGCAATCTACAGTGCACACATAGAAGACCCTTCCTGCACAAAAATGATAATTCCAGCAACACAGGCATCCTTGCAAAAAGGATGCCTGTGTTGGAGCTAAGCAGCCAAATGTGCGCCAGCGTAGAGGAAAGCACAGGGATACATCGTATTGCTATAGATACGACACATCCTTGCACTTTCCTAATGATGCAGCAGGCGAAGCATGATGGCTTGCCGCGCTGCATCATTTTCTAGTAAATATATCCTAACATTTCAAGATGACTGTCCACATCTAACGATTCTTTTAATGATGGCACAATTGTACAGCAACTAGCAAAAAACAAACACTATAGCAGCAGGTGGCAGCAGCAGACAGAAGGTGGCGGGGAGAAAGAGAGAAAAAACAACTGGGAGGGATAACAGTGATTGGGGAGCTGAAGAAAACCCAGAAGGTAATGAATGGGGAGAAATGGAGAAAGAGAGAAAAAATAAACCTCCTAGAAAGACATTGGGGCATATTATCAAGAAACGGAGTTAAAATTATCGCCGCTTCAGCGGCAGAAAACTGCCACTAAAGCAGCGATAATGGCCTTGATAATATGCCCTTGAGAATCCCCATAGAAGCTCAAGTTCTGGTGTCAACATGGGCTTCTATTGGAATTCTCTGCGGCATATTATCAAGCCCATTATTGCCGCTTTAGCGGCAGTTTTCTTCCGCTAAAGCAGCAATAATTTTAACGCCGTTCTTGATAATATGCCCCATTGTGTTCACTGGTGCCTAAAACCTTTCATTGCAAACATCAGTGATGGTTTTACAAAAAACAATTTGATGGGTATCTCCACAAGGAAATCCTTTAATATACCACCCACTATATGTGCATTGGAATGATTTTCAGCAATTCAGGATACTTCATAAGGACCACAAACGCCCTCCAAAAAAGCACTCTCTGCACAATATGAAAAAAAATCCAAAATGCAAAAAAAGAAAAACATCCACAAGACTTTAACACATTCTGACTACATTAAGCGTTTTCTCGCACAAGGCTGTAAAGTCTGTGGATGGACAGAACACTAAGATACATCCTAGTGGGGACAACACCCACAGGGATAATGCAGGGCAGCATCAATCAATTGTCCCTTGAAAATACATTTTTGCACCGAAAAGGTAACATGCTTGCACAGCAAAACCCTGTTACTATATTCAGAGGTTGTTGCTGGATGTGAACAGTACAACATAGCCCTAACCCATGGAAACTCAGATCTAGTGACGTAACAGGACCCAGGTGGCATGTGTTGCAGGGCTTTTGCATGATAATAATATTGTTAAATGTAAGATGGGCCAGGTTACATGTGAACAGGACTACATGTAACACTAAGGGACGTGTATAAGAGGCGTAGGGTCTAGAAAAGAGGACTTCTGAAATGTATTGTGGACTCGACAGTCATGCTCTCTGATCAGGAACTCCATGTTATTCGACATAGTTCACATTACCATGACCGAAAAGGAAGACTTTCCCCTTCTCTGGTGCACAAGTTGTAATAATGTGTTGTATGAACTTCAGTATCTTCTGTTTGCTTCTGCATACGAGAACTGTTTGCACACATTTGTAGCAAAACAAGAACCAGGCACAAGTTACCACCCCCCTTCGTCGCCCTATAAGACATCATTAGTGATAAAAGTAATCAAGGTACCGGTGCCAATTGCTAAGGTAAAATGCTGAAGGGCTGAAATCCACCTGCTGACCCGATGACCCCATAAGGTATGTGAAACTTGGGAAAGTATTCATGGCTTAGCATAAATTGGGATTTAGTGAAATAATACAGCCATATAGTTAAATGGGTAAGTAGTATATTAGACAATGTAGATAGGCAATCCACCAACAAGTTAGGGATGTGTGATGAAATATGATCAGTGTCTAATGAATACGTAATTCGTTATTTATTATAATTACCACCATTCTGGTATGCGTGATATGTGGGTTCACTGATTTTGGGGAACAAAGGCGAATGTCCATTCTATGAGCACCTGCAGATAAAAGGTTCTCTGATGGTTTGTCTGACTCCTAACACCCTTTGTCTAACAGGGCATAACTCCGGAGACGCCTGCCGCTTCGTTTCTCTGAAAAGGATATATTTCTTTAAGGAGCTTGGGGGCATATTATCAAACACGGCATTAACATTATCGCCGCTTTCTGCCGCTAAAGCGGCGATAATGAGCTTGATAATATGCCGCAGAGAATTCCAATAGAAGCCCATGTTGGCACCAGAACATGGGCTTCTATCGGAATTCTCAAGGGCATATTATCAAGCCCATTATCGCCGCTTTAGCAGCAGTTTTCTGCCGCTAAAGCGGCGATAAAGTTAACGCCGTTTCTTGATAATATGCCCCTAAGAGATTCTACTGGGTTTGACCCCAATATTATTGGGGTAAACATAAAATTACGGTTATGCGAGAAATCCAAGTGCCAAATGAAAGCAGACTCAACAATGGTTTGTAAATAGGGTTTCGAGTAACGTTTTACCCTTCACGCAGTGCAGAGCTGCAGATTGTCACACAACACTGCAGTGCGCCCATTTGAGTAAATCTGTGTTAAAGTGAATGAGCATCATGTTTAAAAAGTATACTATACCAAAATCCTCTTGGGGCTTATTTACAAGCCCCTTGTGCCACTTTTGCGTCACTTTTCCCATGTTGAAAATGACGCAAAAGTGGCGCAAGGGGATTGTAAATAAGCCCCCTTGTGTCCTTGAGTTTAGTGAGGATTTTTATCTGATTTCCCGAAATTGAACTCTGTGGGACAGAAAACTCCATCTATCTTATTGTTGTGATCCCTGCGTAACCAGGTATTTGCGCAGGGGCCACAATTTAACAGGACACATGTAATAAGAGACTTAGGGGCATATCAGCAAGCAGGCGTTAAAAAATTATCGCCGCTTTTGCGTCCGTCTTCAGACGAAAAGCAGCGATAATTTTATCGCCTTATCTGCAAGGTCACGCTATCGCGTGAAACCTTGCCTTATCTCTATTTCCCTTAACGCTGAGATGCAAAGTGGGCGTTCCTCCCCAGGATAACGGGAGAAATGTCGCTAAGCAACATTTCTCCTATTATCAAGTCTCACGCAAAGCAGCATAGCGACAGGAAAAGTAGCGATAACCTCTGTTATCACTACTTTCCTTACGCCTGCTTTGAAACTGACTTAGCCATGATATCCTATGGAAGGTGGATATCATGGCTAAGTATGTGAGGCCCTATCAGCAAGCTAACGCCAAACTTCGTGGGATTATCGCTGGGTTTCCAGCGATAATCACAAGTTTGGCAGTTAGCGCTAGGATTTTTATCGCTTTTGAGATAAGCATTGCTAATAGCACGCTATCTCAGCGATAAAAATCCACGCTAGCCGGCGATAATTATAATAGCGCTAAGTGCGCTTAGCGATAATTATCGCTGGTTGTTGCTGATATGCCCCTTAGCAGCGTGTAAGGACATAAGGCACCTAGATGTCCAGGTCATGTAAGAAGGCTTGACACTTCTGCATCGCTAAACCTTTCTATAGAATGTATACACTATGAAGAAATAAACCGGAGGTCTCTTTATTCCTGGTTTGTTTATTTCTTTCAGTGTTAATGTATATATGTATGCATAGTACTGTCTCAACAATATTCCAAATTCAAAACCAAATATAAACAACAAAGTTGATTCAATACTTGAACATCCTCAAGTACTACCCGGATGCAGTACCACTGCTCGTCGCTAGAGGACCGCGAGCAGCCAGGCAACCAACAGTAAGGATCCGTTATAAAACATTCTCGGATCCCCTACTTCAGCTGTAAAAGTATATAAATAAAGTGAACTTCTATCTCTCAACTAATGCTTTCTGTTTACATGGTGTCTGTTGGAAACCGGGCAACCGGGTTAGCAGTCACCAGGTTCCCAGCACAATGGTAGCTTGGCTCGAGCGGTTGGGGTCAGGCACCGTGTTAAGCGTACATCACACCCTCACAATAACCATGCGTTCATCCATTCCGAAAATGACACTACACCGTAAAAATTATGGAAGACAATTATGCATGCGTTTATCTTATTTTCTCTTAGTTGCAGGATTCAAATCATAAATACAATACAATAGAATTTTCCTTTAAAAGAGCAGGTCAAATAAATAATACGACTTTAAAGTTTCAATCAATAGGTTCAGGTCCCAATTAAGCAAGGAATAAATAGAGGTGCAATAAATACAGTTGGCAAATAAATATCATCAGTCAATAAATACAGTGCAGGAATAAATTAGTAAAAGACAATAAATAAAGCACCTTCAATAATTTAGGTAAAACAATCAATGACAATTACAAATCAGATCACTTTCATGAGGTAATTTGGTTTTACTATGCCCATATACAGCTTGTGGTCATTTGGGTGGCCTGGGGGTGGCCCACTTAGATTGGTCAAGGCTGGGGCCTAAGCTGAGGTAGAACAAGGGTAACCTTGCTCTACCTACCTACCAAGGTTACCTAAGGGTAACCTTGGCTCTCCAAACTACACAATCCCTCACAGAGGTCACTGTATCAGTCTCAGTTCACCCCTGGCACTCCCAGGCTGGTCCTAACACCCCTCTAGCCCCTAGAATGGTCTTTAGGGCTCCACAGGGCCTTAAACGCCCCCTCTACCACTTACTGTCCCTTCCACGACTATCTGCTCCGCTTGGCGCCGTGTCGATGCCGTGAGGCGGCTCCGGATCGATGTTGCTGGGCAGCCTCGGCTCGGTGTCGCTAGGCGGCCTCGGCTCGATGTCGCTGGGCGGCCTCGGCTCGATGTCGCTGGGTGGCCTCGGCTCGATGTCGCTGGGTGGCCTCGGCTCGATGTCGCTGGGCGGCCTCGGTTCGATGTCGCTGGGCGGCCTCGGTTCGATGTCGCTGGGCGGCCTCAGGGAACAACCTTTACAACGCAACTTTTACAACGCACTACATTTACAACGCATTTTTTACAACGCAAAATCCATTACAACGCATGACATTACAACGCATGACACTACAACGCATTTTTAAAAACTACCTTTACAACGCATTCCATTACAACGCATACTACCATTACAACGCATACCATTACAACGCATAATATTACACTACACTATCCAACACTTACCCTACTGTTGCACCCCCTGGAGTTAGAATAGTAATTTTTACCCCTATACTATCCAACACTTACCCTACTGTTGCACCCCCTGGAGTTAGAATAGTAATTTTTACCCCTATACTATCCAACACTTACTCTACTGTTGCACCCCCTGGAGTTAGAATAGTAATTTTTACCCCTATACTATCCAACACTTACCCTACTGTTGCACCCCCTGGAGTTAGAATAGTAATTTTTACCCCTATACTATCCAACACTTACCCTACTGTTGCACCCCCTGGAGTTAGAATAGTAATTTTTACCCCTATACTATCCAACACTTACCCTACTGTTGCACCCCCTGGAGTTAGAATAGTAATTTTTACCCCTATACTATCCAACACTTACCCTACTGTTGCACCCCCTGGAGTTAGAATAGTAATTTTTACCCCTATACTATCCAACACTTACCCTACTGTTGCACCCCGTGGAGTTAGAATAGTACTTTTTACCCCTATACTATCCAACACTTACCCTACTGTTGCACCCCCTGGAGTTAGAATAGTAATTTTTACCCCTATACTCTCTAATACTTACCTTAAATGCAATTTAATATTATGCGTTGTAATGGTATGCGTTGTAATGGTAGTATGCGTTGTAATGGAAATGCGTTGTAAAGGTAGTTTTTAAAAATGCGTTGTAGTGTCATGCGTTTTAATGTCATGCGTTGTAATGGATTTTGCGTTGTAAAAAATGCGTTGTAAGTGCATGCGTTGTAAAAGTGTGCGTTGTAACGACATACATCCGGCGGCCTCGGTTCGATGTCGCTGGGCGGCCTCGGTTCGATGTCGCTGGGCGGCCTCGGTTCGATGTCGCCTTCCGGCGTCGCAGGGTCACGGTCTCCCCGCTTCCAGGTGTCTCCGGAGTGCGATCTCCACTCCCGACCTCCGGCGCGCTTCACCTCAGTTTCCGGCGACTCCGGAGTGCGATCTCCACTCCCGACCTCCGGCGCGCCTAACCTCGACCTCAGGTGACTCCCTACTCGACCTCCGGTATCTCTCCACGACCTCCGTCGGCGCCCTCTCTCGACCTCTGACGGCTCCGGGTACGACGTCTGCCTTCTGTCAGCGCCGCTTCTCTACCTCAGGCCCCAGGTCTCCAGGCTTCTCGACGTCAGGACTCCAGGAGGACACCGCCAAACAGGTCAGGAGCTTGCTGTTCTTCTTCTTTAAGGCCTGTTCCAAATGTTCAGATCCTTAAGATGGTTCTTACTCCGACCTCCTTCTACTCTGCTCTTCTCTCTTCTCCAGTCAGCTGCCAACTGCCCTTCTGAGATGGCCTCCCAACATTCTAAACTGCCTCACACTATCCCAGGATTCTAGAATGTTCCAGAAGGTTCTAGTTATGTCACAGGTGACAATGGGTGGCCACCATTTTGTGTCTCAGGCCCTCAGACAGAAGTTCCAGGGGTAGGGAAAATGGCTCCCCGACCCTGCATCAACACTAAAAAGTCTGGTGGTTCCCAAAAAGGAAAAATTATAACAGGGTTTGAGGCAGAAGTGGGACAAAATAAATAATGATGAGGAGGGACCACCCAAAGGGCTGACAGGTCTAACAGTGTCTCAATAAATAAATCACTATAACATTTGTTTGAGAAAGAAACTATAAAATCATAACAAACGGCAAGTTTCTGTAGCCGGGGAGAGGAGTTGGTCTAACGGCTAGGGCGGTCGACCTCGAATCTGGAGAACGAGGTTCGAGTCTCGGCAATGACGCTGAACGTTCTGTGATTCTAGGCAAACACTCAATCTCCCCGTGCCTGAAAAAATCAATGTGTCCTTATGTAATGCAACTGGTGCTATGTAAAGCGCTCTGAGACCCGGTACAGGTCACATGCTCAGTAGCTAATTATATTTACAACTTTTAAGAAACCCTAGGTTTCCGTTTCCACAGATGAAGGTGCTGCCTGCTGGAATGCATCAGTTTCCACAGATCACAATTTAATCAACCGGTGGCCCAGGTGAACCCACATTACTGTGGACAACATTCGATTTCAAGACTATCAGGGCCTTACTATTGGGTGGAACATCTACTAAAGAGATGCTTCACAGCTACAGACCGATTTATTCAAAACATTTTGTGAACAATTTCCTATCTCAGGGTAGAGGGAGGCGGGTCATGATACTGTGGTTGAAATATTAACTTACACAATATTAAATCCGCTCACCCGTAGGACGGGAGAGCAGCTCATCTGGGATCAGCCATGAGGAAAACTTCTCTCACTCATGGACTCGCTCTTCAAGAAGGCTGCACAGGGTGGATCACCCATTACCAATCATAGGGGCATATTATCAAGAAACGGTGTTAAAATTACCGCAGTTTTAACGGCTTAAAACTGCCGCAAAAGCGGCGATAATGGGCTTGATAATATGCCCTTGTGAATTCCCATAGAAGCCCATGTTCTGGTGTCAACATGGACTTCTATTGGAATTCTTTGCGGCATATTATCAAGCCCATTATCGCCGCTTTAGCTGCAGTTTTCTGCAGCTAAAGCGGCGATAATTTTAACGCCATCCTTGATAATATGCCCCATGGTTTCTCAATGGTGCCAATCAATCCCTGGCTAGCAAACAAATAGCCCTGGTCCCATTCGACAGCCTTGGCCAGAGTTTCAGGAGGAAAATGGAAGGTCGCCCCTGATCCTTCGCAACCAGTTTTTTTTCACAATTCATAAAATATTAATTGACAAATCTGCTGACTCAGCATGGCATGATCATGGTTAGGTCACCCTGGCAAATAAAAAACATTTCCGTAAATTCGAAAGGTTCTTAACATTAACCCATTTCTTAAGGTAAGAAAAATCTCCTGCTTGCTTCCCCACCAACTGTGCTCCAGAGATGCACAACTCAATATGAAACATTTTTGTTTTTTTGCTGAGTTTTATATAGCGCAAACTTGACCCAAATCCAATCAGCTATCAGAGCACTTTACATAGCACCAGTTACGTTACATGAGGACATACATTCATTTTTTTTAGGCACGGGAAGATTAAGTGATTTGCCCAGATCACAGGATGTTTTAGCATCATTACCGAGACTCGAACCCAGTTCCCCCAGATCTGAGGTCGAGCGCCCTACCCGTTAGGGCAACTCCTCCACAGTGGACCAAACAGCATAAATCCTATCAAATGATACAGCAGGTACACGACGGAAAGTTCTATTAACAATACATACTTTCTAATACTTCAGTACACTTGTGTCATTGCTATCCGAGTCCCACGGAATCTATAGGGAGCGAAGACTTGCAGCGGGTAACTGACTGGGAGAGGAAATGAACAGGATCAGGAAAAGGAAAACACCACAGGCTGCATCCATAAAAAAAATAATGGTGTTTTGCATGAAAACGTGGCACAACTATACTACATTATTAATCACACTTCTAAATGAGATACTCATATTGTTTTAAATGTAAAAGCATTAATTAATCGGTTACGGTCATGTGCATAATTAAAATGACTAATTTGCACAAATTATTTGTCACCCAAAATTGCACATCAGAAAAAACTTCAACAACCCATCCGCAGTAGAGTTGAGGAAACATTCCGAGATGTTTCAGTGGCCACATGCAAGAATCAAGGGGCGCGTTCTCATAATGTAAGACGGCGCTTGCCTGGAACTAAGCAAGCCCAGTGAAGCAGGTGAGCTCGAATAGAAAAACCTTTACCCAAAATGTGGATTATTTTAAAAAACAAATTTGGTCAAATAATACATAACCACATTTTAATTATAAAATCTTTAAATCAAAGACATGAATGATTATAAGTTTGTCTCACTTTACAAAGGTGATGAAGAAAATCAAGATATTCATTTTGCAGTTCACCGTAAAAGAAATGCACTGGTACACCATACACAACTACACAGACATAACCTACAGCATTTACCGTGCCCGCTGCTGAGGTCACCAAGTCACCAGCAAGTATATTTTTTAGAACGCAACGTTCCCCTACTTTGGTTTCTAGGCGCTTATAAAATAGTTTATTTATGTGTGAACTATGAAATGAAAATAAAGGTTTTTAAATCTTGTCTGAAACAGGTCAGCAAGGATTATTTGTGAGAGCAACAGGTAGTACATTGCAAGTATTGTCTGCAGCCATGGAAAAAGCTGTGCCGCCATAGCTAGTAGTACAAGATTTTTGGAACCTTTAGAAGAAATTGCTGGTCAGATAGCAAATTCCTTGGGAGGGTTGTACCAGCTGAATTTCTTAACCATGAAATCGGGTTACTAGGAAAATCTGATTTATGTGGTATAGTCATGGCCTTAAAGATGCCATGAAATAGAAGCCAATGCAGGCTTATGCTTGCCCCTGTTAATGAATTAAACTACTTGGGGCCACACAGAGAGCAGGCAGTTGCATTCTGAAAAAGCTGTAAACAAGCTAAGAATTTCCTATGGCCCACAGGAAAAATAGAATTGCAAGAATCAACCCTCGATTTAATAACATTCACTGCTTGTATTCTGAGGCTGTACTCTAAAAACAAGAAAACAGGGCATAAAGATTTTAGGTAGAAAAAATTGGATTTACAGACGTTAGCAACTTGGGTCTTACAACCAAAATTAGAGTCAATATAAAGACCTAGGTGGTGAAGGGATCTTGCAGGAGGGGGGCACATACAGACAGGTCAGACGTGACCAGTCACCTTGATTTTGAGGAAGGTGAGCAAAAGCTCTGTCTTATTGGGAGTCGGTTTTAAGTAAATTTTAGACGTCCACCAGCAGGTGACTGCAAGACTGTCAGCCAAGTAGAAGAGGGAATTCAGTTTCATGCTGGAGAGACACCCCAAAGATGAGTTGAATGTCATCAGCCTACAGAAAAATCCTTGCTACAGTTTGATGTAGGAGTTACACCAGAGGACGCCTATAGAAGCCGAGGGAGACCAGAGCTCTACGGGGCGCCGAACCATAAATCCTTGAGATCCGAAAAGAAAGGGGCTGTAGACATAATTGTTTCCCAACAGTCAGGAATGATACCAACATGACAGGGCAAGACCTTGAATGCCTATCTTGAACAGCATCGTTAACAGAATTACATGGTCTATGGTATTGAATGTTGACGAGAGGTTCTAAGAGGAATAAGACTCTTTGGCCTCTGGCATCCATCATAGCCCAAAGGCCATCCAAGACCAAAACCATGACCCGCTCGGTACTGTGTCCTGGATGAACTTTGCTTGTTGATAATCACGAAGAGCCTTACATTCCCTATGGAACTGCAAACATGCTTTTTGTCAAGTACCTTTGACAAGAAAGGGAAGAGAGAAATAGGCCAAAAATTGCCTAAAGTATTGGGTCCAATGAATGCTTTTCAACGGAGTCCGCACGACTACTTCTTTCCAAGAGGAAGTTATCCAACCCATGTTCAAGGACTGTGAGAAAACTTTGTTAGACTTTGAAAAAGTGCAAACTGATGGAAACGTTTGGTGGGGCGAATATCCAGCGGAGAGCTGACAAGACGGCTTTCTAGGTTCAAGGATATTAGATCAGGTTGTGAAATGTTTGAAAAATGTTCTAACATAGGCTTACCTTTCTTTAAAATGATTAACATTACTTGGACTGCATCATCAAGTCAAGAATAGGAGGGCCAACAAATAGTTTCAGCTTCTAAATAATCCAATTTAGTTTGAATATTTTTACAGGGGAAGCATGTAGAAAGCTGTGCACACAAAGCTGGAGATGGTGGAACATCCAAATTGCAGGCGACTGGTTCCTGGAGCTCTTTAATGATTTTGAGCACATTGAGTCATTTGCACTAGTTATCATTTTAGAACAGAGACTGGCCTCCTGGGGCTGTTTTACACAAAAGGCGCATTTTCATTGTTTGCACCAGGCGTACCTTTGAAAAGGTGCGCTCAGTGCAAACAATAAAAATATGCCGTATTATGACGAATGCACTGCACACAGGGCAGACGCGAACTCACACTGCCGCCAGGGCAGCGCATTTAGGTGAATAACTGATCGGCTGCTTTAAAGCAGCTCCGCATTTTCACAGTGCAGGTGGAAAAACGCCTGCACTTCTTTTAAGGGTATTAGAGATCCCCTTGCAGGTGGGTGCAGTGAGTGAGTGTAACCGTCTGCAAGAGGATGCCTGGGGGGACCATAGGACCCCCTTTACCATCTTCAGAGGGCTGCCATCAGTGGGCGCACTGACAGTACGCCATCTTTTAGGTAGTGCACTGACAGCTTCTTTGCATCTGCGTCTGTAAAAGAGCGCAGAGGCAGAGGGATTCCCTCATATGCTTGGGGCAGGCCCCATGCAAATGAGGGAACGCCCTCTAAAGATAGCACTGGTGCTTTATGTGCGCCAACGCTATCGGTATTACAGAAGGGGCCGCACAAGTGTCCGCGGCACCTTCTGGAATACCAAAGAGCCCCGGGGGCGTGCAAAGTGGGCGCAAACGCCCGTTGCACGCCCGGGCACTTTGTGTAATGGGGCCCCTGGAGCACTTTGCTTTTAATAATGCTTCAGAGTGATAGTATAAGTGACACAAAGTCTCAGTATCTAAAACTACACAGACCACAACCCTTGATACTGTGGATAAGATTTACAGAGATGTGACGCAGTGCAACTCAGCAAGACAACTTGCTACGTCACATAGAGAAGGCAGGAATGCCCCATATCTACTAAGATATGGTGCATTCCAGCGCTCTCTCTGCACTGGTGCACACTGCACAGCCTAGCACCGACGTTGTCACTGATGCACCATGGTGTAAGGGTGCTGGCGTTGCAGGAAGGATTGTTTATGTGCAGGTAAAAACACCTTCCTGCACAAAAACAGTTCTTAGAGGCTCTTTCCTCTTTTTACGTCGAAAGAGAAAAAAATGAGGTGAAGGAGAATTAAAGCTACTTTTCCTTGTTCCGCCTCCCCTAAGAAGGCTTTCCTTTTTGACACAGGCCCATGCTTACTACTGGTAGTAAATCTGGGAGTGTGCCAAAATCCATGGGTGGATGCGTGGGAACACCATCCATGGAACGCCCTCCCAGGGCAGAGTAAGGCAAGGCAGTGATTTGCGCTACTCCAGATTTACTATGCCACGCAAGGTGTCTCTGGGTGGCACTGTAAATCTCCCTTAAAGCTTGCATTGCCCTTGCAACACACAATGCAACTCTTTGTAAATTTCGTCCTGTGTTCGCATCCTGTTTGATAAGACCCAGTACTATCGATCCTCAATTATAAACAATCTCTAATGAATACAATGAAAGAAATACTGTGCTCATCTTAAGTTTTGCCCATACCTCAAAGTTTAGTTGAATCACTAGAGCATCTTTATAGTGCGGCGTCTTGTACCAGAGGCCTCGGAGTGCTCTACCAACATTGGATGTTCCAAGGTAAAAACTCATGTGCCACTAGAGGTCTCAGAGTAGTCCACCAACTCTGTCTATACTAGGGCTCAGTACCATACACTATCTGAGAGCAGCCAGGTAGCACTGGCTACACCAAGGTACGGTACAACATGACGTTACTAGATGTTTCAGAGCACCTAGGACTAGATATACCAAGGTTCGGAACCACATATGTTACTAGTGGCCTCGGAAAAGTAGGCCTGCACTGGTTGTGCCAGGGTTCAGGTGGTATTGGCACACCACAGTTCAGTACCACATGCCATTACCAGACATTTCAGAGCACTGCATACTGCACTGGTCCTGATGGCATGTGGTACTAGAGCTCTCAGTGCAGTAAGCCCGCGTTGGCCGCGCCTGCTTCTAGTACCACATGCATAGAAGTCAGACAGGACTGAAAATACCACGGTTTAGTATTGTGTGGATGGAAAATGTCTATCCGCACTAGTGTAACTTTAACCACTGTAGCCTTGTTTTCTTGCTCATGCTGTGCCGAGTAGAGCCTGTCTATGAAATTCCAAGCTTCCCACATCTCGGATCCTGGGACGAGAAAGTGTTAACTAGTTTGCTAGCCAAAAAGCTTACATTCTTGTTACATTTGAAGGCCACCTTCTTCTTTTCTCATTATCTCAAAACCACACCCGTGTACTCACTTTTTTTAATCATTTCATGGAATTCACATTGCAAGTGTGTATCACAAATCCTATATATATGTGTGAAGCTTTTGGTTCAGGCTCTCACTTATTTTACTGTTGCCGGGGGCACCTCCAGTTGACCTATTCGGTGGTTCATAGATAATTAACCTTTCTGAATAAACCCATTCAGACTTCGTTTGTCGTGTACTCAGATTTGCTTTATTAGCTAAAACCAGAAAATGAGCGAGTACTCCCAATTTATAATTTTTTCACCGAATGCAGCACAGCAACAGCAGTTGTGGCATCGCATTGCTTGAAAGGTATGGAACAGGACAGTATCACATCTACTAAGATTTGCAGCTGCTGCCATTTCCTGCACTGGTGCACTTTCTTCCTGCAGTGCATCAAGCACACACCTTTGCACCATAAGGCAGAGGTGTCTGCATGAGTCTAACATAGGTTTTGTGCTGGAAAGGTACTCCAACTTTGCGCCTGCCTCGAGGAAGTGTCATTTTGGCACCAAGGTCTGTCTACAAATGTAAATAAAGAGGTTTCTGCATCACAAATGATGGGTAGTTGCATAGGAATGCTCATGTACCACCCATCGGATGCCCCTTTGACACAAAGTAGTGCTAATCGCCTCTTTGCATTATTTTAGCAATACTTTCTAGTAGGAAACGTGAATAATTTAGCAACACTTTATGCTGATTTATGTCACTTTTGATGACTTTGCACCAATACAAAGTGCTGATAAATCTGGACCCAAGTTTCAAATATTCTACTTTCGGATATTGCCTGAAACAAGGCAGACAAGACTCAGAGGGCTAGGTTTAATAAAAAGTAACACAATGCAGCTCACCAATAAGGGGCATATTTACAAGCCCTGTGCGCCACTGGAACGTCACTTTTTGTAACCTTGCGTGACTTTGCATGGTCTTCTAGATATGGAGTAAGGCGATGCAGTGCAAGTCGCTTGCCTTCCTCTGCGGCAAAGTGGGGTTCTACGGGTGTTCCGATACAACACCCATGGTCTTTGACACAGCCCCGCATTTACAATATCTGTAAACCTGGTACAGGGCCAAAACCTTGCACCTCCCTAGAGCAGGCACAAGAAGAAGAAACGTTTACAATTCTCCTCTTTCTGTTCTTTCCACGTGTACTTCTGCAGCATACATTAATTGATGAAAACGCCTCCAATAATTGTGAACTAGCACTAAAAATAAAATTTAGTTCCATGTCTCAATAAGTACTGTCGCTGAATTACTCGCTCTCATAAGTAAAACATAGACACGAGTTACATTACTCTTGTTAGACTGTACTTATTAGACATCAAAGATGTCCTCCAAAAATTCACAGTAGATTATCACTGCCACACACGGTGCAAGTGAAACGCCTACTGTGTAAATACTATTACAACGCATTATTTACAACATTTCCTCCATCCTTCGGATTTAACCCAACCATACATTTTACCTAAGTATGTTAGCGGGAGCTCTTTCCCACCACAATTTGAAACTTGAAAAAGATTAAAAACACTTTGAAAGTTTTGTCGAACATGAATCATAAAAATTGCATTCGTTTGAGAACGAAGTGCGCACGAAAGCAGACGCGGACGGCATTGTGGGAAAGCGGATGTGGCGCTCACATCCGGTGAACACTGCATTCTCTCCCTCGGATGAGAACATGGCTGCCTGCTGCGCCGCTGTTAGTCGCGGGGCCGCGCTTCACGGCGCTCCACAGAGCCAAGAGTGACCAGAGCGCATCACAGGTGAAAGGGGATGTGTATGACGTGTGCGCCAACACTGCAGCAAGGGAGAGGGCAGGCTGGTGCAATAGAAAAGAGACCAGAGAGATCAAAACAAGCTTGGCAAAGCATTATCAGTTATATGCCAGGCTCGTTGTCGCACTCGCTCTGCTGTGACTGAGGAAGTACTTCCTACCTGTGCGCCGACTTCTAATGTGCGACGCTCCCTGTGTGTCTAATGCTGCGGGTTTCAAATGTAAGGAATATAAACGTTAGTGCGTGCTTCCGTAAATATTGAATTAATTATTCAAAGGGTAAACGTTAATGCCAACCCAGGTGCACACAGATCTAGGGACATATCTGCAACGCGGCGATAGAAAATTATTGCCGCTTTTGCAGCCATTTTCGCGTGAAACCTTGCACAAATTCCTAACGCCCAGCTTTGCATCTCTAATGAGATGCAAAGAAGGTGTTCCTGACATGACAGGAGAAATGTCGCTAAGCGACATTTCTCCTATCATCAAGCCCCACGCTATGAAGCATAGCGGCAAGAAAAGTAGCGATAACCCCTGTAATCGCTACTTTCCTTACGCCTGCTTCAGGACTGATTTAGCCATGATATCCTATGGAAGGTGGATATCATGGCTAAGTTTGTGAGTCCCTGTCAGCAAGCTAACGCCACATTGCGTGAGATTTCTCACGTTAGGCAGTTAGCGTGAGGATTTTTATCGCTTTTGAGATAAGCATTGCTAATAGCACGCTATCTCAGCGATAAAAATCCACGTTACCCGGCTATAATTATCCTAGCGCTAAGTGCGCTTAGCGATAATTATCGCTGGTTGTTGCTGATATGCCCCTTAGAGAGAACTTGAAGGCGATGTTTGCAGCGCCCATTCACATCTAGTGCTCATGTATATCAGACGTGTCCGTTTTGCACCCGCCTATGTTGAAAAGAAAGTTCACTTTTTCAGTTCTTGTGAGGGGAACACTGGGGCATATCAGCAACAACCGGTGATAATAATCGCTAAGCGCACTTAGCGCTAGGTTAATTATTGCCGGCTAGCGTGGATTTTTATCGCTGAGATAGCGTGCAATTAGCAACGCTTATCTCAAAAGCGATGAAAACCCTAGCGCTAACTGCCAAACGTGAGAAGTTTGGCGATAGCTTGCTGATAGGGCCTCACATACGTAGCCATGATCTCCACCTTACATAGGATATCATGGCTAAATCAGTTTCAAAGCAGGCATAAGGAACGTAGCGATAACAGAGGTTATCGCTACTTTTCTTGTCGCTATGCTGCTTTGCGTGAGGCTTGATAATAGAAGAAATGTCGCTTAGCGACATTTCTCCCGTTATCCTGGGGAGGAACGCCCACTTTGCATCTCATTAGAGATGCAAAGATGGGCGTTAGGAATTCAGACGCTAAGGCAAGGTTTCACGCGATAGCGTGACCTCGCTAATATAGCGATAAAATTATCGCCGCTTTTCGTCCGAAAACGGCCGCAAAAGCGGCGATAATTTTATATCGCCGCCTTGTAGATATGCCCCTCTGTCTGGAGAGAGCCGGGCGGGAGGACATCTATTTATAAACGCTTTTCTTGAGATGCTGCAAATCGAAACAGGCTTTCAGGAGACAAGCAGCACAAAGATGCAATACCGCAGGAGGTCGCCAGATGTCCCTATCGAGCCAAGAGTAAAATAAAGCGACAAACTCCATTCCTATATTGTCTATCGAGCCAGGACCGAGATGGTGCAGCACTGCCGGTGGTCGCTAGAGGTCCCTGTGGTGCTTACATCCCACAAGCTCAGTACCACCGGCTGTCACCAGAGGTCCCTGTCATGTCAATTATCGTTACTGCATCCTTGTTATACTGTTAAGGGCACCTGTAGTACCAGCCTGAGGTACTGCAGACGTTTGCATCTAGCTCTGCCTCAGCTCTACAGGGACCTCTAGTAACAGGCTGTGGTACATCAGCTTTTCACATCCAGTGACTTCACAGGGACCTTAAGTAACACAGCAGCCTGTGGTACTACATATACACCCTTTCACACCCAACCACTCTACAGGGACCTCTATGAACAGCTGGTGCTAATGCACCCTTTCCCATCCAGCTACTCTACAGGGACCTCTAGTAACAGCCTGTGGTACTGCACCCTTTCCCATCTAGCACTGCTCCAGCTCTACAGGAACCTCTAGTAATAGATTGTAGTACTGCACACGTGCGCTGATGACCCCAGAGACATCTACGTTCGCATCCATGTGCTTTCTCTGTACTGGCCACACAATTGGTTGGCTAGCACTAAAGCAGGCACTTTTGCTCCATGGTGCAATATTGCCTGCGTAGCAGGGAGGATAGTATTTGAGCAGTAAGGGGCACCTTCCTGCTCAAAAACAATCACTGATGGTGTTTCCCTCCTTCTTTGTGTGCTGCATAATGCAGTACACATAGAAAGAGCAAATAACAAGGAGAATTAAAGGTATTTCTCAATATTGAGCCACATTAACCCCTCTCCTGGGGAGGTGTTAGAATCTGACGCATTTGCAGGTTTATGAAACTCTGGGAATGCTTCAGAATCCACGGGTGTTGCGTTGGAAAGCCCACAGCAACACCCATGGAACAGAGTAATGCATGAAAGGGGGCCATATTTTCAAGGCCATGAAAAGCCACTCAGGGTGGCTTTGTGTGGCTGTGCAATCTACAGTGCACACATAGAAGACCCTTCCTGCACAAAAATGATAATTCCAGCAACACAGGCATCCTTGCAAAAAGGATGCCTGTGTTGGAGCTAAGCAGCCAAATGTGCGCCAGCGTAGAGGAAAGCACAGGGATGCATCGTATTGCGATAAATACGACACATCCTTGCACTTTCCTAATGATGCAGCAGGCGAAGCATGATGGCTTGCCGCGCCGCATCATTTTCTAGTAAATATATCCTAACATTTCAAGATGACTGTCCACATCTAACGATTCTTCTAATGATGGCACAATTCTACAGCAACTAGCAAAAAACAAACACTATAGCAGCAGGCGGCAGCAGCAGACAGAAGGTGGCGGGGAGAAAGAGAGAAAAAACAACACAGAGGCAGGGGGAGAGCTAACAGTGATTGGGGAGCTGAAGAAAACCCAGAAGGTAATGAATGGGGCACAGTGACCACTGTGCCCTGTGCCCTCGGCCTGGTCGCCCCCACACCTCCCGCCTGCTCCTTACCTGCTGGGCCTCCTGCTGCCGCCTGCCGCCTGAGCCACCACAGGGCCGCCGAGCGCCGCCCCAGCTGCCACAGGGCCGCCGAGCACCGCCCCAGCCGCCACTGAGCCCCCAGGTTCCCGCCGCTTCCCACGAGACCCCGCCCCCCGACCGCCGATTGGATCCCGCGCTCCCCGCCTCCCCGCAGACCCTCCCTCCCGGCTCCCCTCTTATGACGCCCCCAGAGCGACCGCGCAGCGGACGCGCGCAGCGGGAGCACCGATTGAGCGCCGAAGGTGCGCCAAAGGTAAGCCCGTCTGCGCCCGTCCGCGCCTGGACCGCGCCCAGCGCAAGACCCCCTGGCCCCCGCAGAGGCCACCCCACCCGCCGGAACCTACGATGCCGCCACCCTCAACGCACTCAACGCCGGCCGACCGACCCCCCGGGTGCTACCGAGCCACTCCGAGACGCACCCACGGACCCTTCAGCTGCCTCACCTGCAAGTTCACCTGCATCCGGATCTGCCCCACACCAGCATCCGCCAAGCCGAGCACCAGCAGCAACCACCTCAAGTGCATCCTGCTCAACACCCGCTCCGTCCACAGACACGCCGTTCGACTCTGGAACCTCCTCGACACCACAGCTCCTGACGTTGCCTTCCTCACGGAAACCTGGATGAACGACTCCTCAGCGCCCGACATCGCCATCGCCATCCCAGAGGGCTACAAGATCATCCGGAGAGACCGCGACAACCAGACTGGAGGAGGCATCGCCATCATCCACAGGGACACCATCCGTATCTCGACCAACGCCGACAACACCCTGACAACCGCCGAACACCTGCACTTCCAGATCCACACCGACCCCAAGACCACCCTCAGAGGCACCCTGATCTACCGACCCCCGGGACCACGCACTCAATTCAGCGAAGACATCGCCGACTTCATCAGCCCGCACGCCCTCCCCTCTGCCGACTACATCCTCCTCGGGGACATCAACTTCCACCTGGAGAACAACAACGACCGCAACACCACCACCCTGCTTGACAACCTCGCCACCCTCGGACTCAAGCAGCTGGTGACCACCCCCACCCACCTCGCCGGACACACACTCGACGCCGTCTTCTCGTCCAGCAAAGACATCTCCTTCAGCCACGCCACTGGACTCCACTGGACGGACCACAGCTGCATCCACTTCACCTTCAAAAGAACCACGGTCCACCACCACCAGCAACAGGCTGCACGAAGAAGCTGGAACAAGATCACAGCCGAACAACTCACCGCATCCCTGAGCCAGCACCCTCCCGCCAGCTCACCGAACCCCAGCCAAGCCGCCGACAACCTCACGAAATGGATCTCCACCTGCGCGGACGAGCTCGCCCCTCTGAGGACCCCGCCCAGCAGACCCGGAAGCAAGAAGGCCCCGTGGTTCACCGACGAACTCAAGAGCTCCAAGAAGAACTGCCGAGCCCTCGAGAAAGCCTGGAGAAGATACCCAACGCCGGACAACATGACTACCCTCAAGCTCGCCACCCGAATGCACCATCAACTGATCCACGCCACCAAGAAAACAGCATTCAAGGACCGGCTGGACAACAACGCACACAACAGCAAGGAACTCTTCAACATCGTCAGAGAGCTCTCCAACCCCAACGCCGGAACCAACAACATCACCCCATCGCAAGACCTCTGCAACTCCCTCGCCTCCTACTTCCACAACAAGATCGCTGACATACACAACAGCTTCAGAACACAACCAACGCTCCCCACGACCAAACCAACGCCCCCCACCACCACCCTCAACGCCTGGACACCGATCAACCTCGAAGACACCATCAGCACGATGAACTCCATCCACTCCGGATCCCCAACCGACCCCTGCCCTCACCACATCTTCAACAAGGCCGACGCTGTCATCGCACCCCACCTGCGGGACATCATCAACACCTCCCTCGACACCGCCACCTTCCCTGAGAGCTGGAAGCACGCCGAACTCAGCGCTCTACTAAAGAAACCAACGGCGGACCCCACCGAACTCAAGAACTACCGCCCCATCTCGCTCCTCCCGTTTCCAGCCAAAGTCATCGAGAAGACCATCAACAAGCAACTGGCAGCCTTCCTCGAGACGACTGGTTCCCTCGACCCTTCCCAGTCAGGCTTCCGGGCCAACCACAGCACCGAGACCGCCCTCATCGCTGCCACCGACGACATCCGAACCCTGCTGGACAACGGAGAAACAGCGGCCCTCATCCTCCTGGACCTCTCCGCGGCATTCGACACTGTCTGCCACCGCACCCTAGTGCAGCGCCTCAGCAACGTCGGGATCGAGGAGAAGGCACTGGAATGGATCATCTCCTTCCTCACCGGAAGGACACAGAGAGTCCGCCTGCCCCCGTTCAGATCAGAAGCCACGGAAGTCATCTGCGGCGTCCCTCAGGGCTCCTCACTCAGCCCCACCCTCTTCAATGTCTACATGAGCCCCCTTGCGGCCATCGCACACCAACACAACCTGAACATCATCTCCTACGCCGATGACACCCAGCTTATCCTCTCCCTGACCAACGACCCCGCCACCGCCAGAGCCAACCTACACGAAGGGATGAAAAACGTGGCCGAGTGGATGACGACCAGCCGCCTGAAACTGAACACAGACAAGACGGAAGTCCTCATCCTGGGCTCCTCACCCTCCGCCTGGGACGACTCCTGGTGGCCCCCCGCCCTGGGCAACGCACCCAAACCGACAGACCACGCACGCAACCTGGGCTTCATCCTGGACTCCTCCCTCTCCATGACAAGACAAGTCAACGCCGTCTCCTCGTCCTGTTTCAACATCCTGCGCATGCTACATAAGATCTTCCGGTGGATCCCCACCGAGACCAGGAAAACGGTCACCCAGGCCCTCGTCACCAGTCGACTGGACTACGGCAACGCCCTCTACGCCGGTACCACCGCCAAGCTCCAGAAGAGACTCCAGCGGATCCAGAACGCCTCGGCGAGACTCATCCTCGACGTCCCTAGACGAACTCACATCTCCAGACACCTGAGAGACCTGCACTGGCTCCCGATCAACAAAAGAATCACTTTCCGGCTCCTCACCCACGCACACAAAGCCCTACACAACCAAGGCCCGACCTACCTCAACAGCCGCCTCAACTTCTACGCTCCCAAACGCCACCTCCGCTCGACCAGTCACGCCCTCGCAGCCGTCCCCCGCATCCACAGAGCGACAACAGGAGGAAGATCCTTCTCCCACCTGGCCGCCATGACTTGGAACACCCTCCCCACCGACCTACGCCTGACCCAAGACCACCTCTCCTTCAGGAAGAAGCTCAAGACCTGGCTGTTCGAGCAGTAGCGGACCCCCCCCCCCTAGCGCCTTGAGACCCTCCGGGTGAGTAGTGCGCTTTATAAATGCCTATGATTGATTGATTGATTGATTGAATGGGGAGAAATGGAGAAAGAGAGAAAAAATAAACCTCCTAGAAAGACGTTGGGGCATATTATCAAGAAACGCCGTTAAAATTATCGCCGCTTTAGCAGCAGAAAACTGCCACTAAAGCGGCGATAATGGGCTTGATATTATGCCCTTGAGAATTCCCATAGAAGCTCATGTTCTGGTGTCAACATGGGCTTCTATTGGAATTCTCTGTGGCATATTATAAGCGGCAGTTTTCTGCCGCTAAAGCGGCGATAATTTTAACGCCGTGCTTGATAATATGCCCCATTGGGTTCACTGGTCCCTAAAACCTTTCATTGCAAACATCAGTGATGGTTTTACAAAATACAATTTGCTGGGTATCTCCACAAAGAAATCCTTAAATATACCACCCACTATATGTTCATTGGAATGATTTTCAGCAATTCAGGATACTTCATAAGGACCACAAACGCCCTCCAAAAAAGCACTCTCTGCACAATATGAAAAAAAATCCAAAATGCAAAAAAAGAAAAACATCCACAAGACTTTAACACATTCTGACTACATTAAGCGTTTTCTCGCACATGGCTGTAAAGTCTGTGGATGGACAGAACACTAAGATACATCCTAGTGGGGACAACACCCACAGGGATGATGCAGGGCAGCATCAATCAATTTTCCCTTGAAAAGACATTTTGCACCGAAAAGGTAAAATTCTTGCTCAGCAAAACCCTGTTACTATATTCAGAGGTTGTTGCTGGATGTGAACAGTACAACATAGCCCTAACCCATGGAAACTCAGATCTAGTGACGTAACAGGACCCAGGTGGCATGTGTTGCAGGGCTTTTGCATGATAACAATATTGTTAAATGTAAGATGGGCCAGGTTACATGTGAACAGGACTACATTTAACACTAAGGGACGTGTATAAGAGGCGTAGGGTCTAGAAAAGAGGACTTCTGAAATGTATTGTGGGCTCGACAGTCATGCTCTCTGATCAGGAACTCCATGTTATTCGACATAGTTCACATTACCATGACCGAAAAGGAAGACTTTCCCCTTCTCTGGTGCACAAGTTGTAATAATGTGTTGTATGAACTTCAGTATCTTCTGTTTGCTTCTGCATACGAGAACTGTTTGCACACATTTGTAGCAAAACAAGAACCAGGCACAAGTTACCACCCCCCTTCGTCGCCCTATAAGACATCATTAGTGATAAAAGTAATCAAGGTACCGGTGCCAATTGCTAAGGTAAAATGCTGAAGGGCTGAAATCCACCTGCTGACCTGATGACCCCATAAGGTATGTGAAACTTGGGGAAGTATTCAAGGCTTAGCATAAATTGGAATTTAGTGAAATAATACAGCCATATAGTTAAATGGGTAAGTAGTATATTAGACAATGTAGACAGGCAATCCACCAACAAGTTAGGGATGTGTGATGAAATATGATCAGTGTCTAATGAATACGTAATTCGTTATTTATTATAATTACCACCATTCTGGTATGCGTGATATGTGGGTTCACTGATTTTGGGGAACAAAGGCGAACGTTCATTCTATGAGCACCTGCAGATAAAAGGTTCTCTGATGGTTTGTCTGACTCCTAACACCCTTTGTCTAACAGGGCATAACTCCGGAGACGCCTGCCGCTTCTTTTCTCTGAAAAGGGTATATTTCTTTAAGGAGCTTGGGGTCATATTATCAAACACGGCATTAACATTATCGCCGCTTTCTGCCGCTAAAGCGGCGATAATGAGCTTGATAATATGCCGCAGAGAATTCCAATAGAAGCCCATGTTGGCACCAGAACATGGGCTTCTATCGGAAGTCTCAAGGGCATATTATCAAGCCCATTATCGCCGCTTTAGCAGCAGTTTTCTGCCGCTAAAGCGGCGATAATGTTAACGCCGTTTCTTGATAATATGCCCCTAAGAGATTCTACTGGGTTTGACCCCAATATTATTGGGGTAAACATAAAATTACGGTTATGCGAGAAATCCAAGTGCCAAATGAAAGCAGCCTCAACAATGGTTTGTAAATAGGGTTTCGAGTAACGTTTTACCCTTCACGCAGTGCAGAGCTGCAGATTGTCACACAACACTGCAGTGCGCACATTTGAGTAAATCTGTGTTAAAGTGAATGAGCAGCATGTTTAAAAAGTATACTATACCAAAATCCTCTTGGGGCTTATTTACAAGCCCCTTGTGCCACTTTTGCGTCACTTTTCCCATGTTGAAAATGACGCAAAAGTGGCGCAAGGGGCTTGTAAATAAGCCCCCTTGTGTCCTTGAGTTTAGTGAGGATTTTTATCTGATTTCCCGAAATTGAACTCTGTGGGACAGAAAACTCCATCTATCTTATTGTTGTGATCCCTGCGTAACCAGGTATTTGCGCAGGGGCCACAATTTAACAGGACACATGTAATAAGAGACTTAGGGGCATATCAGCAAGCAGGCGTTAAAACATTATCGCCGCTTTTGCGTCCGTCTTCAGACGAAAAGCAGCGATAATTTTTTCGCCTTATCTGCAAGGTCACGCTATCGCGTGAAACCTTGCCTTATCTCTATTTCCCTTAACGCTGAGATGCAAAGTGGGCGTTCCTCCCCAGGATAACGGGAGAAACGTCGCTAAGCAACATTTCTCCTATTATCAAGTCTCACGCAAAGCAGCATAGCGACAGGAAAAGTAGCGATAACCTCTGTTATCGCTACTTTCCTTACGCCTGCTTTGAAACTGACTTAGCCATGATATCCTATGGAAGGTGGATATCATGGCTAAGTATGTGAGGCCCTATCAGCAAGCTAACGCCAAACTTTGTGGGATTATCGCTGGGTTTCCAGCGATAATCACAAGTTTGGCAGTTAGCGCTAGGATTTTTATCGCTTTTGAGATAAGCATTGCTAATAGCACGCTATCTCAGCGATAAAAATCCACGCTAGCCGGCGATAATTATCCTAGCGCTAAGTGCGCTTAGCGATAATTATCGCTGGTTGTTGCTGATATGCCCCTTAGCAGCGTGTAAGGACATAAGGCACCCAGATGTCCAGGTCATGTAAGAAGGCTTGACACTTCTGCATCGCTAAACCTTTCTATAGAATGTATACACTATGAAGAAATAAACCGGAGGTCTCTTTATTCCTGGTTTGTTTATTTCTTTCAGTGTTAATGTATACATGTATGCATAGTATTGTCTCAACAATATTCCAAATTCAAAACCAAATATAAACAACAAAGTTGATTCAATACTTGAACATCCTCAAGTACTACCCGGATGCAGTACCACTGCTCGTCGCTAGAGGACCGCGAGCAGCCAGGCAACCAACAGTAAGGATTCGTTATAAAACATTCTCGGATCCCCTACTTCAGCTGTAAAAGTATATAAATAAATAAACTGAACTTCTATCTCTCAACTAATGCTTTCTGTTTACATGGTGTCTGTTGGAAACCGGGCAACCGGGTTAGCAGTCACCAGGTTCCCAGCACAATGGTAGCTTGGCTCGAGCGGTTGGGGTCAGGCACCGTGTTAAGCGTACATCACACCCTCACAATAACCATCCGTTCATTCATTCCAAAAATGACACTACACCGTAAAAATTATGGAAGACAATTATGCATGCCTTTATCTTATTTTCTCTTAGTTGCAGGATTTAAATCATAAATACAATACAATAGAATTTTCCTTTAAAAGAGCAGGTCAAATAAATAATACGACTTTAAAGTTTCAATCAATAGGTTCAGGTCCCAATTAAGCAAGGAATAAATAGAGGTGCAATAAATACAGTTGGCAAATAAATATCATCAGTCAATAAATACAGTGCAGGAATAAATTAGTAAAAGACAATAAATAAAGCACCTTCAATAATTTAGGTAAAACAATCAATGACAATTACAAATCAGATCACTTTCATGAGGTAATTTGGTTTTACTATGCCCATATACAGCTTGTGGTCATTTGGGTGGCCTGGGGGTGTCCCACTTAGATTGGTCAAGGCTGGGGCCTAAGCTGAGGAAGAACAAGGGTAACCTAAAGATCTGGCTCTCCAAACTACACAATCCCTCACAGAGGTCACTGTACCAGTCTCAGTTCACCCCTGGCACTCCCAGGCTGGTCCTAACACCCCTCTAGCCCCTAGAATGGTCTTTAGGGCTCCACAGGGCCTTAAACGCCCCCTCTACCACTTACAGTCCCTTCCACGACTATCTGCTCTGCTTGGCGCCGTGTCGATGCCGTGAGGCGGCTCCGGATCGATGTCGCTGGGCAGCCTCGGCTCGGTGTCGCTAGGCTGCCTCGGCTCGATGTCGCTGGGCGGCCTCGGCTCGATGTCGCTGGGTGGCCTCGGCTCGATGTCGCTGGGTGGCCTCGGCTCGATGTCGCTGGGCGGCCTCGGTTCGATGTCGCTGGGCGGCCTCGGTTCGATGTCGCTGGGCGGCCTCGGTTCGATGTCACTGGGCGGCCTCGGTTCGATGTCGCTGGGCAGCCTCGGTTCGATGTCGCCTTTCGGCGTTGCAGGGTCACGGTCTCCCCGCTTCCGGGTGTCTCCGGAGTGCGATCTCCACTCCCGACCTCCAGCGCGCTTCACCTCAGTTTCCGGCGACTCCGGAGTGCGATCTCCACTCCCGACCTCCGGCGCGCCTCACCTCGACCTCAGGTGACTCCCTACTCGACCTCCGGTGTCTCTCCACGACCTCCGTCGGCGCCCTCTCTCGACCTCTGACTGCTCCGGGTACGACGTCTGCCTTCTGTCAGCGTCGCTTCTCTACCTCAGGCCCCAGGTCTCCAGGCTTCTCGACGTCAGGACTCCAGGAGGACACCGCCAAACAGGTCAGGAGCTTGCTGTTCTTCTTCTTTAAGGCCTGTTCCAAATGTTCAGATCCTTAAGATGGTTCTTCTGGACTTGGTCCCACACAGGGCTTTAGGCTGGGCTTGGTCAGTAGGGACTAGCATCAAGGGTGGGTTTCTGGACCCCACTCCAAGCACTGGTTTCCACCCCTGCTGCCTTACTCCGACCTCCTTCTACTCTGCTCTTCTCTCTTCTCCAGTCAGCTCCCAACTGCCCTTCTGAGATGGCCTCCCAACATTCTAAACTGACTCACACTATCCCAGGATTCTAGAATGTTCCAGAAGGTTCTAGTTATGTCACAGGTGACAATGGGTGGCCACCATTTTGTGTCTCAGGCCCTCAGACAGAAGTTCCAGGGGTAGGGAAAATGGCTCCCTGACCCTGCATCAACACTAAAAAGTCTGGTGGTTCCCAAAAAGGAAAAATTATAACAGGGTTTGAGGCAGAAGTGGGACAAAATAAATAATGATGAGGAGGGACCACCCAAAGGGCTGACAGGTCTAACACGCGTCCCCCCCAGCTGAAAGTGGGGAGAGCTACCCAACCCCTTGGGAGTTCTCATCACTAAGGCGGAAATACCTTGAGAGACCGTCTGCATTGGCGTGGTCCACTCCAGGCCGATGTTCCACCTGAAAGTCCATTCCCTGTAGGGAGATAGACCACCTTAGCAACTTGGGATTCTCCCCCTTCATCTGCATCAGCCACCGAAGGGGTCTGTGGTCGGTCTGAACTAGGAAGTGCGAGCCAAACAGGTATGGCCGCAACTTCTTTAGAGCCCATACCACTGCAAAGGCTTCACGCTCTATTGCACTCCACTTCTGTTCCCTGGGAAGTAGTCTCCGGGATAGGAAGACCACGGGTTGATCCAGACCCTCTTCATTGAGTTGCGATAACACTGCCCCAATGCCATGTTCCGATGCATCCGTCTGGACAATGAACTCCTTGGAAAAGTCTGGGGCCTTAAGACCGGGGCCTCGCACATGGCTTGCTTCAGTTTCACAAAGGCCTGCTGACAAGCCTCCGTCCAGACTACCCGTCGAGGTTGTTTCTTGGACGTAAGCTCCGTGAGGGGGGCCACAATGGTACCATACCCCTTCACGAAGCGGCGGTAATATCCGGTGAGGCCCAGAAAAGCTCGGACCTCAGTCTGAGTCTTGGGGGGTTCCCAGGCCATGATGGCCTCGATTTTCGCCTGGAGGGGTTGCACCGCTCCCCTACCCACCAAGTGTCCAAGGTACACTACCGAACCCTGCCCGATCTGGCACTTACTGGCCTTAATCGTTAATCCGGCTTGCTTCAGGGCCTGGAGAACAGCTTGCAGGTGACGCAAGTGATCCTCCCAGCTGTTACTGAAGACGGCAATGTCGTCCAGATAAGCAGCAGAGAAGCTCTCCATTCCTGTGAGGATCTGGTTCACCAGACGCTGAAACGTGGCAGGTGCGTTCTTGAGCCCAAAGGGCATCACACAGAACTGGTAGTGGCCCTTGGGCGTGGAGAAGGCTGACCTTTCCTTAGCTCCATCAGTCAGGGAGATCTGCCAGTACCCGGAAGTAAGGTCAAAGGTACTCAGATATTGGGCAGCTCCCAGCCGGTCAATCAGTTCATCCGCCCTTGGAATCGGATGAGCATCAGTCTTGGTTACTGAGTTCAGTCCCCGGTAGTCCACACAGAACCTCAGTTCCGGTTGGGCGCCCGGTGGTACAGCTTTTGGTACTAATACCACCGGACTGGACCAGGGGCTGCTGGAAGGTTCAATTACTCCTAGCTCCAGCATCTTAGTGACTTCACTGTGAATGCTGGCCTTCACCTTGTCTGTCATCCGGTAGATCTTTGACTTCACAGGTGGGCTGTCTCCTGTGTCCACGTCATGGACGCACAGGTGAGTCCTACCCGGAACAAGGGAGAACAACGAAGAGTACTGCCCCAGGACCTGGCGGCAGTCCTCCTGCTGTTCAGGAGTTAGGGATGGGGAGAGAATCACTCCCTCCACCGACCCATCCTTCTCTTGAGACGCAAATAAGTCGGGGAGAGGCTCTCTTTCCACGTCCTCTGCTCCGTCAGTCACCATCATCAATAGGACTTCGGGCCTCTCATGGTGGGGTTTGAGGCGGTTGGCATGCAGCACCCGTAGGGGCTGGCGAGGGGTCTTAAGATCCACCAAATAGGTAGACTTACCCTTCTTCTCCAACACCTCAAAGGGTCCTGACCAGCGATCCTGGAGGGCGCTAAGCTCTCCGGGTTCGATCACCCACACCTTCTGGCCAGGCTCCAACTCCACCGGATGAGCATTGTGGTCGTACCACGCCTTCATCACTGCTTGGCTTGCTTCCAAGTTGTCAGAAGCTTGCTTCCACAACTTAGCCATTTGGCTCCGGAAGGCCAGCATGTAGCTCACCACATCCTGGGGAAGCTTTCTGGGAGTTCTTTCCCATCCGTCTTTCACCAGGCTGAGGGTGCCCATACAAAAGCTCGAAGGGGCTGAAGCCCACTCCCTTCTGTGGCACTTCCCTGTAAGAAAACAATAGACAGGGTAGGAGGACGTCCCATTTCCTCCGCAGGCTTTCAGGCAGACTTCTGATCATGCCTTTCAAGGTTTTATTGAACCTCTCCACCAGACCATTGGTCTGGGGATGGTAAGGAGTGGTGAACCGGTAGGTCACTCCACACTCCTTCCACATGGCCCGCATGTATGCTGACATGAAGTTGGTCCCCCTGTCGGACACAACTTCCTTGGGAAAACCCACTCGGGTAAAGATTCCCATCAGGGCCCTAGCCACAACAGGTGCAGTAATGGTCCTCAGAGGTATAGCCTCTGGGTACCGTGTGGCATGATCCACCAGAACCAGGATAAACCTGTGACCAGCTGTAGTAGGCGGATCTAACGGACCCACAATGTCAATGCCCACCCTTTCAAAGGGGGTGCTAATGACAGGAAGTGGTTCCAGGGGAGCTTTCAGTTTCACCCCTGTTTTCCCACTGGCTTGACAAGACACACATGTCCGGCAGTAGGTGTCGGACGACACTTTCATTTGAGGCCAATAAAAGTGTGGGACAAGCCGGGCAAAGGTCTTGTCTTGCCCCAGGTGTCCTGCCAAGGGGATCTCATGAGCCAATTCCAGGAGAAAGGCTCGATAACGTTGAGGGACAACCAAGGCCCGTGACGATCCGTGCATGGGTGCCTTGGGTTCACTGTAGAGGAGGCCATCCTCCCAGTAAATGTGGTAGTTCCCCTTAACGTTCCCTGCTGCCTGAGCTTCGGCCTGTCGCCTCAGTCCCTCAAGGGTAGGACACTACCTCTGGCCCATGCAGAATTCCTCCCTGGTCGGCCCTCCCTCCACGTGCCACTCGGCCGGGATGGGTAGGTTCTCCAGTTCGGTAACATCCCCCTCCGCGGACTCCTGGTCCACCACCTCCGGTGGCCTATCCGTCACACGGGGCGCGGATGCCGAGGCAGGCTCCTCCTGTCCTCGGTTCTTCCCTTGGTCGGCAGCCGGCTGTGCCTTTGTTCCAGGCTCCAGCCTAAACGAACTCCCCCTCCGGGTTGTCGCAGACCCTGTGCTGACACAGGCCCAGTCAGGTGTACCCAGCATCTCAGTATGAGTCCGGTATTCCACCTCCTTCCAAGCATTATGCTCCATGTCATTCCCCAGCAGACAATCGACTGGCACGGCAGGGCTTACGGCAACTCGAAGTAAACCTGCAACCCCTTCCCATTCAAATGGAACCTCGGCCACCGGGTAGTGGCCCATTCTGCCGTCAGCCATCGCGGCAGGGTGGAGTACATTGGGAATCACCTGCTCTGGAGACACCAGTTGGCTACGTACCATAGTCATACTGGCTCCTGTGTCTCTCAGAGCTTCCCCTCTTTGGCCGTTGATGGTGACCCACTGCCCATACTTTGTGGTATTTGCGGGCACCTGGATCTTAGGAACCATCTCCCGTTCTCCCAGGGACACTAAAGTGACACCCGCCCACTCCCTTCCCTTATCTAAAGGCATCTCCTCCCCGAGCACTACACTAGCTACTCCGGGGGTCTTTCCTCCGATGGGAGGGGGTGGTCTTTTCGGGCACTTCACATCTCCCTTATAGTGTCCGACACCACCGCACTCGAAGCAATGGACAACCCTTGGCTGCTGACTCTGGCCAGGATTAGGGTTTCTAGGTGGGTTAGCCCTAGGGGTGAATCCTGTTCCCTTCCCTTGGAAACTATTTTGGGGGCCTTTAGAGAACTCCGTTTTCTTTTCCCCTCCCTCTTTCTTCTGGGGGGCGCCCTGTCCAGTCTTTTGAGAGTCCCCTCCAGTCCCCCTTGTGGACACCCGGGTACTAGCCCAAATGTCCGCCTCCGCAGCAAGCTTCCGGGGATTGGTCAGCTTGCTATCCACCAGGTGTTGACGCAGTTCGGGGAAACATTTTTCGAGCAGGTGTTCCTTCAACATCAAATCAAACAACCCCTCGTAGTCCCTCACCTCGCTGCCCTGTATCCAACCCTCTAATGCCTTCTTTGCATAGTCCAGGAAATCCACCCAATTCTGTGTGCCCAGTTTGTGGCTACCCCGGAACTTCTGTCTGTACTTCTCGGGTGTTAGTCCAAACTTCCTTACGAGCGCCACTTTCATGGTGGGGTAGTGGGTCTGCTCATCCTGCTCCAGGGCCAATAATGTATCCCTGCCAGCTGGAGGCATGTATTTATACAATCCCCCTCCCCAATATTTCTCTGGCACCCCATGGGCTTTTAAAGAGACCTCATAGGCCGCTAGCAACTTGGCGATGTCATCTCCCGCACTATAGCTAGCTACTATGTCTTTTGGCAGATAGGGTTTGGGTTCCCTGGTGATTTCTCTTTCTTCGCTGCCACATTTAGGAACAGTGTGTGCCCCGACCCGTAGGATCTGGAGATCTATCTCCCTGAGCCTCAACTCATGAGCCATCCTCTGTTCCTCCTTTTCTTTCTCCAGCTTCGCCAACTCCCATGTGAGCTGTCTTTTCTCCCTCCGGTCAGTTAATTCTGCTTCTGATAAGCCACCACTAGAGACACTGCTGCCCTTCCTTGAAAGTGTTCTGGGCCCCGCTAGTAGGTTCCCCACCTCAGGTTGGTACAAACCAGCCCCCTCGCGGTCAGTCTCTCCATCCCTGTCCTCCTCCTCAGCCTTACTTTCTCGTCGTGCCTCCCCCCAAGCCCTCAAGCTGGTTTGGAGCTCACCCTTCTTTGCACCTTGGGGACAATACACCCCCTCTCGCTGACAAAACTCCCTGAGTTGGGCCACAGTGTAAGTTTCCACATCCTCCAACACAAACTCCATTTTGCCCACTCAGGATAGAAGACAGGTGCTTACAGAAGCTATGCAGGGGGGGTACCTTTTGTAATACCTCCTCCCACCACCAGAAGTAAATTTGGAAAAAACAAAACTCAAAATTAGGAAGTCCGCTTGGAGAAAACTCCCGGTGTAGGCCTATGGACTACCCAAAGTTATTGTCGAGTAGACGCAAGCACAGCTCTATCCCACCGCTGAACACCAATTTTATGTTAGAAACCGGGCAACCGGGTTAGCAGTCACCAGGTTCCCAGCACAATGGTAGCTTGGCTCGAGCGGTTGGGGTCAGGCACCGTGTTAAGCGTACGTCACACCCTCACAATAACCATGCATTCATCCATTCCAAAAATGACACTACACCGTAAAAATTTTGGAAGACAATTATGCATGCCTTTATCTTATTATCAGGATTCAAATCATAAATACAATACAATAGAATTT
This sequence comes from Triturus cristatus, assembly GCF_964204655.1. Lineage (NCBI taxonomy): Eukaryota > Metazoa > Chordata > Amphibia > Caudata > Salamandridae > Triturus > Triturus cristatus. The sequence goes on along the minus strand of NC_140586.1, from coordinate 866,000,173 downwards.
TCCTTTAAAAGAGCAGGTCAAATAAATAATACGACTTTAAAGTTTCAATCAATAGGTTCAGGTCCCAATTAAGCATGGAATAAATAGAGGTGCAATAAATACAGTTGGCAAATAAATATCATCAGTCAATAAATACAGTGCAGGAATAAATTAGTAAAAGACAATAAATAAAGCACCTTCAATAATTTAGGTAAAACAATCAATGACAATTACAAATCAGATCACTTTCATGAGGTAATTTGGTTTTACTATGCCCATATACAGCTTGTGGTCATTTGGGTGGCCTGGGGGTGTCCCACTTAGATTGGTCAAGGCTGGGGCCTAAGCTGAGGTAGAACAAGGGTAACCTTGCTCTACCTACCTACCAAGGTTACCTAAGGGTAACCTTGGCTCTCCAAACTACACAATCCCTCACAGAGGTCACTGTACCAGTCTCAGTTCACCCCTGGCACTCCCAGGCTGGTCCTAACACCCCTCTAGACCCTAGAATGGTCTTTAGGGCTCCACAGGGCCTTAAACGCCCCCTCTACCACTTACTGTCCCTTCCACGACTATCTGCTCCGCTTGGCGCCGTGTCGACGCCGTGAGGCGGCTCCGGATCGATGTCGCTGGGCAGCCTCGGCTCGGTGTCGCTAGGCGGCCTCGGCTCGATGTCGCTGGGCGGCCTCGGCTCGATGTCGCTGGGTGGCCTCGGCTCGATGTCGCTGGGTGGCCTCGGCTCGATGTCGCTGGGCGGCCTCGGTTCGATGTCGCTGGGCGGCCTCGGTTCGATGTCGCTGGGCGGCCTCGGTTCGATGTCACTGGGCGGCCTCGGTTCGATGTCGCTGGGTGGCCTCGGTTCGATGTCGCCTTCCGGCGTCGCAGGGTCACGGTCTCCCCGCTTCCGGGTGTCTCCGGAGTGCGATCTCCACTCCCGACCTCAGGCGCGCTTCACCTCAGTTTCCGGCGACTCCGGAGTGCGATCTCCACTCCCGACCTCCGGCGCGCCTCACCTCGACCTCAGGTGACTCCCTACTCGACCTCTGGTGTCTCTCCACGACCTCCGTCGGCGCCCTCTCTCGACCTCTGACGGCTCCGGGTACGACGTCTGCCTTCTGTCAGCGCCGCTTCTCTACCTCAGGCCCCAGGTCTCCAGGCTTCTCGACGTCAGGACTCCAGGAGGACACCGCCAAACAGGTCAGGAGCTTGCTGTTCTTCTTCTTTAAGGGCTGTTCAAAATTCAGATCCTTAAGATGATTCTTACTCCGACCTCCTTCTACTCTGCTCTTCTCTCTTCTCCAGTCAGCTGCCAACTGCCCTTCTGAGATGGCCTCCCAACATTCTAAACTGCCTCACACTATCCCAGGATTCTAGAATGTTCCAGAAGGTTCTAGTTATGTCACAGGTGACAATGGGTGGCCACCATTTTGTGTCTCAGGCCCTCAGACAGAAGTTCCAGGGGTAGGGAAAATGGCTCCCCGACCCTGCATCAACACTAAAAAGTCTGGTGGTTCCCAAAAAGGAAAAATTATAACAGGGTTTGAGGCAGAAGTGGGACAAAATAAATAATGATGAGGAGGGACCACCCAAAGGGCTGACAGGTCTAACAGTGTCTCAATAAATAAATCACTATAACATTTGTTTGAGAAAGAAACTATAAAATCATAACAAAAGGCAAGTTTCTGTAGCCGGGGAGAGGAGTTGGTCTAACGGCTAGGGCGGTCGACCTCGAATCTGGAGAACCAGGTTCGAGTCTCGGCAATGACGCTGAACGTTCTGTGATTCTAGGCAAACACTCAATCTCCCCGTGCCTGAAAAAATCAATGTGTCCTTATGTAATGCAACTGGTGCTATGTAAAGCGCTCTGAGACCCGGTTCAGGTCACATGCTCAGCAGCTAATTATATTTACAACTTTTAAGAAACCCTAGGTTTCCGTTTCCACAGATGAAGGTGCTGCCTGCTGGAATGCATCAGTTTCCACAGATCACAATTTAATCAACCGGTGGCCCAGGTGAACCCACATTACTGTGGACAACATTCGATTTCAAGACTATCAGGGCCTTACTATTGGGTGGAACATCTACTAAAGAGATGCTTCACAGCTACAGACCGATTTATTCAAAACATTTTGTGAACAATTTCCTATCTCAGGGTAGAGGGAGGCGGGTCATGATACTGTGGTTGAAATATTAACTTACACAATATCGAATCCGCCCACCCGTAGGACGGGAGAGCAGCTCATCTGGGATCAGCCATGAGGAAAACTTCTCTCACTCATGGACTCGCTCTTCAAGAAGGCTGCACAGGGTGGATCACCCATTACCAATCATAGGGGCATATTATCAAGAAACGGCGTTAAAATTACCGCAGTTTTAACGGCTTAAAACTGCCGCAAAAGCGGCGATAATGGGCTTGATAATATGCCCTTGTGAATTCCCATAGAAGCCCATGTTCTGGTGTCAACATGGGCTTCTATTGGAATTCTTTGCGGCATATTATCAAGCCCATTATCGCCGCTTTAGCTGCAGTTTTCTGCAGCTAAAGCGGCGATAATTTTAACGCCATCCTTGATAATATGCCCCATGGTTTCTCAATGGTGCCAATCAATCCCTGGCTAGCAAACAAATAGCCCTGGTCCCATTCGACAGCCTTGGCCAGAGTTTCAGGAGGAAAATGGAAGGTCGCCCCTGATCCTTCGCAACCAGTTTTTTTTCACAATTCATAAAATATTAATTGACAAATCTGCTGACTCAGCATGGCATGATCATGGTTAGGTCACCCTGGCAAATAAAAAACATTTCCGTAAATTCGAAAGGTTCTTAACATTAACCCATTTCTTAAGGTAAGAAAAATCTCCTGCTTGCTTCCCCACCAACTGTGCTCCAGAGATGCACAACTCAATATGAAACATTTTTGTTTTTTTGCTGAGTTTTATATAGCGCAAACTTGACCCAAATCCAATCAGCTATCAGAGCACTTTACATTGCACCAGTTACGTTACATGAGGACATACATTCATTTTTTTTAGGCACGGGAAGATTAAGTGATTTGCCCAGATCACAGGATGTTTTAGCATCATTACCGAGACTCGAACCCAGTTCCCCCAGATCTGAGGTCGAGCGCCCTACCCGTTAGGGCAACTCCTCCACAGTGGACCAAACAGCATAAATCCTTCCAAATGATACAGCAGGTACACGACGGAAAGTTCTATTAACAATACATACTTTCTAATACTTCAGTACACTTGTGTCATTGCTATCCGAGTCCCACGGAATCTATAGGGAGCGAAGACTTGCAGCGGGTAACTGACTGGGAGAGGAAATGAACAGGATCAGGAAAAGGAAAACACCACAGGCTGCATCCATAAAAAAAATAATGGTGTTTTGCATGAAAACGTGGCACAACTATACTACATTATTAATCACACTTCTAAATGAGATACTCATATTGTTTTAAATGTAAAAGCATTAATCAATCGGTTACGGTCATGTGCATAATTAAAATGACTAATTTGCACAAATTATTTGTCAGCCAAAATTGCACATCAGAAAAAACTTCAACAACCCATTCGCAGTAGAGTTGAGGAAACATTCCGAGATGTTTCAGTGGCCACATGCAAGAATCCAGGGGCGCGTTCTCATAATGTAAGACGGCGCTTGCCTGGAACTAAGCAAGCCCAGTGAAGCAGGTGAGCTCGAATAGAAAAACCTTTACCCAAAATGTGGATTATTTTAAAAAACAAATTTGGTCAAATAATACATGTTGGACCCGGCTTCGTGGCGTGGTCCTGACTTCCCGGAGAATGGGCCCGTTCCCCGCCCTAGCCTCCACGAGCTACCCGTGCGGGCCGCACGAGGTCACCTGTGCCTTGAGGTTCCGCCATTTTGTCCCCTGCCACGTGACCCTGCATGCCAGCCCTCAGGACTCCGCTCAACCCGGCCTCGGCCCCAGCAAGGCCCAGACATTGAGGCACCAAGAACTGGCCAGGGGGTGTCACGTGAACACCTCATCGCCCTGGCGGAGGGCGGTATCGATGGGACCCCCAACCGCCCCCACACACCGAGGTGCGATCGGCCTCCAGCTCTCTTGGGCCGGGCGCCTCTCCTGCTGGGCGTCTGGCCACCTCCACCCGGCCTCTCCGCCCCCACCCGGGCGCAAGGGTCCGGACATCAAAGGGCTCCAGACCTATATCTGGGGCGACCCCGCCACAGATCGGCAGTTGTGTCCCGGAGTCGAGAGCCCTGCTGATCGAATCGCGGCCGACCCTATGGAGAAGAACTCTTGCTTGAACTACCACGAGCCCTGCAGACTGCGTCGCGGCTCCTTCGTGTTGAAACCTTGAAGCCACCCGGAACATCGGGGTCCTGCTGACGCTGTCACGGCCCAACCTCGCTGAAACCTCCCTCGGAGCCCTGCTGACGACGTCGCGGCTCGAGCTGAGCAGAAACCATCTTGAGAGCCCTGCTGACCTGATCGCGGCTCTCCACGAACTGTACGCCAGAGCCCTGCTGACGCCGTCGCGGCTCGACCCCTCCGAGATCCGGAGGTCCTCCAGCTTGAGGATAAGAACTGGGCCCCAGGTACCCTCGTACCGAGCTCCTGCCAAAGACTGTCCCGCTACCCCTACCCTTCTAAAGAGACACTGAGACTTTTTGTGGATCCCTCGATCCCTGTCGTGTAAATATTGATCCCGTAACCTTTAAGTGCTGATAAAGAATTGCTCGTCTTGAGACAACCTCCTTGAGTCCTGTGTGGTGGTGTTACTGTGCTAGTACGTGATGGGAGAAGGATCTCTCAGGAGGCTTCTCGGCAGCGCTCGGCTACTTCGTGCAGTGTGGGAGGCCCCCCCCTGGGTGGTCTCACCGACTCCTCGGGGTCCGTTCTGTGATTCTAGGCAAACACTCAATCTCCCCGTGCCTGAAAAAATCAATGTGTCCTTATGCAATGCAACTGGTGCTATGTAAAGCGCTCTGAGACCCGGTTCAGGTCACATGCTCAGCAGCTAATTATATTTACAACTTTTAAGAAACCCTAGGTTTCCGTTTCCACAGATGAAGGTGCTGCCTGCTGGAATGCATCAGTTTCCACAGATCACAATTTAATCAACCGGTGGCCCAGGTGAACCCACATTACTGTGGACAACATTCGATTTCAAGACTATCAGGGCCTTACTATTGGGTGGAACATCTACTAAAGAGATGCTTCACAGCTACAGACCGATTTATTCAAAACATTTTGTGAACAATTTCCTATCTCAGGGTAGAGGGAGGCGGGTCATGATACTGTGGTTGAAATATTAACTTACACAATATCGAATCCGCCCACCCGTAGGACGGGAGAGCAGCTCATCTGGGATCAGCCATGAGGAAAACTTCTCTCACTCATGGACTCGCTCTTCAAGAAGGCTGCACAGGGTGGATCACCCATTACCAATCATAGGGGCATATTATCAAGAAACGGCGTTAAAATTACCGCAGTTTTAACGGCTTAAAACTGCCGCAAAAGCGGCGATAATGGGCTTGATAATATGCCCTTGTGAATTCCCATAGAAGCCCATGTTCTGGTGTCAACATGGGCTTCTATTGGAATTCTTTGCGGCATATTATCAAGCCCATTATCGCCGCTTTAGCTGCAGTTTTCTGCAGCTAAAGCGGCGATAATTTTAACGCCATCCTTGATAATATGCCCCATGGTTTCTCAATGGTGCCAATCAATCCCTGGCTAGCAAACAAATAGCCCTGGTCCCATTCGACAGCCTTGGCCAGAGTTTCAGGAGGAAAATGGAAGGTCGCCCCTGATCCTTCGCAACCAGTTTTTTTTCACAATTCATAAAATATTAATTGACAAATCTGCTGACTCAGCATGGCATGATCATGGTTAGGTCACCCTGGCAAATAAAAAACATTTCCGTAAATTCGAAAGGTTCTTAACATTAACCCATTTCTTAAGGTAAGAAAAATCTCCTGCTTGCTTCCCCACCAACTGTGCTCCAGAGATGCACAACTCAATATGAAACATTTTTGTTTTTTTGCTGAGTTTTATATAGCGCAAACTTGACCCAAATCCAATCAGCTTTCAGAGCACTTTACATTGCACCAGTTACGTTACATGAGGACATACATTCATTTTTTTTAGGCACGGGAAGATTAAGTGATTTGCCCAGATCACAGGATGTTTTAGCACCATTACCGAGACTCGAACCCAGTTCCCCCAGATCTGAGGTCGAGCGCCCTACCCGTTAGGGCAACTCCTCCACAGTGGACCAAACAGCATAAATCCTTCCAAATGATACAGCAGGTACACGACGGAAAGTTCTATTAACAATACATACTTTCTAATACTTCAGTACACTTGTGTCATTGCTATCCGAGTCCCACGGAATCTATAGGGAGCGAAGACTTGCAGCGGGTAACTGACTGGGAGAGGAAATGAACAGGATCAGGAAAAGGAAAACACCACAGGCTGCATCCATAAAAAAAGTAATGGTGTTTTGCATGAAAACGTGGCACAACTATACTACATTATTAATCACACTTCTAAATGAGATACTCATATTGTTTTAAATGTAAAAGCATTAATTAATCGGTTACGGTCATGTGCATAATTAAAATGACTAATTTGCACAAATTATTTGTCACCCAAAATTGCACATCAGAAAAAACTTCAACAACCCATCCGCAGTAGAGTTGAGGAAACATTCCGAGATGTTTCAGTGGCCACATGCAAGAATCCAGGGGCTCGTTCTCATAATGTAAGACGGCACTTGCCTGGAACTAAGCAAGCCCGGTGAAGCAGGTGAGCTCGAATAGAAAAACCTTTACCCAAAATGTGGGTTATTTTAAAAAACAAATTTGGTCAAATAATACATAACCACATTTTAATTATAAAATCTTTAAATCAAAGACATGAATGATTATAAGTTTGTCTCACTTTACAAAGGTGATGAAGAAAATCAAGATATTCATTTTGCAGTTCACCGTAAAAGAAATGCACTGGTACACTATACACAACTATACAGACATAACCTACAGCATTTACCGTGCCCGCTGCTGAGGTCACCAAGTCACCAGCACGTATATTTTTTAGAACGCAACGTTCCCCTACTTTGGTTTCTAGGCGCTTATAAAATAGTTTATTTATGTGTGAACTATTAAATGAAAATAAAGGTTTTTAAATCTTGTCTGAAACAGGTCAGCAAGGATTATTTGTGAGAGCAACAGGTAGTACATTGCAAGCATTGTCTGCAGCCATGGAAAAAGCTGTGCCGCCATAGCTAGTAGTACAAGATTTTTGGAACCTTTAGAAGAAATTGCTGGTCAGATAGCAAATTCCTTGGGAGGGTTGTACCAGCTGAATTTCTTAACCATGAAATCGGGTTACTAGGAAAATCTGATTTATGTGGTATAGTCATGGCCTTAAAGATGCCATGAAATAGAAGCCAATGCAGGCTTATGCTTACCCCTGTTAATGAATTAAACTACTTGGGGCCACACAGAGAGCAGGCAGTTGCATTCTGAAAAAGCTGTAAACAAGCTAAGAATTTCCTATGGCCCACAGGAAAAATAGAATTGCAAGAATCAACCCTCGATTTAATAACATTCACTGCTTGTATTCTGAGGCTGTACTCTAAAAACAAGAAAACAGGGCATAAAGATTTTAGGTAGAAAAAATTGGATTTACAGACGTTAGCAACTTGGGTCTTACAACCAAGATTAGAGTCAATATAAAGACCTAGGTGGTGAAGGGATCTTGCAGGAGGGGGGCACATACAGACAGGTCAGACGTGACCAGTCACCTTGATTTTGAGGGAGGTGAGCAAAAGCTCTGTCTTATTGGGAGTCGGTTTTAAGTAAATTTTAGACGTTCACCAACAGGTGACTGCAAGACTGTCAGCCAAGTAGAAGAGGGAATTCAGTTTCATGCTGGAGAGACAACCCAAAGATGAGTTGAGTGTCATCAGCCTACAGAAAAATCCTTGCTACAGTTTGATGTAGGAGTTACACCAGAGGACACCTATAGAAGCCGAGGGAGACCAGAGCTCTACGGGGCGCCGAACCATAAATCCTTGAGATCCGAAAAGAAAGGGGCTGTAGACATAATTGTTTCCCAACAGTCAGGAATGATACCAACATGACAGGGCAAGACCTTGAATGCCTATCTTGAACAGCATCGTTAACAGAATTCCATGGTCTATGGTATTGAATGTTGACGAGAAGTTCTAAGAGGAATAAGACTCTTTGGCCTCTGGCATCCATCATAGCCCAAAGGCCATCCAAGACCAAAACCATGACCCGCTCGGTACTGTGTCCTGGATGAACTTTGCTTGTTGATAATCATGAAGAGCCTTACATTCCCTATGGAACTGCAAACATGCTTTTTGTCAAGTACCTTTGACAAGAAAGGGAAGAGAGAAATAGGCCAAAAATTGCCTGAAGTATTGGGTCCAATGAATGCTTTTCAACGGAGTCCGCACGACTACTTCTTTCCAAGAGGAAGTTATCCAACCCATGTTCAAGGACTGTGAGAAAACTTTGTTAGACTTTGAAAAAGTGCAAACTGATGGAAACGTTTGGTGGGGCGAATATCCAGCGGAGAGCTGACAAGACGGCTTTCTAGGTTCAAGGATATTAGATCAGGTTGTGAAATGTTTGAAAAATGTTCTAACATACGCTTACCTTTCTTTAAAATGATTAACATTACTTGGACTGCATCATCAAGTCAAGAATAGGAGGGCCAACAAATAGTTTCAGCTTCTAAATAATCCAATTTAGTTTGAATATTTTTACAGGGGAAGCATGTAGAAAGCTGTGCACACAAAGCTGGAGATGGTGGAACATCCAAATTGCAGGCGAGTGATTCCTGGAGCTCTTTAATGATTTTGAGCACATTGAGTCATTTGCACTAGTTATCATTTTAGAACAGAGACTGGCCTCCTGGGGCTGTTTTACACAAAAGGCGCATTTTCATTGTTTGCACCAGGCGTACCTTTGAAAAGGTGCGCTCAGTGCAAACAATAAAAATATGCCGTATTATGACGAATGCACTGCACACAGGGCAGACGCGAACTCACACTGCCGCCAGGGCAGCGCATTTAGGTGAATAACTGAGCGGCTGCTTTAAAGCAGCTCCGCATTTTCACAGTGCAGGTGGAAAAACGCCTGCACTTCTTTTAAGGGTATTAGAGATCCCCTTGCAGGCGGGTGCAGTGAGTGAGTGTAACCGTCTGCAAGAGGATGCCTGGGGGGACCATAGGACACCCTTTACCATCTTCAGAGGGCTGCCATCAGTGGGCGCACTGACAGTACGCCATCTTTTAGGTAGTGCACTGACAGCTTCTTTGCATCTGCGTCTGTAAAAGAGCGCAGAGGCAGAGGGATTCCCTCATATGCTTGGGGCAGGCCCCATGCAAATGAGGGAACGCCCTCTACAGATAGCACTGGTGCTTTATGTGCGCCAACGCTATCGATATTACAGAAGGGGCCGCACAAGTGTCTGCGGCACCTTCTGGAATACCAAAGAGCCCCGGGGGCGTGCAAAGTGGGCGCAAACGCCCGTTGCACGCCCGGGCACTTTGTGTAATGGGGCCCCTGGAGCACTTTGCTTTTAATAATGCTTCAGAGTGATAGTATAAGTGACACAAAGTCTCAGTATCTAAAACTACACAGACCACAACCCTTGATACTGTGGATAAGATTTACAGAGATGTGACGCAGTGCAACTCAGCAAGACAACTTGCTACGTCACATAGAGAAGGCAGGAATGCCCCATATCTACTAAGATATGGTGCATTCCAGCGCTCTCTCTGCACTGGCGCACACTGCACAGCCTAGCACCGACGTTGACACTGATGCACCATGGTGTAAGGGTGCAGGCGTTGCAGGAAGGATTGTTTATGTGCAGGTAAAAACACCTTCCTGCACAAAAACAGTTCTTAGAGGCTCTTTCCTCTTTTTACGTCGAAAGAGAAAAAAATGAGGTGAAGGAGAATTAAAGCTACTTTTCCTTGTTCCGCCTCACCTAAGAAGGCTTTCCTTTTTGACACAGGCCCATGCTTACTACTGGTAGTAAATCTGGGAGTGTGCCAAAATCCATGGGTGGATGCGTGGGAACACCATCCATGGAACACCTTCCCAGGGCAGAGTAAGGCAAGGCAGTGATTTGCGCTACTCCAGATTTACTATGCCACGCAAGGTGTCTCTGGGTGGCACTGTAAATCTCCCTTAAAGCTTGCATTGCCCTTGCAACACACAATGCAACTCTTTGTAAATTTCGTCCTGTGTTCGCATCCTGTTTGATAAGACCCAGTACTATCGATCCTCAATTATAAACAATCTCTAATGAATACAATGAAAGAAATACTGTGCTCATCTTAAGTTTTGCCCATACCTCAAAGTTTAGTTGAATCACTAGAGCATCTTTATAGTGCGGCGTCTTGTACCAGAGGCCTCGGAGTGCTCTACCAACATTGGATGTTCCAAGGTAAAAACTCATGTGCCACTAGAGGTCTCAGAGTAGTCCACCAACTCTGTCTATACTAGGGCTCAGTACCATACACTATCTGAGAGCAGCCAGGTAGCACTGGCTACACCAAGGTACGGTACAACATGACGTTACTAGATGTTTCAGAGCACCTAGGACTAGATATACCAAGGTTCGGAACCACATATGTTACTAGTGGCCTCGGAAAAGTAGGCCTGCACTGGTTGTGCCAGGGTTCAGGTGGTACTGGCACACCACAGTTCAGTACCACATGCCATTACCAGACATTTCAGAGCACTGCATACTGCACTGGTCCTGATGGCATGTGGTACTAGAGCTCTCAGTGCAGTAAGCCCGCGTTGGCCGCACCTGCTTCTAGTACCACATGCATAGAAGTCAGACAGGACTGAAAATACCACGGTTTAGTATTGTGTGGATGGAAAATGTCTATCCGCACTAGTGTAACTTTAACCACTGTAGCCTTGTTTTCTTGCTCATGCTGTGCCAAGTAGAGCCTGTCTATGAAATTCCAAGCTTCTCACATCTCAGATCCTGGGACGAGAAAGTGTTAACTAGTTTGCTAGCCAAAAAGCTTACATTCTTGTTACATTTGAAGGCCACCTTCTTCTTTTCTCATTATCTCAAAACCACACCCGTGTACTCACTTTTTTTAATCATTTCATGGAATTCACATTGCAAGTGTGTATTACAAATCCTATATATATGTGTGAAGCTTTTGGTTCAGGCGCTCACTTATTTTACTGTTGCCGGGGGCACCTCCAGTTCACCTATTCGGTGGTTCATAGATAATTAACCTTTCTGAATAAACCCATTCAGACTTCGTTTGTCGTGTACTCAGATTTGCTTTATTAGCTAAAACCAGAAAATGAGCGATTACTCCCAATTTACAATTTTTTCACCTAATGCAGCGCAGCAACGGCAGTTGTGGCATCGCATTGCTTGTAAAGTATGGATCAGGACAGTATCACATCTACTAAGATTTGCAGCTGCTGCCATTTCCTGCACTGGTGCACTTTCTTCCTGCCGTGCATCAAGCACACACCTTTGCACCATAAGGCAGAGGCGTCTGCATGAGTCTAACATAGGTTTTGTGCTGGAAAGGTACTCCAACTTTGCGCCTGCCTCGAGGAAGTGTAATTTTGGCACCAAGGTCTGTCTACAAATGTAAATAAAGAGGTTTTTGCATCAAACATGATGGGTAGTTGCATAGGAATGCTCATGTACCACCCATCGGATGCCCCTTTGACACAAAGTAGTGCTAATCGCCTCTTTGCATTATTTTAGCAATACTTTCTAGTAGGAAACGTGAATAATTTAGCAACACTTTATGCTGATTTATGTCACTTTTGATGACTTTGCACCAATACAAAGTGCTGATAAATCTGGACCCAAGTTTCAAATATTCGACTTTCGGATATTGCCTGAAACGAGGCAGACAAGACTCAGAGGGCTAGGTTTAATAAAAAGTAACACAATGCAGCTCACCAATAAGGGGCATATTTACAAGCCCTGTGCGCCACTGGAACGTCACTTTTTGTAACCTTGCGTGACTTTGCATGGTCTTCTAGATATGGAGTAAGGCGAGGCAGTGAAAGTCGCTGGCTTGCCTTCCTCTGCGGTAAAGTGGGGTTCTACGGGTGTTCCGATACAACACCCATGGTCTTTGACACTGCCCCAGATTTACAATATCTGTAAACCTGGTACAGGGCCAAAACCTTGCACCTCCCTAGAGCAGGCACAAGAAGAAGAAACGTTTACAATTCTCCTCTTTCTGTTCTTTCCACGTGTACTTCTGCAGCATACATAAAATGATGAAAACGCCTCCAATAATTGTGAACTAGCACTGAAAATGAAATTTAGTCCCATGTCTCAATAAGTACTGTCGCTGAACTACTCGCTCTCATAAGTAAAAAGTAGACACGAGTTACATTACTCTTGTTTGACTGTAATTATTTGACATCAAAGATGTCCTCCAAAAATTCACAATAAACTATCACTGCCACACACGGTGCAAGTGAAACGCCTACTGTGTGGAACTGTTTCAACACGTGTTTTACAACATTTCCTCAATCCTTCGGATTTAACCCAATCATACATTTTACCTAAGTATGTTAGCGGGAGCTCTTTCCCACCACAATTTGAAACTTGAAAAAGATTAAAAACACTCAGAAAGTTTTGTCGAACATGAAACATAAAAATTGCATTCGTTTGAGAACGAAGTGCGCACGAAAGCAGACGCGGACGGCATTGTGGGAAAGCGGATGTGGCGCTCACATCCGGTGAACACTGCATTCTCTCCCTTGGATGAGAACATGGCTGCCTGCTGCGCCGCTGTTAGTCGCGGGCCGCGCTTCACGGCGCTCCACAGAGCCAAGAGTGACCAGAGCGCATCACTGGTGAAAGGGGATGTGTATGACGTGTGCGCCAAGACTGCAGCAAGGGAGAGGGCAGGTTGGTGCAATAGAAAAGAGACCAGAGAGATCAAAACAAGCTTGGCAAAGCATTATCAGTTATATGCCAGGCTCGTTGTCGCACTCGCTCTGCTGTGACTGAGGAAGTACTTCCTACCTGTGCGCCGACTTCTAATGTGCGACGCTCCCTGTGTGTCTAATGCTGCGGGTTTCAAATGTAAGGAATATAAACGTTAGTGCGTGCTTCCGTAAATATTGAATTAATTATTCAAAGGGTAAACGTTAATGCCAACCCATGTGCACACAGATCTAGGGGCATATCTGCATCGCGGCGATAGAAAATTATTGCCGCTTTTGCGGCCAATTTCGCGTGAAACCTTGCATTAGCGCACAAATTCCTAACGCCCAGCTTTGCATCTCTAATGAGATGCAAAGTAGGTGTTCCTGACATGACAGGAGAAATGTCGCTAAGCGACATTTCTCCTATCATCAAGCCCCACGCTATGAAGCATAGCGGCAAGAAAAGTAGCGATAACCCCTGTTATCGCTACTTTCCTTACGCCTGCTTCAGGACTGATTTAGCCATGATATCCTATGGAAGGTGGATATCATGGCTAAGTTTGTGAGTCCCTGTCAGCAAGCTAACGCCACATTGCGTGAGATTTCTCACGTTAGGCAGTTAGCGTGAGGATTTTTATCGCTTTTGAGATAAGCATTGCTAATAGCACGCTATCTCAGCGATAAAAATCCACGTTACCCGGCGATAATTATCCTAGCGCTAAGTGCGCTTAGCGATAATTATCGCTGGTTGTTGCTGATATGCCCCTTAGAGAGAACTTGAAGGTGATGTTTGCAGCGCCCATTCACATCTAGTGCCCATGTATATCAGACGTGTCCGTTTTGCACCCGCCTATGTTGAAAAGAAAGTTCACTTTTTCAGTTCTTGTGAGGGGAACACTGGGGCATATCAGCAACAACCGGTGATAATAATCGCTAAGCGCACTTAGCGCTAGGATAATTATTGCCGGCTAGCGTGGATTTTATCGCTGAGATAGCATGCAATTAGCAACGCTTATCTCAAAAGCGATGAAAACCCTAGCGCTAACTGCCAAACGTGAGAAGTTTGGCGATAGCTTGCTGATAGGGCCTCACATACTTAGCCATGATCTCCACCTTACATAGGATATCATGGCTAAATCAGTTTCAAAGCAGGCATAAGGAACGTAGCGATAACAGAGGTTATCGCTACTTTTCTTGTCGCTATGCTGCTTTGCGTGAGGCTTGATAATAGGAGAAATGTCGCTTAGCGACATTTCTCCCGTTATCCTGGGGAGGAACGCCCACTTTGCATCTCATTAGAGATGCAAAGATGGGCGTTAGGAATTCAGACGCTAAGGCAAGGTTTCACGCGATAGCGTGACCTCGCTAATATAGCGATAAAATTATCGCCGCTTTTCGTCTGAAAACGGCCGCAAAAGCGGCGATAATTTTATATCGCCGCCTTGTAGATATGCCCCTCTGTCTGGAGAGAGCCGGGCGGGAGGACATCTATTTATAAACGCTTTTCTTGAGATGCTGCAAATCGAAACAGGCTTTCAGGAGACAAGCAGCACAAAGATGCAATACTGCAGGAGGTCGCCAGATGTCCCTATCGAGCCAAGAGTAAAATAAAGCGACAAACTCCATTCCTATATTGTCTATCGAGCCAGGACCGAGATGGTGCAGCACCGCCGGCGGTCGCTAGAGGTCCCTGTGGTGCTTACATCCCACAAGCTCAGTACCACCGGCTGTCACCAGAGGTCCCTGTCATGTCAATTATCGTTACTGCATCCTTGTTATACTGTTAAGGGGACCTGTAGTACCAGCCTGAGGTACTGCAGACGTTTGCATCTAGCTCTGCCTCAGCTCTACAGGGACCTCTAGTAACAGGCTGTGGTACATCAGCCTTTCACATCCAGTGACTTCACAGGGACCTTAAGTAACACAGCAGCCTGTGGTACTACATATACACCCTTTCACACCCAACCACTCTACAGGGACCTCTATGAACAGCTGGTGCTAATGCACCCTTTCCCATCCAGCTACTCTACAGGGACCTCTAGTAACAGCCTGTGGTACTGCACCCTTTCCCATCTAGCACTGCTCCAGCTCTACAGGAACCTCTAGTAATAGATTGTAGTACTGCACACGTGCGCTGATGACCCCAGAGACATCTACGTTCGCATCCATGTGCTTTCTCTGTACTGGCCACACAATTGGTTGGCTAGCACTAAAGCAGGCACTTTTGCTCCATGGTGCAATATTGCCTGCGTAGCAGGGAGGATAGTATTTGAGTAGTAAGGGGCACCTTCCTGCACAAAAACAATCACTGATGGTGTTTCCCTCCTTCTTTGTGTGCTGCATAATGCAGTACACATAGAAAGAGCAAATAACGAGGAGAATTAAAGGTATTTCTCAATATTGCGCCACATTAACCCCTCTCCTGGGGAGGTGTTAGAATCTGACGCATTTGCAGGTTTATGAAACTCTGGGAATGCTTCAGAATCCACGGGTGTTGCGTTGGAAAGCCCACAGCAACACCCATGGAACAGAGTAATGCATGAAAGGGGGCCATATTTTCAAGGCCATGAAAAGCCACGCAGGGTGGCTTTGTGTGGCTGTGCAATCTACAGTGCACACATAGAAGACCCTTCCTGCACAAAAATGATAATTCCAGCAACACAGGCATCCTTGCAAAAAGGATGCCTGTGTTGGAGCTAAGCAGCCAAATGTGCGCCAGCGTAGAGGAAAGCACAGGGATGCATCGTATTGCGATAAATACGACACATCCTTGCACTTTCCTAATGATGCAGCAGGCGAAGCATGATGGCTTGCCGCGCCGCATCATTTTCTAGTAAATATATCCTAACATTTCAAGATGACTGTCCACATCTAACGATTCTTCTAATGATGGCACAATTCTACAGCAACTAGCAAAAAACAAACACTATAGCAGCAGGCGGCAGCAGCAGACAGAAGGTGGCGGGGAGAAAGAGAGAAAAAAACAACACAGAGGCAGGGGGAGAGCTAACAGTGATTGGGGAGCTGAAGAAAACCCAGAAGGTAATGAATGGGGCACAGTGACCACTGTGCCCTGTGCCCTCGGCCTGGTCGCCCCCACACCTCCCGCCTGCTCCTTACCTGCTGGGCCTCCTGCTGCCGCCTGCCGCCTGAGCCACCACAGGGCCGCCGAGCGCCGCCCCAGCCGCCACAGGGCCGCCGAGCAACGCCCCAGCCGCCACTGAGCCCCCAGGTTCCCGCCGCTTCCCACGAGACCCGCCCCCCGACCGCCGATTGGATCCCGCGCTCCCCGCCTCCCCGCAGACCCTCCCTCCCGGCTCCCCTCTTATGACGCCCCGAGAGCGACCGCGCAGCGGACGCGCGCAGCGGGAGCACCGATTGAGCGCCGAAGGTGCGCCAAAGGTAAGCCCGTCTGCGCCCGTCCGCGCCTGGACCGCGCCCAGCGCAAGACCCCCTGGCCCCCGCAGAGGCCACCCCACCCGCCGGAACTTACGATGCCGCCACCCTCAACGCACTCAACACCGGCCGACCGACCCCCCGGGTGCTACCGAGCCACTCCGAGACGCACCCACGGACCCTTCAGCTGCCTCACCTGCAAGTTCACCTGCATCCGGACCTGCCCCACAGGAGCACCCGCCAAGCCGAGCACCAGCAGCAACCACCTCAAGGGCATCCTGCTCAACACCCGCTCCGTCCACAGACACGCCGTTCGACTCTGGAACCTCCTCGACACCACAGCTCCTGACGTTGCCTTCCTCACGGAAACCTGGATGAACGACTCCTCAGCGCCCGACATCGCCATCGCCATCCCAGAGGGCTACAAGATCATCCGGAGAGACCGCGACAACCAGACTGGAGGAGGCATCGCCATCATCCACAGGGACACCATCCGTATCTCGACCAACGCCGACAACACCCTGACAACCGCCGAACACCTGCACTTCCAGATCCACACCGACCCCAAGACCACCCTCAGAGGCACCCTGATCTACCGACCCCCGGGATCACGCACTCAATTCAGCGAAGACATCGCCGACTTCATCAGCCCGCACGCTCTCCCCTCTGCCGACTACATCCTCCTCGGGGACATCAACTTCCACCTGGAGAACAACAACGACCGCAACACCACCACCCTGCTTGACAACCTCGCCACCCTCGGACTCAAGCAGCTGGTGACCACCCCCACCCACCTCGCCGGACACACACTCGACGCCGTCTTCTCGTCCAGCAAAGACATCTCCTTCAGCCACGCCACTGGACTCCACTGGACGGACCACAGCTGCATCCACTTCACCTTCAAAAGAACCACGGTCCACCACCACCAGCAACAGGCTGCACGAAGAAGCTGAAACAAGATCACAGCCGAACAACTCACCGCATCCCTGAGCCAGCACCCTCCCGCCAGCTCACCGAACCCCAGCCAAGCCGCCGACAACCTCACGAAATGGATCTCCACCTGCGCGGACGAGCTCGCCCCTCTGAGGACCCCGCCCAGCAGACCCGGAAGCAAGAAGGCCCCGTGGTTCACCGACGAACTCAAGAGCTCCAAGAAGAACTGCCGAGCCCTCGAGAAAGCCTGGAGAAGATACCCAACGCCGGACAACATGACTACCCTCAAGCTCGCCACCCGAATGCACCATCAACTGATCCACGCCACCAAGAAAACAGCATTCAAGGACCGGCTGGACAACAACGCACAAAACAGCAAGGAACTCTTCAACATCGTCAGAGAGCTCTCCAACCCCAACGCCGGAACCAACGACATCACCCCATCGCAAGACCTCTGCAACTCCCTCGCCTCCTACTTCCACAACAAGATCGCTGACATACACAAGAGCTTCAGAACACAACCAACGCTCCCCACGACCAAACCAACGCCCCCCACCACCACCCTCAACGCCTGGACACCGATCAACCTCGAAGACACCATCAGCACGATGAACTCCATCCACTCCGGATCCCCAACCGACCCCTGCCCTCACCACATCTTCAACAAGGCCGACGCTGTCATCGCACCCCACCTGCGGGACATCATCAACACCTCCCTCGACACCGCCACCTTCCCTGAGAGCTGGAAGCACGCCGAACTCAGCGCTCTACTAAAGAAACCAACGGCGGACCCCACCGAACTCAAGAACTACCGCCCCATCTCGCTCCTCCCGTTTCCAGCCAAAGTCATCGAGAAGACCATCAACAAGCAACTGGCAGCCTTCCTCGAGACGACTGGTTCCCTCGACCCTTCCCAGTCAGGCTTCCGGGCCAACCACAGCACCGAGACCGCCCTCATCGCTGCCACCGACGACATCCGAACCCTGCTGGACAACGGAGAAACAGCGGCCCTCATCCTCCTGGACCTCTCCGCGGCATTCGACACTGTCTGCCACCGCACCCTAGTGCAGCGCCTCAGCAACGTCGGGATCGAGGAGAAGGCACTGGAATGGATCATCTCCTTCCTCACCGGAAGGACACAGAGAGTCCGCCTGCCCCCGTTCAGATCAGAAGCCACGGAAGTCATCTGCGGCGTCCCTCAGGGCTCCTCACTCAGCCCCACCCTCTTCAATGTCTACATGAGCCCCCTTGCGGCCATCGCACGCCAACACAACCTGAACATCATCTCCTACGCCGATGACACCCAGCTTATCCTCTCCCTGACCAACGACCCCGCCACCGCCAGAGCCAACCTACACGAAGGGATGAAAAACGTGGCCGAGTGGATGACGACCAGCCGCCTGAAACTGAACACAGACAAGACGGAAGTCCTCATCCTGGGCTCCTCACCCTCCGCCTGGGACGACTCCTGGTGGCCCCCCGCCCTGGGCAACGCACCCAAACCGACAGACCACGCACGCAACCTGGGCTTCATCCTGGACTCCTCCCTCTCCATGACCAGACAAGTCAACGCCGTCTCCTCGTCCTGTTTCAACATCCTGCGCATGCTACATAAGATCTTCCGGTGGATCCCCACCGAGACCAGGAAAACGGTCACCCAGGCCCTCGTCACCAGTCGACTGGACTACGGCAACGCCCTCTACGCCGGTACCACCGCCAAGCTCCAGAAGAGACTCCAGCGGATCCAGAACGCCTCGGCGAGACTCATCCTCGACGTCCCCAGACGAACTCACATCTCCAGACACCTGAGAGACCTGCACTGGCTCCCGATCAACAAAAGAATCACTTTCCGGCTCCTCACCCACGCACACAAAGCCCTACACAACCAAGGCCCGACCTACCTCAACAGCCGCCTCAACTTCTACGCTCCCAAACGCCACCTCCGCTCGACCAGTCACGCCCTCGCAGCCGTCCCCCGCATCCACAGAGCGACAACAGGAGGAAGATCCTTCTCCCACCTGGCCGCCAAGACTTGGAACGCCCTCCCCACCGACCTACGCCTGACCCAAGACCACCTCTCCTTCAGGAAGAAGCTCAAGACCTGCCTGTTCGAGCAGTAGCGGACCCCCCCCCCCCTAGCGCCTTGAGACCCTCCGGGTGAGTAGTGCGCTTTATAAATGCCTATGATTGATTGATTGATTGATTGAATGGGGAGAAATGGAGAAAGAGAGAAAAAATAAACCTCCTAGAAAGACGTTGGGGCATATTATCAAGAAACGCCGTTAAAATTATCGCCGCTTTAGCATAAGAAAACTGCCACTAAAGCGGCGATAATGGGCTTGATATTATGCCCTTGAGAATTCCCATAGAGGCTCATGTTCTGGTGTCAACATGGGCTTCTATTGGAATTCTCTGTGGCATATTATAGGCGGCAGTTTTCTGCCGCTAAAGCGGCGATAATTTTAACGCCGTGCTTGATAATATGCCCCATTGTGTTCACTGGTCCCTAAAACCTTTCATTGCAAACATCAGTGATGGTTTTACAAAATACAATTTGCTGGGTATCTCCACAAAGAAATCCTTAAATATACCACCCACTATATGTTCATTGGAATGATTTTCAGCAATTCAGGATACTTCATAAGGACCACAAACGCCCTCCAAAAAAGCACTCTCTGCACAATATGAAAAAAAATCCAAAATGCAAAAAAAGAAAAACATCCACAAGACTTTAACACATTCTGACTACATTAAGCGTTTTCTCGCACATGGCTGTAAAGTCTGTGGATGGACAGAACACTAAGATACATCCTAGTGGGGACAACACCCACAGGGATGATGCAGGGCAGCATCAATCAATTTTCCCTTGAAAAGACATTTTGCACCGAAAAGGTAAAATTCTTGCTCAGCAAAACCCTGTTACTATATTCAGAGGTTGTTGCTGGATGTGAACAGTACAACATAGCCCTAACCCATGGAAACTCAGATCTAGTGACGTAACAGGACCCAGGTGGCATGTGTTGCAGGGCTTTTGCATGATAATAATATTGTTAAATGTAAGATGGGCCTGATCACATGTGAACAGGACTACATGTAACACTAAGGGACGTGTATAAGAGGCGTAGGGTCTAGAAAAGAGGACTTCTGAAATGTATTGTGGACTCGACAGTCATATTCTCTGATCAGGAACTCCATGTTATTCGACATAGTTCACATTACCATGACCGAAAAGGAAGACTTTCCCCTTCTCTGGTGCACAAGTTGTAATAATGTGTTGTATGAACTTCAGTATCTTCTGTTTGCTTCTGCATACGAGAACTGTTTGCACATATTTGTAGCAAAACAAGAACCAGGCACAAGTTACCACCCCCCTTCGTCGCCCTATAAGACATCATTAGTGATAAAAGTAATCAAGGTACCGGTGCCAATTGCTAAGGTAAAATGCTGAAGGGCTGAAATCCACCTGCTGACCCGATGACCCCATAAGGTATGTGAAACTTGGGAAAGTATTCAAGGCTTAGCATAAATTGGAATTTAGTGGAATAATACAGCCATATAGTTAAATGGGTAAGTAGTATATTAGACAATGTAGATAGGCAATCCACCAACAAGTTAGGGATGTGTGATGAAATATGATCAGTGTCTAATGAATACGTAATTCGTTATTTATTATAATTACCACCATTCTGGTATGCGTGATATGTGGGTTCACTGATTTTGGGGAACAAAGGCGAATGTCCATTCTATGAGCACCTGCAGATAAAAGGTTCTCTGATGGTTTGTCTGACTCCTAACACCCTTTGTCTAACAGGGCATAACTCCGGAGACGCCTGCCGCTTCGTTTCTCTGAAAAGGATATATTTCTTTAAGGAGCTTGGGGGCATATTATCAAACACGGCATTAACATTATCGCCGCTTTCTGCCGCTAAAGCGGCGATAATGAGCTTGATAATATGCCGCAGAGAATTCCAATAGAAGCCCATGTTGGCACCAGAACATGGGCTTCTATCGGAATTCTCAAGGGCATATTATCAAGCCCATTATCGCCGCTTTAGCAGCAGTTTTCTGCCGCTAAAGCGGCGATAAAGTTAACGCCGTTTCTTGATAATATGCCCCTAAGAGATTCTACTGGGTTTGACCCCAATATTATTGGGGTAAACATAAAATTACGGTTATGCGAGAAATCCAAGTGCCAAATGAAAGCAGACTCAACAATGGTTTGTAAATAGGGTTTCGAGTAACGTTTTACCCTTCACGCAGTGCAGAGCTGCAGATTGTCACACAACACTGCAGTGCGCCCATTTGAGTAAATCTGTGTTAAAGTGAATGAGCATCATGTTTAAAAAGTATACTATACCAAAATCCTCTTGGGGCTTATTTACAAGCCCCTTGTGCCACTTTTGCGTCACTTTTCCCATGTTGAAAATGACGCAAAAGTGGCGCAAGGGGATTGTAAATAAGCCCCCTTGTGTCCTTGAGTTTAGTGAGGATTTTTATCTGATTTCCCGAAATTGAACTCTGTGGGACAGAAAACTCCATCTATCTTATTGTTGTGATCCCTGCGTAACCAGGTATTTGCGCAGGGGCCACAATTTAACAGGACACATGTAATAAGAGACTTAGGGGCATATCAGCAAGCAGGCGTTAAAAAATTATCGCCGCTTTTGCGTCCGTCTTCAGACGAAAAGCAGCGATAATTTTATCGCCTTATCTGCAAGGTCACGCTATCGCGTGAAACCTTGCCTTATCTCTATTTCCCTTAACGCTGAGATGCAAAGTGGGCGTTCCTCCCCAGGATAACGGGAGAAATGTCGCTAAGCAACATTTCTCCTATTATCAAGTCTCACGCAAAGCAGCATAGCGACAGGAAAAGTAGCGATAACCTCTGTTATCACTACTTTCCTTACGCCTGCTTTGAAACTGACTTAGCCATGATATCCTATGGAAGGTGGATATCATGGCTAAGTATGTGAGGCCCTATCAGCAAGCTAACGCCAAACTTCGTGGGATTATCGCTGGGTTTCCAGCGATAATCACAAGTTTGGCAGTTAGCGCTAGGATTTTTATCGCTTTTGAGATAAGCATTGCTAATAGCACGCTATCTCAGCGATAAAAATCCACGCTAGCCGGCGATAATTATAATAGCGCTAAGTGCGCTTAGCGATAATTATCGCTGGTTGTTGCTGATATGCCCCTTAGCAGCGTGTAAGGACATAAGGCACCTAGATGTCCAGGTCATGTAAGAAGGCTTGACACTTCTGCATCGCTAAACCTTTCTATAGAATGTATACACTATGAAGAAATAAACCGGAGGTCTCTTTATTCCTGGTTTGTTTATTTCTTTCAGTGTTAATGTATATATGTATGCATAGTACTGTCTCAACAATATTCCAAATTCAAAACCAAATATAAACAACAAAGTTGATTCAATACTTGAACATCCTCAAGTACTACCCGGATGCAGTACCACTGCTCGTCGCTAGAGGACCGCGAGCAGCCAGGCAACCAACAGTAAGGATCCGTTATAAAACATTCTCGGATCCCCTACTTCAGCTGTAAAAGTATATAAATAAAGTGAACTTCTATCTCTCAACTAATGCTTTCTGTTTACATGGTGTCTGTTGGAAACCGGGCAACCGGGTTAGCAGTCACCAGGTTCCCAGCACAATGGTAGCTTGGCTCGAGCGGTTGGGGTCAGGCACCGTGTTAAGCGTACATCACACCCTCACAATAACCATGCGTTCATCCATTCCGAAAATGACACTACACCGTAAAAATTATGGAAGACAATTATGCATGCGTTTATCTTATTTTCTCTTAGTTGCAGGATTCAAATCATAAATACAATACAATAGAATTTTCCTTTAAAAGAGCAGGTCAAATAAATAATATGACTTTAAAGTTTCAATCAATAGGTTCAGGTCCCAATTAAGCAAAGAATAAATAGAGGTGCAATAAATACAGTTGGCAAATAAATATCATCAGTCAATAAATACAGTGCAGGAATAAATTAGTAAAAGACAATAAATAAAGCACCTTCAATAATTTAGGTAAAACAATCAATGACAATTACAAATCAGATCACTTTCATGAGGTAATTTGGTTTTACTATGCCCATATACAGCTTGTGGTCATTTGGGTGGCCTGCGGGTGTCCCACTTAGATTGGTCAAGGCTGGGGCCTAAGCTGAGGAAGAACAAGGGTAACCTAAAGATCTGGCTCTCCAAACTACACAATCCCTCACAGAGGTCACTGTACCAGTCTCAGTTCACCCCTGGCACTCCCAGGCTGGTCCTAACACCCCTCTAGCCCCTAGAATGGTCTTTAGGGCTCCACAGGGCCTTAAACGCCCCCTCTACCACTTACTGTCCCTTCCACGACTATCTGCTCCGCTTGGCGCCGTGTCGATGCCGTGAGGCGGCTCCGGATCGATGTCGCTGGGCAGCCTCGGCTCGGTGTCGCTAGGCGGCCTCGGCTCGATCTCGCTGGGCGGCCTCGGCTCGATGTCGCTGGGTGGCCTCGGCTCGATGTCGCTGGGTGGCCTCGGCTCGATGTCGCTGGGCGGCCTCGGTTCGATGTCGCTGGGCGGCCTCGGTTCGATGTCGCTGGGCGGCCTCGGTTCGATGTCACTGGGCGGCCTCGGTTCGATGTCGCTGGGCAGCCTCGGTTCGATGTCACCTTCCGGCGTCGCAGGGTCACGGTCTCCCCGCTTCCGGGTGTCTCCGGAGTGCGATCTCCACTCCCGACCTCCGGCGCGCTTCACCTCAGTTTCCGGCGACTCCGGAGTGCGATCTCCACTCCCGACCTCCGGCGCGCCTCACCTCGACCTCAGGTGACTCCCTACTCGACCTCCGGTGTCTCTCCACGACCTCCGTCGGCGCCCTCTCTCGACCTCTGACGGCTCCGGGTACGACGTCTGCCTTCTGTCAGCGCCGCTTCTCTACCTCAGGCCCTAGGTCTCTAGGCTTCTCGACGTCAGGACTCCAGGAGGACACCGCCAAACAGGTCAGGAGCTTGCTGTTCTTCTTCTTTAAGGCCTGTTCCAAATGTTCAGATCCTTAAGATGGTTCTTCTGGACTTGGTCCCACACAGGGCTTTAGGCTGGGCTTGGTCAGTAGGGACTAGCATCAAGGGTGGGTTTCTGGACCCCACTCCAAGCACTGGTTTCCACCCCTGCTGCCTTACTCCGACATCCTTCTACTCTGCTCTTCTCTCTTCTCCAGTCAGCTCCCAACTGCCCTTCTGAGATGGCCTCCCAACATTCTAAACTGCCTCACACTATCCCAGGATTCTAGAATGTTCCAGAAGGTTCTAGTTATGTCACAGGTGACAATGGGTGGCCACCATTTTGTGTCTCAGGCCCTCAGACAGAAGTTCCAGGGGTAGGGAAAATGGCTCCCCGACCCTGCATCAACACTAAAAAGTCTGGTGGTTCCCAAAAAGGAAAAATTATAACAGGGTTTGAGGCAGAAGTGGGACAAAATAAATAATGATGAGGAGGGACCACCCAAAGGGCTGACAGGTCTAACAGTGTCTCAATAAATAAATCACTATAACATTTGTTTGAGAAAGAAACTATAAAATCATAACAAACGGCAAGTTTCTGTAGCCGGGGAGAGGAGTTGGTCTAACGGCTAGGGCGGTCGACCTCGAATCTGGAGAACCAGGTTCGAGTCTCGGCAATGACGCTGAACGTTCTGTGATTCTAGGCAAACACTCAATCTCCCCGTGCCTGAAAAAATCAATGTGTCCTTATGTAATGCAACTGGTGCTATGTAAAGCGCTCTGAGACCCGGTACAGGTCACATGCTCAGTAGCTAATTATATTTACAACTTTTAAGAAACCCTAGGTTTCCGTTTCCACAGATGAAGGTGCTGCCTGCTGGAATGCATCAGTTTCCACAGATCACAATTTAATCAACCGGTGGCCCAGGTGAACCCACATTACTGTGGACAACATTCGATTTCAAGACTATCAGGGCCTTACTATTGGGTGGAACATCTACTAAAGAGATGCTTCACAGCTACAGACCGATTTATTCAAAACATTTTGTGAACAATTTCCTATCTCAGGGTAGAGGGAGGCGGGTCATGATACTGTGGTTGAAATATTAACTTACACAATATCGAATCCGCCCACCCGTAGGACGGGAGAGCAGCTCATCTGGGATCAGCCATGAGGAAAACTTCTCTCACTCATGGACTCGCTCTTCAAGAAGGCTGCACAGGGTGGATCACCCATTACCAATCATAGGGGCATATTATCAAGAAACGGCGTTAAAATTACCGCAGTTTTAACGGCTTAAAACTGCCGCAAAAGCGGCGATAATGGGCTTGATAATATGCCCTTGTGAATTCCCATAGAAGCCCATGTTCTGGTGTCAACATGGACTTCTATTGGAATTCTTTGCGGCATATTATCAAGCCCATTATCGCCGCTTTAGCTGCAGTTTTCTGCAGCTAAAGCGGCGATAATTTTAACGCCATCCTTGATAATATGCCCCATGGTTTCTCAATGGTGCCAATCAATCCCTGGCTAGCAAACAAATAGCCCTGGTCCCATTCGACAGCCTTGGCCAGAGTTTCAGGAGGAAAATGGAAGGTCGCCCCTGATCCTTCGCAACCAGTTTCTTTTCACAATTCATAAAATATTAATTGACAAATCTGCTGACTCAGCATGGCATGATCATGGTTAGGTCACCCTGGCAAATAAAAAACATTTCCGTAAATTCGAAAGGTTCTTAACATTAACCCATTTCTTAAGGTAAGAAAAATCTCCTGCTTGCTTCCCCACCAACTGTGCTCCAGAGATGCACAACTCAATATGAAACATTTTTGTTTTTTTGCTGAGTTTTATATAGCGCAAACTTGACCCAAATCCAATCAGCTATCAGAGCACTTTACATAGCACCAGTTACGTTACATGAGGACATACATTCATTTTTTTTAGGCACGGGAAGATTAAGTGATTTGCCCAGATCACAGGATGTTTTAGCATCATTACCGAGACTCGAACCCAGTTCCCCCAGATCTGAGGTCGAGCGCCCTACCCGTTAGGGCAACTCCTCCACAGTGGACCAAACAGCATAAATCCTTCCAAATGATACAGCAGGTACACGACGGAAAGTTCTATTAACAATACATACTTTCTAATACTTCAGTACACTTGTGTCATTGCTATCCGAGTCCCACGGAATCTATAGGGAGCGAAGACTTGCAGCGGGTAACTGACTGGGAGAGGAAATGAACAGGATCAGGAAAAGGAAAACACCACAGGCTGCATCCATAAAAAAAATAATGGTGTTTTGCATGAAAACGTGGCACAACTATACTACATTATTAATCACACTTCTAAATGAGATACTCATATTGTTTTAAATGTAAAAGCATTAATTAATCGGTTACGGTCATGTGCATAATTAAAATGACTAATTTGCACAAATTATTTGTCACCCAAAATTGCACATCAGAAAAAACTTCAACAACCCATCCGCAGTAGAGTTGAGGAAACATTCCGAGATGTTTCAGTGGCCACATGCAAGAATCAAGGGGCGCGTTCTCATAATGTAAGACGGCGCTTGCCTGGAACTAAGCAAGCCCAGTGAAGCAGGTGAGCTCGAATAGAAAAACCTTTACCCAAAATGTGGATTATTTTAAAAAACAAATTTGGTCAAATAATACATAACCACATTTTAATTATAAAATCTTTAAATCAAAGACATGAATGATTATAAGTTTGTCTCACTTTACAAAGGTGATGAAGAAAATCAAGATATTCATTTTGCAGTTCACCCTAAAAGAAATGCACTGGTACACTATACACAACTACACAGACATAACCTACAGCATTTACCGTGCCCGCTGCTGAGGTCACCAAGTCACCAGCAAGTATATTTTTTAGAACGCAACGTTCCCCTACTTTGGTTTCTAGGCGCTTATAAAATAGTTTATTTATGTGTGAACTATGAAATGAAAATAAAGGTTTTTAAATCTTGTCTGAAACAGGTCAGCAAGGATTATTTGTGAGAGCAACAGGTAGTACATTGCAAGTATTGTCTGCAGCCATGGAAAAAGCTGTGCCGCCATAGCTAGTAGTACAAGATTTTTGGAACCTTTAGAAGAAATTGCTGGTCAGATAGCAAATTCCTTGGGAGGGTTGTACCAGCTGAATTTCTTAACCATGAAATCGGGTTACTAGGAAAATCTGATTTATGTGGTATAGTCATGGCCTTAAAGATGCCATGAAATAGAAGCCAATGCAGGCTTATGCTTGCCCCTGTTAATGAATTAAACTACTTGGGGCCACACAGAGAGCAGGCAGTTGCATTCTGAAAAAGCTGTAAACAAGCTAAGAATTTCCTATGGCCCACAGGAAAAATAGAATTGCAAGAATCAACCCTCGATTTAATAACATTCACTGCTTGTATTCTGAGGCTGTACTCTAAAAACAAGAAAACAGGGCATAAAGATTTTAGGTAGAAAAAATTGGATTTACAGACGTTAGCAACTTGGGTCTTACAACCAAAATTAGAGTCAATATAAAGACCTAGGTGGTGAAGGGATCTTGCAGGAGGGGGGCACATACAGACAGGTCAGACGTGACCAGTCACCTTGATTTTGAGGAAGGTGAGCAAAAGCTCTGTCTTATTGGGAGTCGGTTTTAAGTAAATTTTAGACGTCCACCAGCAGGTGACTGCAAGACTGTCAGCCAAGTAGAAGAGGGAATTCAGTTTCATGCTGGAGAGACACCCCAAAGATGAGTTGAATGTCATCAGCCTACAGAAAAATCCTTGCTACAGTTTGATGTAGGAGTTACACCAGAGGACGCCTATAGAAGCCGAGGGAGACCAGAGCTCTACGGGGCGCCGAACCATAAATCCTTGAGATCCGAAAAGAAAGGGGCTGTAGACATAATTGTTTCCCAACAGTCAGGAATGATACCAACATGACAGGGCAAGACCTTGAATGCCTATCTTGAACAGCATCGTTAACAGAATTACATGGTCTATGGTATTGAATGTTGACGAGAGGTTCTAAGAGGAATAAGACTCTTTGGCCTCTGGCATCCATCATAGCCCAAAGGCCATCCAAGACCAAAACCATGACCCGCTCGGTACTGTGTCCTGGATGAACTTTGCTTGTTGATAATCACGAAGAGCCTTACATTCCCTATGGAACTGCAAACATGCTTTTTGTCAAGTACCTTTGACAAGAAAGGGAAGAGAGAAATAGGCCAAAAATTGCCTGAAGTATTGGGTCCAATTAATGCTTTTCAACGGAGTCCGCACGACTACTTCTTTCCAAGAGGAAGTTATCCAACCCATGTTCAAGGACTGTGAGAAAACTTTGTTAGACTTTGAAAAAGTGCAAACTGATGGAAACGTTTGGTGGGGCGAATATCCAGCGGAGAGCTGACAAGACGGCTTTCTAGGTTCAAGGATATTAGATCAGGTTGTGAAATGTTTGAAAAATGTTCTAACATAGGCTTACCTTTCTTTAAAATGATTAACATTACTTGGACTGCATCATCAAGTCAAGAATAGGAGGGCCAACAAATAGTTTCAGCTTCTAAATAATCCAATTTAGTTTGAATATTTTTACAGGGGAAGCATGTAGAAAGCTGTGCACACAAAGCTGGAGATGGTGGAACATCCAAATTGCAGGCGACTGATTCCTGGAGCTCTTTAATGATTTTGAGCACATTGAGTCATTTGCACTAGTTATCATTTTAGAACAGAGACTGGCCTCCTGGGGCTGTTTTACACAAAAGGCGCATTTTCATTGTTTGCACCAGGCGTACCTTTGAAAAGGTGCGCTCAGTGCAAACAATAAAAATATGCCGTATTATGACGAATGCACTGCACACAGGGCAGACGCAAACTCACACTGCCGCCAGGGCAGCGCATTTAGGTGAATAACTGAGCGGCTGCTTTAAAGCAGCTCCGCATTTTCACAGTGCAGGTGGAAAAACGCCTGCACTTCTTTTAAGGGTATTAGAGATCCCCTTGCAGGCGGGTGCAGTGAGTGAGTGTAACCGTCTGCAAGAGGATGCCTGGGGGGACCATAGGACCCCCTTTACCATCTTCAGAGGGCTGCCATCAGTGGGCGCACTGACAGTACGCCATCTTTTAGGTAGTGCACTGACAGCTTCTTTGCATCTGCGTCTGTAAAAGAGCGCAGAGGCAGAGGGATTCCCTCATATGCTTGGGGCAGGCCCCATGCAAATGAGGGAACGCCCTCTAAAGATAGCACTGGTGCTTTATGTGCGCCAACGCTATCGGTATTACAGAAGGGGCCGCACAAGTGTCTGCGGCACCTTCTGGAATACCAAAGAGCCCCGGGGGCGTGCAAAGTGGGCGCAAACGCCCGTTGCACGCCCGGGCACTTTGTGTAATGGGGCCCCTGGAGCACTTTGCTTTTAATAATGCTTCAGAGTGATAGTATAAGTGACACAAAGTCTCAGTATCTAAAACTACACAGACCACAACCCTTGATACTGTGGATAAGATTTACAGAGATGTGACGCAGTGCAACTCAGCAAGACAACTTGCTACGTCACATAGAGAAGGCAGGAATGCCCCATATCTACTAAGATATGGTGCATTCCAGCGCTCTCTCTGCACTGGCGCACACTGCACAGCCTAGCACCGACGTTGACACTGATGCACCATGGTGTAAGGGTGCAGGCGTTGCAGGAAGGATTGTTTATGTGCAGGTAAAAACACCTTCCTGCACAAAAACAGTTCTTAGAGGCTCTTTCCTCTTTTTACGTCGAAAGAGAAAAAAATGAGGTGAAGGAGAATTAAAGCTACTTTTCCTTGTTCCGCCTCCCCTAAGAAGGCTTTCATTTTTGACACAGGCCCATGCTTACTACTGGTAGTAAATCTGGGAGTGTGCCAAAATCCATGGGTGGATGCGTGGGAACACCATCCATGGAACGCCTTCCCAGGGCAGAGTAAGGCACGGCAGTGATTTGCGCTGCTCCAGATTTACTATGCCACGCAAGGTGTCTCTGGGTGGCACTGTAAATCTCCCTTAAAGCTTGCATTGCCCTTGCAACACACAATGCAACTCTTTGTAAATTTCGTCCTGTGTTCGCATCCTGTTTGATAAGACCCAGTACTATCGATCCTCAATTATAAACAATCTCTAATGAATACAATTAAAGAAATACTGTGCTCATCTTAAGTTTTGCCCATACCTCAAAGTTTAGTTGAATCACTAGAGCATCTTTATAGTGCGGCGTCTTGTACCAGAGGCCTCGGAGTGCTCTACCAACATTGGATGTTCCAAGGTAAAAACTCATGTGCCACTAGAGGTCTCAGAGTAGTCCACCAACTCTGTCTATACTAGGGCTCAGTACCATACACTATCTGAGAGCAGCCAGGTAGCACTGGCTACACCAAGGTACGGTACAACATGACGTTACTAGATGTTTCAGAGCACCTAGGACTAGATATACCAAGGTTCGGAACCACATATGTTACTAGTGGCCTCGGAAAAGTAGGCCTGCACTGGTTGTGCCAGGGTTCAGGTGGTACTGGCACACCACAGTTCAGTACCACATGCCATTACCAGACATTTCAGAGCACTGCATACTGCACTGGTCCTGATGGCATGTGGTACTAGAGCTCTCAGTGCAGTAAGCCCGCGTTGGCCGCACCTGCTTCTAGTACCACATGCATAGAAGTCAGACAGGACTGAAAATACCACGGTTTAGTATTGTGTGGATGGAAAATGTATATCCGCACTAGTGTAACTTTAACCACTGTAGCCTTGTTTTCTTGCTCATGCTGTGCCAAGTAGAGCCTGTCTATGAAATTCCAAGCTTCTCACATCTCGGATCCTGGGATGAGAAAGTGTTAACTAGTTTGCTAGCCAAAAAGCTTACATTCTTGTTACATTTGAAGGCCACCTTCTTCTTTTCTCATTATCTCAAAACCACACCCGTGTACTCACTTTTTTTAATCATTTCATGGAATTCACATTGCAAGTGTGTATCACAAATCCTATATATATGTGTGAAGCTTTTGGTTCAGGCTCTCACTTATTTTACTGTTGCCGGGGGCACCTCCAGTTGACCTATTCGGTGGTTCATAGATAATTAACCTTTCTGAATAAACCCATTCAGACTTCGTTTGTCGTGTACTCAGATTTGCTTTATTAGCTAAAACCAGAAAATGAGCGATTACTCCCAATTTACAATTTTTTCACTGAATGCAGCGCTGCAACGGCAGTTGTGGCATCGCATTGCTTGAAAGGTATGGAACAGGACAGTATCACATCTACTAAGATTTGCAGCTGCTGCCATTTCCAGCACTGGTGCACTTTCTCCCTGCCGTGCATCAAGCACACACCTTTGCACCATAAGGCAGAGGTGTCTGCATGAGTCTAACATAGGTTTTCTGCTGGAAAGTTACTCCAACTTTGCGCCTGCCTCGAGGAAGTGTAATTTTGGCACCAAGGTCTGTCTACAAATGTAAATAAAGAGGTTTTTGCATCAAACATGATGGGTAGTTGCATAGGAATGCTCATGTACCACCCATCGGATGCCCCTTTGACACAAAGTAGTGCTAATCGCCTCTTTGCATTATTTTAGCAATACTTTCTAGTAGGAAACGTGAATAATTTAGCAACACTTTATGCTGATTTATGTCACTTTTGATGACTTTGCACCAATACAAAGTGCTGATAAATCTGGACCCAAGTTTCAAATATTCTACTTTCGGATATTGCCTGTAACGAGGCAGACAAGACTCAGAGGGCTAGGTTTAATAAAAAGTAACACAATGCAGCTCACCAATAAGGGGCATATTTACAAGCCCTGTGCGCCACTGGAACGTCACTTTTTGTAACCTTGCGTGACTTTGCATGGTCTTCTAGATAATGAGTAAGGCGATGCAGTGCAAGTCGCTGGCTTGCCTTCCTCTGCGGCAAAGTGGGGTTCTACGGGTGTTCCGATACAACACCCATGGTCTTTGACACTGCCCCAGATTTACAATATCTGTAAACCTGGTACAGGGCCAAAACCTTGCACCTCCCTAGAGCAGGCACAAGAAGAAGAAACGTTTACAATTCTCCTCTTTCTGTTCTTTCCACGTGTACTTCTGCAGCATACATAAAATGATGAAATCGCCTCCAATAATTGTGAACTAGCACTGAAAATGAAATTTAGTCCCATGTCTCAATAAGTACTGTCGCTGAACTACTCGCTCTCATAAGTAAAACATAGACACGAGTTACATTACTCTTGTTAGACTGTAATTATTAGACATCAAAGATGTCCTCCAAAAATTCACAGTAGATTATCACTGCCACACACGGTGCAAGTGAAATGCCTACTGTGTAAATACTATTACAACGCATATTTTACAACATTTCGTCCATCCTTCGGATTTAACCCAATCATACATTTTACCTAAGTATGTTAGCGGGAGCTCTTTCCCACCACAATTTGAAACTTGAAAAGGATTAAAAACACTCAGAAAGTTTTGTCGAACATGAAACATAAAAACTGCATTCGTTTGAGAACGAAGTGCGCACGAAAGCAGACGCGGACGGCATTGTGGGAAAGCGGATGTGGCGCTCACATCCGGTGAACACTGCATTCTCTCCCTCGGATGAGAACATGGCTGCCTGCTGCGCCGCTGTTAGTCGCGGGGCCGCGCTTCACGGCGCTCCACAGAGCCAAGAGTGACCAGAGCGCATCACTGGTGAAAGGGGATGTGTATGACGTGTGCGCCAACACTGCAGCAAGGGAGAGGGCAGGCTGGTGCAATAGAAAAGAGACCAGAGAGATCAAAACAAGCTTGGCAAAGCATTATCAGTTATATGCCAGGCTCGTTGTCGCACTCGCTCTGCTGTGACTGAGGAAGTACTTCCTACCTGTGCGCCGACTTCTAATGTGCGACGCTCCCTGTGTGTCTAATGCTGCTGGTTTCAAATGTAAGGAATATAAACGTTAGTGCGTGCTTCCGTAAATATTGAATTAATTATTCAAAGGGTAAACGTTAATGCCAACCCATGTGCACACAGATCTAGGGGCATATCTGCAACGCGGCGATAGAAAATTATTGCCGCTTTTGCGACCATTTTCACGTGAAACCTTGCATTAGCGCACAAATTCCTAACGCCCAGCTTTGCATCTCTAATGAGATGCAAAGTAGGTGTTCCTGACATGACAGGAGAAATGTCGCTAAGCGACATTTCTCCTATCATCAAGCCCCACGCTATGAAGCACAGCGGCAAGAAAAGTAGCGATAACCCCTGTTATCGCTACTTTCCTTACGCCTGCTTCAGGACTGATTTAGCCATGATATCCTATGGAAGGTGGATATCATGGCTAAGTTTGTGAGCCCCTGTCAGCAAGCTAACGCCACATTGCATGAGATTATCGCTGGGTTTCCAGCGATAACCTCACGTTAGGCAGTTAGCGTGAGGATTTTTATCGCTTTTGAGATAAGCGTTGCTAATAGCACGCTATCTCAGCGATAAAAATCCACGTTACCCGGCGATAATTATCCTAGCGCTAAATGCGCTTAGCGATAGGATAATTATTGCCGGCTAGCGTGGATTTTTATCGCTGAGATAGCGTGCAATTAGCAACGCTTATCTCAAAAGCGATGAAAACCCTAGCGCTAACTGCCAAACGTGAGAAGTTTGGCGATAGCTTGCTGATAGGGCCTCACATACTTAGCCATGATCTCCACCTTACATAGGATATCATGGCTAAATCAGTTTCAAAGCAGGCATAAGGAACGTAGCGATAACAGAGGTTATCGCTACTTTTCTTGTCGCTATGCTGCTTTGCGTGAGGCTTGATAATAGGAGAAATGTCGCTTAGCGACATTTCTCCCGTTATCCTGGGGAGGAACGCCCACTTTGCATCTCATTAGAGATGCAAAGATGGGCGTTAGGAATTCAGACGCTAAGGCAAGGTTTCACGCGATAGCGTGACCTCGCTAATATAGCGATAAAATTATCGCCGCTTTTCGTCCGAAAACGGCCGCAAAAGCGGCAATAATTTTATATCGCCGCCTTGTAGATATGCCCCTCTGTCTGGAGAGAGCCGGGCGGGAGGACATCTATTTATAAACGCTTTTCTTGAGATGCTGCAAATCGAAACAGGCTTTCAGGAGACAAGCAGCACAAAGATGCAATACCGCAGGAGGTCGCCAGATGTCCCTATCGAGCCAAGAGTAAAATAAAGCGACAAACTCCATTCCTATATTGTCTATCGAGCCAGGACCGAGATGGTGCAGCACTGCCGGTGGTAGCTAGAGGTCCCTGTGGTGCTTACATCCCACAAGCTCAGTACCACCGGCTGTCACCAGAGGTCCCTGTCATGTCAATTATCGTTACTGCATCCTTGTTATACTGTTAAGGGGACCTGTAGTACCAGCCTGAGGTACTGCAGACGTTTTCATCTAGCTCTGCCTCAGCTCTACAGGGACCTCTAGTAACAGGCTGTGGTACATCAGCTTTTCACATCCAGTGACTTCACAGGGACCTTAAGTAACACAGCAGCCTGTGGTACTACATATACACCCTTTCACACCCAACCACTCTACAGGGACCTCTATGAACAGCTGGTGCTAATGCACCCTTTCCCATCCAGTTACTCTACAGGGACCTCTAGTAACAGCCTGTGGTACTGCACCCTTTCCCATCTAGCACTGCTCCAGCTCTACAGGAACCTCTAGTAATAGATTGTAGTACTGCACACGTGCGCTGATGACCCCAGAGGCATCTACGTTCGCATCCATGTGCTTTCTCTGTACTGGCCACACAATTGGTTGGCTAGCACTAAAGCAGGCACTTTTGCTCCATGGTGCAATATTGCCTGCGTAGCAGGGAGGATAGTATTTGAGCAGTAAGGGGCACCTTCCTGCACAAAAACAATCACTGATGGTGTTTCCCTCCTTCTTTGTGTGCTGCATAATGCAGTACACATAGAAAGAGCAAATAACGAGGAGAATTAAAGGTATTTCTCAATATTGCGCCACATTAACCCCTCTCCTGGGGAGGTGTTAGAATCTGACGCATTTGCAGGTTTATGAAACTCTGGGAATGCTTCAGAATCCACGGGTGTTGCGTTGGAAAGCCCACAGCAACACCCATGGAACAGAGTAATGCATGAAAGGGGGCCATATTTTCAAGGCCATGAAAAGCCACGCAGGGTGGCTTTGTGTGGCTGTGCAATGTACAGTGCACACATAGAAAACCCTTCCTGCACAAAAATGATAATTCCAGCAACACAGGCATCCTTGCAAAAAGGATGCCTGTGTTGGAGCTAAGCAGCCAAATGTGCGCCAGCGTAGAGGAAAGCACAGGGATGCATCGTATTGCGATAAATACGACACATCCTTGCACTTTCCTAATGATGCAGCAGGCGAAGCATGATGGCTTGCCGCGCCGCATCATTTTCTAGTAAATATATCCTAACATTTCAAGATGACTGTCCACATCTAACGATTCTTCTAATGATGGCACAATTCTACAGCAACTAGAAAAAAACAAACACTATAGCAGCAGGCGGCAGCAGCAGACAGAAGGTGGCGGGGAGAAAGAGAGAAAAAACAACACAGAGGCAGGGGGAGAGATAACAGTGATTGGGGAGCTGAAGAAAACCCAGAAGGTAATGAATGGGGAGAAATGGAGAAAGAGAGAAAAAATAAACCTCCTAGAAAGACGTTGGGGCATATTATCAAGAAACGCCGTTAAAATTATCGCCGCTTTAGCAGCAGAAAACTGCCACTAAAGCGGCGATAATGGGCTTGATATTATGCCCTTGAGAATTCCCATAGAAGCTCATGTTCTGGTGTCAACATGGGCTTCTATTGGAATTCTCTGTGGCATATTATAAGCGGCAGTTTTCTGCCGCTAAAGCGGCGATAATTTTAACGCCGTGCTTGATAATATGCCCCATTGGGTTCACTGGTCCCTAAAACCTTTCATTGCAAACATCAGTGATGGTTTTACAAAAAACAATTTGATGGGTATCTCCACAAGGAAATCCTTTAATATACCACCCACTATATGTGCATTGGAATGATTTTCAGCAATTCAGGATACTTCATAAGGACCACAAACGCCCTCCAAAAAAGCACTCTCTGCACAATATGAAAAAAAATCCAAAATGCAAAAAAAGAAAAACATCCACAAGACTTTAACACATTCTGACCACATTAAGCGTTTTCTCGCACAAGGCTGTAAAGTCTGTGGATGGACAGAACACTAAGATACATCCTAGTGGGGACAACACCCAC
This sequence comes from Triturus cristatus, assembly GCF_964204655.1. Lineage (NCBI taxonomy): Eukaryota > Metazoa > Chordata > Amphibia > Caudata > Salamandridae > Triturus > Triturus cristatus. The sequence continues at coordinate 865,963,625 of NC_140586.1, read as the reverse complement.
AGGGATGATGCATGGCAGCATCAATCAATTTTCCCTTGAAAAGACATTTTGCACCGAAAAGGTAAAATTCTTGCTCAGCAAAACCCTGTTACTATATTCAGAGGTTGTTGCTGGATGTGAACAGTACAACATAGCCCTAACCCATGGAAACTCAGATCTAGTGACGTAACAGGTCCCAGGTGGCATGTGTTGCAGGGCTTTTGCATGATAATAATATTGTTAAATGTAAGATGGGCCTGATCACATGTGAACAGGACTACATGTAACACTAAGGGACGTGTATAAGAGGCGTAGGGTCTAGAAAAGAGGACTTCTGAAATGTATTGTGGACTCGACAGTCATACTCTCTGATCAGGAACTCCATGTTATTCGACATAGTTCACATTACCATGACCGAAAAGGAAGACTTTCCCCTTCTCTGGTGCACAAGTTGTAATAATGTGTTGTATGAACTTCAGTATCTTCTGTTTGCTTCTGCATACGAGAACTGTTTGCACATATTTGTAGCAAAACAAGAACCAGGCACAAGTTACCACCCCCCTTCGTCGCCCTATAAGACATCATTAGTGATAAAAGTAATCAAGGTACCGGTGCCAATTGCTAAGGTAAAATGCTGAAGGGCTGAAATCCACCTGCTGACCCGATGACCCCATAAGGTATGTGAAACTTGGGAAAGTATTCATGGCTTAGCATAAATTGGAATTTAGTGGAATAATACAGCCATATAGTTAAATGGGTAAGTAGTATATTAGACAATGTAGATAGGCAATCCACCAACAAGTTAGGGATGTGTGATGAAATATGATCAGTGTCTAATGAATACGTAATTCGTTATTTATTATAATTACCACCATTCTGGTATGCGTGATATGTGGGTTCACTGATTTTGGGGAACAAAGGCGAATGTCCATTCTATGAGCACCTGCAGATAAAAGGTTCTCTGATGGTTTGTCTGACTCCTAACACCCTTTGTCTAACAGGGCATAACTCCGGAGACGCCTGCCGCTTCTTTTCTCTGAAAAGGATATATTTCTTTAAGGAGCTTGGGGGCATATTATCAAACACGGCATTAACATTATCGCCGCTTTCTGCCGCTAAAGCGGCGATAATGAGCTTGATAATATGCCGCAGAGAATTCCAATAGAAGCCCATGTTGGCACCAGAACATGGGCTTCTATCGGAATTCTCAAGGGCATATTATCAAGCCCATTATCGCCGCTTTAGCAGCAGTTTTCTGCCGCTAAAGCGGCGATAAAGTTAACGCCGTTTCTTGATAATATGCCCCTAAGAGATTCTACTGGGTTTGACCCCAATATTATTGGGGTAAACATAAAATTACGGTTATGCGAGAAATCCAAGTGCCAAATGAAAGCAGACTCAACAATGGTTTGTAAATAGGGTTTCGAGTAACGTTTTACCCTTCACGCAGTGCAGAGCTGCAGATTGTCACACAACACTGCAGTGCGCACATTTGAGTAAATCTGTGTTAAAGTGAATGAGCATCATGTTTAAAAAGTATACTATACCAAAATCCTCTTGGGGCTTATTTACAAGCCCCTTGTGCCACTTTTGCGTCACTTTTCCCATGTTGAAAATGACGCAAAAGTGGCGCAAGGGGCTTGTAAATAAGCCCCCTTGTGTCCTTGAGTTTAGTGAGGATTTTTATCTGATTTCCCGAAATTGAACTCTGTGGGACAGAAAACTCCATCTATCTTATTGTTGTGATCCCTGCGTAACCAGGTATTTGCGCAGGGGCCACAATTTAACAGGACACATGTAATAAGAGACTTAGGGGCATATCAGCAAGCAGGCGTTAAAAAATTATCGCCGCTTTTGCGTCCGTCTTCAGACGAAAAGCAGCGATAATTTTATCGCCTTATCTGCAAGGTCACGCTATCGCGTGAAACCTTGCCTTATCTCTATTTCCCTTAACGCTGAGATGCAAAGTGGGCGTTCCTCCCCAGGATAACGGGAGAAATGTCGCTAAGCAACATTTCTCCTATTATCAAGTCTCACGCAAAGCAGCATAGCGACAGGAAAAGTAGCGATAACCTCTGTTATCACTACTTTCCTTACGCCTGCTTTGAAACTGACTTAGCTATGATATCCTATGGAAGGTGGATATCATGGCTAAGTATGTGAGGCCCTATCAGCAAGCTAACGCCAAACTTCGTGGGATTATCGCTGGGTTTCCAGCGATAATCACAAGTTTGGCAGTTAGCGCTAGGATTTTTATCGCTTTTGAGATAAGCATTGCTAATAGCACGCTATCTCAGCGATAAAAATCCACGCTAGCCGGCGATAATTATAATAGCGCTAAGTGCGCTTAGCGATAATTATCGCTGGTTGTTGCTGATATGCCCCTTAGCAGCGTGTAAGGACATAAGGCACCTAGATGTTCAGGTCATGTAAGAAGGCTTGACACTTCTGCATCGCTAAACCTTTCTATAGAATGTATACACTATGAAGAAATAAACCGGAGGTCTCTTTATTCCTGGTTTGTTTATTTCTTTCAGTGTTAATGTATATATGTATGCATAGTACTGTCTCAACAATATTCCAAATTCAAAACCAAATATAAACAACAAAGTTGATTCAATACTTGAACATCCTCAAGTACTACCCGGATGCAGTACCACTGCTCGTCGCTAGAGGACCGCGAGCAGCCAGGCAACCAACAGTAAGGATCCGTTATAAAACATTCTCGGATCCCCTACTTCAGCTGTAAAAGTATATAAATAAAGTGAACTTCTATCTCTCAACTAATGCTTTCTGTTTACATGGTGTCTGTTGGAAACCGGGCAACCGGGTTAGCAGTCACCAGGTTCCCAGCACAATGGTAGCTTGGCTCGAGCGGTTGGGGTCAGGCACCGTGTTAAGCGTACATCACACCCTCACAATAACCATGCGTTCATCCATTCCGAAAATGACACTACACCGTAAAAATTATGGAAGACAATTATGCATGCGTTTATCTTATTTTCTCTTAGTTGCAGGATTCAAATCATAAATACAATACAATAGAATTTTCCTTTAAAAGAGCAGGTCAAATAAATAATATGACTTTAAAGTTTCAATCAATAGGTTCAGGTCCCAATTAAGCAAGGGATAAATAGAGGTGCAATAAATACAGTTGGCAAATAAATATCATCAGTCAATAAATACAGTGCAGGAATAAATTAGTAAAAGACAATAAATAAAGCACCTTCAATAATTTAGGTAAAACAATCAATGACAATTACAAATCAGATCACTTTCATGAGGTAATTTGGTTTTACTATGCCCATATACAGCTTGTGGTCATTTGGGTGGCCTGGGGGTGTCCCACTTAGATTGGTCAAGGCTGGGGCCTAAGCTGAGGAAGAACAAGGGTAACCTAAAGATCTGGCTCTCCAAACTACACAATCCCTCACAGAGGTCACTGTACCAGTCTCAGTTCACCCCTGGCACTCCCAGGCTGGTCCTAACACCCCTCTAGCCCCTAGAATGGTCTTTAGGGCTCCACAGGGCCTTAAACGCCCCCTCTACCACTTACTGTCCCTTCCACGACTATCTGCTGCGCTTGGCGCCGTGTCGATGCCGTGAGGCGGCTCCGGATCGATGTCGCTGGGCAGCCTCGGCTCGGTGTCGCTAGGCGGCCTCGGCTCGATGTCGCTGGGCGGCCTCGGCTCGATGTCGCTGGGTGGCCTCGGCTCGATGTCGCTGGGTGGCCTCGGCTCGATGTCGCTGGGCGGCCTCGGTTCGATGTCGCTGGGCGGCCTCGGTTCGATGTCGCTGGGCGGCCTCGGTTCGATGTCACTGGGCGGCCTCGGTTCGATGTCGCTGGGCAGCCTCGGTTCGATGTCACCTTCCGGCGTCGCAGGGTCACGGTCTCCCCGCTTCCGGGTGTCTCCGGAGTGCGATCTCCACTCCCGACCTCCGGCGCGCTTCACCTCAGTTTCCGGCGACTCCGGAGTGCGATCTCCACTCCCGACCTCCGGCGCGCCTCACCTCGACCTCAGGTGACTCCCTACTCGACCTCCGGTGTCTCTCCACGACCTCCGTCGGCGCCCTCTCTCGACCTCTGACTGCTCCGGGTACGACGTCTGCCTTCTGTCAGCGCCGCTTCTCTACCTCAGGCCCTAGGTCTCTAGGCTTCTCGACGTCAGGACTCCAGGAGGACACCGCCAAACAGGTCAGGAGCTTGCTGTTCTTCTTCTTTAAGGCCTGTTCCAAATGTTCAGATCCTTAAGATGGTTCTTCTGGACTTGGTCCCACACAGGGCTTTAGGCTGGGCTTGGTCAGTAGGGACTAGCATCAAGGGTGGGTTTCTGGACCCCACTCCAAGCACTGGTTTCCACCCCTGCTGCCTTACTCCGACATCCTTCTACTCTGCTCTTCTCTCTTCTCCAGTCAGCTCCCAACTGCCCTTCTGAGATGGCCTCCCAACATTCTAAACTGCCTCACACTATCCCAGGATTCTAGAATGTTCCAGAAGGTTCTAGTTATGTCACAGGTGGCAATGGGTGGCCACCATTTTGTGTCTCAGGCCCTCAGACAGAAGTTCCAGGGGTAGGGAAAATGGCTCCCCGACCCTGCATCAACACTAAAAAGTCTGGTGGTTCCCAAAAAGGAAAACTTATAACAGGGTTTGAGGCAGAAGTGGGACAAAATAAATAATGATGAGGAGGGACCACCCAAAGGGCTGACAGGTCTAACACGCGTCCCCCCCAGCTGAAAGTGGGGAGAGCTACCCAACCCCTTGGGAGTTCTCATCACTAAGGCGGAAATACCTTGAGAGACCGTCTGCATTGGCGTGGTCCACTCCAGGCCGATGTTCCACCTGAAAGTCCATTCCCTGTAGGGAGAGAGACCACCTTAGCAACTTGGGATTCTCCCCCTTCATCTGCATCAGCCACCGAAGGGGTCTGTGGTCGGTCTGAACTAGGAAGTGCGAGCCAAACAGGTATGGCCGCAACTTCTTCAGAGCCCATACCACTGCAAAGGCTTCACGCTCTATTGCACTCCACTTCTGTTCCCTGGGAAGTAGTCTCCGGGATAGGAAGACCACGGGTTGATCCAGACCCTCTTCATTGAGTTGCGATAACACTGCCCCAATGCCATGTTCCGATGCATCCGTCTGGACAATGAACTCCTTGGAAAAGTCTGGGGCCTTAAGACCGGGGCCTCGCACATGGCTTGCTTCAGTTTCACAAAGGCCTGCTGACAAGCCTCCGTCCAGACTACCCGTCGAGGTTGTTTCTTGGACGTAAGCTCCGTGAGGGGGGCCACAATGGTACCATACCCCTTCATGAAGCGGCGGTAATATCCGGTGAGGCCCAGAAAAGCTCGGACCTCAGTCTGAGTCTTGTGGGGTACCCAGGCCATGATGGCCTCGATTTTCGCCTGGAGGGGTTGCACCGCTCCCCTACCCACCAAGTGTCCAAGGTACACTACCGACCCCTGCCCGATCTGGCACTTACTGGCCTTAATCGTTAATCCAGCTTGCTTCAGGGCCTGGAGAACAGCTTGCAGGTGACGCAAGTGATCCTCCCAGCTGTTACTGAAGACGGCAATGTCGTCCAGATAAGCAGCAGAGAAGCTCTCCATTCCTGTGAGGATCTGGTTCACCAGACGCTGAAACGTGGCAGGTGCGTTCTTGAGCCCAAAGGGCATCACACAGAACTGGTAGTGGCCCTTGGGCGTGGAGAAGGCTGACCTTTCCTTAGCTCCATCAGTCAGGGAGATCTGCCAGTACCCGGAAGTAAGGTCAAAGGTACTCAGATATTGGGCAGCTCCCAGCCGCTCAATCAGTTCATCCGCCCTCGGAATCGGATGAGCATCAGTCTTGGTTACTGAGTTCAGTCCCCGGTAGTCCACACAGAACCTCAGTTCCGGTTGGGCGCCCGGTGGTACAGCTTTTGGTACTAATACCACCGGACTGGACCAGGGGCTGCTGGAAGGTTCAATTACTCCTAGCTCCAGCATCTTAGTGACTTCACTGTGAATGCTGGCCTTCACCTTGTCTGTCATCCGGTAGATCTTTGACTTCACAGGTGGGCTGTCTCCTGTGTCCACGTCATGGACGCACAGGTGAGTCCTACCCGGAACAAGGGAGAACAACGAAGAGTACTGCCCCAGGACCTGGCGGCAGTCCTCCTGCTGTTCAGGAGTTAGGGATGGGGAGAGAATCACTCCCTCCACCGACCCATCCTTCTCTTGAGACGCAAATAAGTCGGGGAGAGGCTCGCTTTCCACGTCCTCTGCTCCGTCAGTCACCATCATCAATAGGACTTCGGGCCTCTCATGGTGGGGTTTGAGGCGGTTGGCATGCAGCACCCGTAGGGGCTGGCGAGGGGTCTTAAGATCCACCAAATAGGTAGACTTACCCTTCTTCTCCAACACCTCAAAGGGTCCTGACCAGCGATCCTGGAGGGCGCTAAGCTCTCCGGGTTCGATCACCCACACCTTCTGGCCAGGCTCCAACTCCACCGGATGAGCATTGTGGTCGTACCACGCCTTCATCACTGCTTGGCTGGCTTCCAAGTTGTCAGAAGCTTGCTTCCACAACTTAGCCATTTGGCTCCGGAAGGCCAGCATGTAGCTCACCACATCCTGGGGAAGCTTTCTGGGAGTTCTTTCCCATCCGTCTTTCACCAGGCTGAGAGGTCCACGCACAGGGTGCCCATACAAAAGCTCGAAGGGGCTGAAGCCCACTCCCTTCTGTGGCACTTCCCTGTAAGAAAACAATAGACAGGGTAGGAGGACGTCCCATTTCCTCCGCAGGCTTTCAGGCAGACTTCTGATCATGCCTTTCAAGGTTTCATTGAACCTCTCTACCAGACCATTGGTCTGGGGATGGTAAGGAGTGGTGAACCGGTAGGTCACTTCACACTCCTTCCACATGGCCCGCATGTATGCTGACATGAAGTTGGTCCCCCTGTCGGACACAACTTCCTTGGGAAAACCCACTCGGGTAAAGATTCCCATCAGGGCCCTAGCCACAACAGGTGCAGTAATGGTCCTCAGAGGTATAGCCTCTGGGTACCGTGTGGCATGATCCACCAGAACCAGGATAAACCTGTGACCAGCTGTAGTAGGCGGATCTAACGGACCCACACTGTCAATGCCCACCCTTTCAAAGGGGGTGCTAATGACAGGAAGTGGTTCCAGGGGAGCTTTCAGTTTCACCCCTGTTTTCCCACTGGCTTGACAAGACACACATGTCCGGCAGTAGGTGTCGGACGACACTTTCATTTGAGGCCAATAAAAGTGTGGGACAAGCCGGGCAAAGGTCTTGTCTTGCCCCAGGTGTCCTGCCAAAGGGATCTCATGAGCCAATTCCAGGAGAAAGGCTCGATAACGTTGAGGGACAACCAAGGCCCGTGACGATCCGTGCATGGGTGCCTTGGGTTCACTGTAGAGGAGGCCATCCTCCCAGTAAATGTGGTAGTTCCCCTCAACGTTCCCTGCTGCCTGGGCTTCGGCCTGTCACCTCAGTCCCTCAAGGGTAGGACACTCCCTCTGGCCCTTGCAGAATTCCTCCCTGGTCGGCCCTCCCTCCACGTGCCACTCGGCCGGGATGGGTAGGTTCTCCAGTTCGGTAACATCCCCCTCCGCGGACTCCTGGTCCACCACCTCCGGTGGCCTATCCGTCACACGGGGCGCGGATGCCAAGGCAGGCTCCTCCTGTCCTCGGTTCTTCCCTTGGTCGGCAGCCGGCTGTGCCTTTGTTCCAGGCTCCAGCCTAAACGAACTCCCCCTCCGGGTAGTCGCAGACCCTGTGCTGACACAGGCCCAGTCAGGTGTACCCAGCATCTCAGTATGAGTCCGGTATTCCACCTCCTTCCAAGCATTATGCTCCATGTCATTCCCCAGCAGACAATCGACTGGCACGGCAGGGCTTACGGCAACTCGAAGTAAACCTGCAACCCCTTCCCATTCAAATGGAACCTCGGCCACCGGGTAGTGGCCCATTCTGCCGTCAGCCATCGCGGCAGGGTGGAGTACATTGGGAATCACCTGCTCTGGAGACACCAGTTGGCTACGTACCATAGTCATACTGGCTCCTGTGTCTCTCAGAGCTTCCCCTCTTTGGCCGTTGATGGTGACCCACTGCCCATACTTTGTGGTATTTGCGGGCACCTGGATCTTAGGAACCATCTCCCGTTCTCCCAGGGACACTAAAGTGACACCCGCCCACTCCCTTCCCTTATCTAAAGGCATCTCCTCCCCGAGCACTACACTAGCTACTCCGGGGGTCTTTCCTCCGATGGGAGCGGGTGGTCTTTTCGGGCACTTCACATCTCCCTTATAGTGTCCGACACCACCGCACTCGAAGCAATGGACAACCCTTGGCTGCTGTGTCTCTCAGAGCTTCCCCTCTTTGGCCGTTGATGGTGACCCACTGCCCATACTTTGTGGTATTTGCGGGCACCTGGATCTTAGGAACCATCTCCCGTTCTCCCAGGGACACTAAAGTGACACCCGCCCACTCCCTTCCCTTATCTAAAGGCATCTCCTCCCCGAGCACTACACTAGCTACTCCGGGGGTCTTTCCTCCGATGGGAGGGGGTGGTCTTTTCGGGCACTTCACATCTCCCTTATAGTGTCCGACACCACCGCACTCGAAGCAATGGACAACCCTTGGCTGCTGACTCTGGCCAGGATTAGGGTTTCTAGGTGGGTTAGCCCTAGGGGTGAATCCTGTTCTTCCCTTGGAAACTATTTTGGGGGCCTTTAGAGAACTCCGTTTTCTTTTCCCCTCCCTCTTTCTTCTGGGGGGCGCCCTGTCCAGTCTTTTGAGAGTCCCCTCCAGTCCCCCTTGTGGACACCCGGGTACTAGCCCAAATGTCCGCCTCCTCAGCAAGCTTCCGGGGATTGGTCAGCTGCGTCAACACCAGGTGTTGACGCAGTTCGGGGAAACATTTTTCGAGCAGGTGTTCCTTCAACATCAAATCAAACAACCCCTCGTAGTCCCTCACCTCGCTGCCCTGTATCCAACCCTCTAATGCCTTCTTTGCATAGTCCAGGAAATCCACCCAATTCTGTGTGCCCAGTTTGTGGCTACCCCGGAACTTCTGTCTGTACTTCTCGGGTGTTAGTCCAAACTTCCTACCGAGCGCCACTTTCATGGTGGGGTAGTGGGTCTGCTCCAGGGCCAATAATGTATCCCTGCCAGCTGGAGGCATGTATTTATACAATCCCCCTCCCCAATATTTCTCTGGCACCCCATGGGCTTTTAAAGAGACCTCATAGGCCGCTAGCCACTTGGCGATGTCATCTCCCGCACTATAGCTAGCTACTATGTCTTTTGGCAGATAGGGTTTGGGTTCCCTGGTGATTTCTCTGTCTTCGCTGCCACCAATAGGAACAGTGTGTGCCCCGACCCGTAGGATCTGGAGATCTATCTCCCTCAGCCTCAACTGATGAGCCATCCTCTGTTCCTCCTTTTCTTTCTCCAGCTTCGCCAACTCCCATGTGAGCTGTCTTTTCTCCCTCCGGTCAGTTAATTCTGCTTCTGATAAGCCACCACTAGAGACACTGCTGTCCTTCCTTGAAAGTGTTCTGGGCCCCGCTAGTAGGTTCCCCACCTCAGGTTGGTACAAACCAGCCCCCTCGCGGTCAGTCTCTCCATCCCTGTCCTCCTCCTCAGCCTTACTTTCTCGTCGTGCCTCCCCCCAAGCCCTCAAGCTGGTTTGGAGCTCACCCTTCTTTGCACCTTTGGGACAATACACCCCCTCTCGCTGACAAAACTCCCTGAGTTGGGCCACAGTGTAAGTTTCCACATCCTCCAACACAAACTCCATTTTGCCCACTCAGGATAGAAGACAGGTGCTTACAGAAGCTATGCAGGGGGGTACCTTTTGTAATACCTCCTCCCACCACCAGAAGTAAATTTGGAAAAAACAAAACTCAAAATCAGGAAGTCCGCTTGGAGAAAACTCCCGGTGTAGGCCTATGGACTACCCAAAGTTATTGTCGAGTAGACGCAAGCACAGCTCTATCCCACTGCTGAACACCAATTTTATGTTGGAAACCGGGCAACCGGGTTAGCAGTCACCTGGTTCCCAGCACAATGGTAGCTTGGCTCGAGCGGTTGGGGTCAGGCACCGTGTTAAGCGTACGTCACACCCTCACAATAACCATGCGTTCATCCATTCCAAAAATGACACTACACCGTAAAAATTATGGAAGACAATTATGCATGCCTTTATCTTATTTTCTCTTAGTTGCAGGATTCAAATCATAAATACAATACAATAGAATTTTCCTTTAAAAGAGCAGGTCAAATAAATAATACGACTTTAAAGTTTCAATCAATAGGTTCAGGTCCCAATTAAGCAAGGAATAAATAGAGGTGCAATAAATACAGTTGGCAAATAAATATCATCAGTCAATAAATACAGTGCAGGAATAAATTAGTAAAAGACAATAAATAAAGTACCTTCAATAATTTAGGTAAAACAATCAATGACAATTACAAATCAGATCACTTTCATGAGGTAATTTGGTTTTACTATGCCCATATACAGCTTGTGGTCATTTGGGTGGCCTGGGGGTGGCCCACTTAGATTGGTCAAGGCTGGGGCCTAAGCTGAGGTAGAACAAGGGTAACCTTGCTCTACCTACCTACCAAGGTTACCTAAGGGTAACCTTGGCTCTCCAAACTACACAATCCCTCACAGAGGTCACTGTATCAGTCTCAGTTCACCCCTGGCACTCCCAGGCTGGTCCTAACACCCCTCTAGCCCCTAGAATGGTCTTTAGGGCTCCACAGGGCCTTAAACGCCCCCTCTACCACTTACTGTCCCTTCCACGACTATCTGCTCCGCTTGGCGCCGTGTCGATGCCGTGAGGCGGCTCCGGATCGATGTCGCTGGGCAGCCTCGGCTCGGTGTCGCTAGGCGGCCTCGGCTCGATGTCGCTGGGCGGCCTCGGCTCGATGTCGCTGGGTGGCCTCGGCTCGATGTCGCTGGGTGGCCTCGGCTCGATGTCGCTGGGCGGCCTCGGTTCGATGTCGCTGGGCGGCCTCGGTTCGATGTCGCTGGGCGGCCTCAGGGAACAACCTTTACAACGCAACTTTTACAACGCACTACATTTACAACGCATTTTTTACAACGCAAAATCCATTACAACGCATGACATTACAACGCATGACACTACAACGCATTTTTAAAAACTACCTTTACAACGCATTCCATTACAACGCATACTACCATTACAACGCATACCATTACAACGCATAATATTACACTACACTATCCAACACTTACCCTACTGTTGCACCCGCTGGAGTTAGAATAGTAATTTTTACCCCTATACTATCCAACACTTACCCTACTGTTGCACCCCCTGGAGTTAGAATAGTAATTTTTACCCCTATACTATCCAACACTTACTCTACTGTTGCACCCCCTGGAGTTAGAATAGTAATTTTTACCCCTATACTATCCAACACTTACCCTACTGTTGCACCCCCTGGAGTTAGAATAGTAATTTTTACCCCTATACTATCCAACACTTACCCTACTGTTGCACCCCCTGGAGTTAGAATACTAATTTTTACCCCTATACTATCCAACACTTACCCTACTGTTGCACCCCCTGGAGTTAGAATAGTAATTTTTACCCCTATACTATCCAACACTTACCCTACTGTTGCACCCCCTGGAGTTAGAATAGTAATTTTTACCCCTATACTATCCAACACTTACCCTACTGTTGCACCCCGTGGAGTTAGAATAGTACTTTTTACCCCTATACTATCCAACACTTACCCTACTGTTGCACCCCCTGGAGTTAGAATAGTAATTTTTACCCCTATACTATCTAATACTTACCTTAAATGCAATTTAATATTATGCGTTGTAATGGTATGCGTTGTAATGGTAGTATGCGTTGTAATGGAAATGCGTTGTAAAGGTAGTTTTTAAAAATGCGTTGTAGTGTCATGCATTTTAATGTCATGCGTTGTAATGGATTTTGCGTTGTAAAAAATGCGTTGTAAGTGCATGCGTTGTAAAAGTGTGCGTTGTAACGACATACATCCGGCGGCCTCGGTTCGATGTCGCTGGGCGGCCTCGGTTCGATGTCGCTGGGCGGCCTCGGTTCGATGTCGCCTTCCGGCGTCGCAGGGTCACGGTCTCCCCGCTTCCAGGTGTCTCCGGAGTGCGATCTCCACTCCCGACCTCCGGCGCGCTTCACCTCAGTTTCCGGCGACTCCGGAGTGCGATCTCCACTCCCGACCTCCGGCGCGCCTAACCTCGACCTCAGGTGACTCCCTACTCGACCTCCGGTATCTCTCCACGACCTCCGTCGGCGCCCTCTCTCGACCTCTGACGGCTCCGGGTACGACGTCTGCCTTCTGTCAGCGCCGCTTCTCTAGCTCAGGCCCCAGGTCTCCAGGCTTCTCGACGTCAGGACTCCAGGAGGACACCGCCAAACAGGTCAGGAGCTTGCTGTTCTTCTTCTTTAAGGCCTGTTCCAAATGTTCAGATCCTTAAGATGGTTCTTACTCCGACCTCCTTCTACTCTGCTCTTCTCTCTTCTCCAGTCAGCTGCCAACTGCCCTTCTGAGATGGCCTCCCAACATTCTAAACTGCCTCACACTATCCCAGGATTCTAGAATGTTCCAGAAGGTTCTAGTTATGTCACAGGTGACAATGGGTGGCCACCATTTTGTGTCTCAGGCCCTCAGACAGAAGTTCCAGGGGTAGGGAAAATGGCTCCCCGACCCTGCATCAACACTAAAAAGTCTGGTGGTTCCCAAAAAGGAAAAATTATAACAGGGTTTGAGGCAGAAGTGGGACAAAATAAATAATGATGAGGAGGGACCACCCAAAGGGCTGACAGGTCTAACAGTGTCTCAATAAATAAATCACTATAACATTTGTTTGAGAAAGAAACTATAAAATCATAACAAACGGCAAGTTTCTGTAGCCGGGGAGAGGAGTTGGTCTAACGGCTAGGGCGGTCGACCTCGAATCTGGAGAACCAGGTTCGAGTCTCGGCAATGACGCTGAACGTTCTGTGATTCTAGGCAAACACTCAATCTCCCCGTGCCTGAAAAAATCAATGTGTCCTTATGTAATGCAACTGGTGCTATGTAAAGCGCTCTGAGACCCGGTACAGGTCACATGCTCAGTAGCTAATTATATTTACAACTTTTAAGAAACCCTAGGTTTCCGTTTCCACAGATGAAGGTGCTGCCTGCTGGAATGCATCAGTTTCCACAGATCACAATTTAATCAACCGGTGGCCCAGGTGAACCCACATTACTGTGGACAACATTCGATTTCAAGACTATCAGGGCCTTACTATTGGGTGGAACATCTACTAAAGAGATGCTTCACAGCTACAGACCGATTTATTCAAAACATTTTGTGAACAATTTCCTATCTCAGGGTAGAGGGAGGCGGGTCATGATACTGTGGTTGAAATATTAACTTACACAATATCGAATCCGCCCACCCGTAGGACGGGAGAGCAGCTCATCTGGGATCAGCCATGAGGAAAACTTCTCTCACTCATGGACTCGCTCTTCAAGAAGGCTGCACAGGGTGGATCACCCATTACCAATCATAGGGGCATATTATCAAGAAACGGCGTTAAAATTACCGCAGTTTTAACGGCTTAAAACTGCCGCAAAAGCGGCGATAATGGGCTTGATAATATGCCCTTGTGAATTCCCATAGAAGCCCATGTTCTGGTGTCAACATGGACTTCTATTGGAATTCTTTGCGGCATATTATCAAGCCCATTATCGCCGCTTTAGCTGCAGTTTTCTGCAGCTAAAGCGGCGATAATTTTAACGCCATCCTTGATAATATGCCCCATGGTTTCTCAATGGTGCCAATCAATCCCTGGCTAGCAAACAAATAGCCCTGGTCCCATTCGACAGCCTTGGCCAGAGTTTCAGGAGGAAAATGGAAGGTCGCCCCTGATCCTTCGCAACCAGTTTTTTTTCACAATTCATAAAATATTAATTGACAAATCTGCTGACTCAGCATGGCATGATCATGGTTAGGTCACCCTGGCAAATAAAAAACATTTCCGTAAATTCGAAAGGTTCTTAACATTAACCCATTTCTTAAGGTAAGAAAAATCTCCTGCTTGCTTCCCCACCAACTGTGCTCCAGAGATGCACAACTCAATATGAAACATTTTTGTTTTTTTGCTGAGTTTTATATAGCGCAAACTTGACCCAAATCCAATCAGCTATCAGAGCACTTTACATAGCACCAGTTACGTTACATGAGGACATACATTCATTTTTTTTAGGCACGGGAAGATTAAGTGATTTGCCCAGATCACAGGATGTTTTAGCATCATTACCGAGACTCGAACCCAGTTCCCCCAGATCTGAGGTCGAGCGCCCTACCCGTTAGGGCAACTCCTCCACAGTGGACCAAACAGCATAAATCCTATCAAATGATACAGCAGGTACACGACGGAAAGTTCTATTAACAATACATACTTTCTAATACTTCAGTACACTTGTGTCATTGCTATCCGAGTCCCACGGAATCTATAGGGAGCGAAGACTTGCAGCGGGTAACTGACTGGGAGAGGAAATGAACAGGATCAGGAAAAGGAAAACACCACAGGCTGCATCCATAAAAAAAATAATGGTGTTTTGCATGAAAACGTGGCACAACTATACTACATTATTAATCACACTTCTAAATGAGATACTCATATTGTTTTAAATGTAAAAGCATTAATTAATCGGTTACGGTCATGTGCATAATTAAAATGACTAATTTGCACAAATTATTTGTCACCCAAAATTGCACATCAGAAAAAACTTCAACAACCCATCCGCAGTAGAGTTGAGGAAACATTCCGAGATGTTTCAGTGGCCACATGCAAGAATCAAGGGGCGCGTTCTCATAATGTAAGACGGCGCTTGCCTGGAACTAAGCAAGCCCAGTGAAGCAGGTGAGCTCGAATAGAAAAACCTTTACCCAAAATGTGGATTATTTTAAAAAACAAATTTGGTCAAATAATACATAACCACATTTTAATTATAAAATCTTTAAATCAAAGACATGAATGATTATAAGTTTGTCTCACTTTACAAAGGTGATGAAGAAAATCAAGATATTCATTTTGCAGTTCACCGTAAAAGAAATGCACTGGTACACCATACACAACTACACAGACATAACCTACAGCATTTACCGTGCCCGCTGCTGAGGTCACCAAGTCACCAGCAAGTATATTTTTTAGAACGCAACGTTCCCCTACTTTGGTTTCTAGGCGCTTATAAAATAGTTTATTTATGTGTGAACTATGAAATGAAAATAAAGGTTTTTAAATCTTGTCTGAAACAGGTCAGCAAGGATTATTTGTGAGAGCAACAGGTAGTACATTGCAAGTATTGTCTGCAGCCATGGAAAAAGCTGTGCCGCCATAGCTAGTAGTACAAGATTTTTGGAACCTTTAGAAGAAATTGCTGGTCAGATAGCAAATTCCTTGGGAGGGTTGTACCAGCTGAATTTCTTAACCATGAAATCGGGTTACTAGGAAAATCTGATTTATGTGGTATAGTCATGGCCTTAAAGATGCCATGAAATAGAAGCCAATGCAGGCTTATGCTTGCCCCTGTTAATGAATTAAACTACTTGGGGCCACACAGAGAGCAGGCAGTTGCATTCTGAAAAAGCTGTAAACAAGCTAAGAATTTCCTATGGCCCACAGGAAAAATAGAATTGCAAGAATCAACCCTCGATTTAATAACATTCACTGCTTGTATTCTGAGGCTGTACTCTAAAAACAAGAAAACAGGGCATAAAGATTTTAGGTAGAAAAAATTGGATTTACAGACGTTAGCAACTTGGGTCTTACAACCAAAATTAGAGTCAATATAAAGACCTAGGTGGTGAAGGGATCTTGCAGGAGGGGGGCACATACAGACAGGTCAGACGTGACCAGTCACCTTGATTTTGAGGAAGGTGAGCAAAAGCTCTGTCTTATTGGGAGTCGGTTTTAAGTAAATTTTAGACGTCCACCAGCAGGTGACTGCAAGACTGTCAGCCAAGTAGAAGAGGGAATTCAGTTTCATGCTGGAGAGACACCCCAAAGATGAGTTGAATGTCATCAGCCTACAGAAAAATCCTTGCTACAGTTTGATGTAGGAGTTACACCAGAGGACGCCTATAGAAGCCGAGGGAGACCAGAGCTCTACGGGGCGCCGAACCATAAATCCTTGAGATCCGAAAAGAAAGGGGCTGTAGACATAATTGTTTCCCAACAGTCAGGAATGATACCAACATGACAGGGCAAGACCTTGAATGCCTATCTTGAACAGCATCGTTAACAGAATTACATGGTCTATGGTATTGAATGTTGACGAGAGGTTCTAAGAGGAATAAGACTCTTTGGCCTCTGGCATCCATCATAGCCCAAAGGCCATCCAAGACCAAAACCATGACCCGCTCGGTACTGTGTCCTGGAGGAACTTTGCTTGTTGATAATCACGAAGAGCCTTACATTCCCTATGGAACTGCAAACATGCTTTTTGTCAAGTACCTTTGACAAGAAAGGGAAGAGAGAAATAGGCCAAAAATTGCCTAAAGTATTGGGTCCAATGAATGCTTTTCAACGGAGTCCGCACGACTACTTCTTTCCAAGAGGAAGTTATCCAACCCATGTTCAAGGACTGTGAGAAAACTTTGTTAGACTTTGAAAAAGTGCAAACTGATGGAAACGTTTGGTGGGGCGAATATCCAGCGGAGAGCTGACAAGACGGCTTTCTAGGTTCAAGGATATTAGATCAGGTTGTGAAATGTTTGAAAAATGTTCTAACATAGGCTTACCTTTCTTTAAAATGATTAACATTACTTGGACTGCATCATCAAGTCAAGAATAGGAGGGCCAACAAATAGTTTCAGCTTCTAAATAATCCAATTTAGTTTGAATATTTTTACAGGGGAAGCATGTAGAAAGCTGTGCACACAAAGCTGGAGATGGTGGAACATCCAAATTGCAGGCGACTGGTTCCTGGAGCTCTTTAATGATTTTGAGCACATTGAGTCATTTGCACTAGTTATCATTTTAGAACAGAGACTGGCCTCCTGGGGCTGTTTTACACAAAAGGCGCATTTTCATTGTTTGCACCAGGCGTACCTTTGAAAAGGTGCGCTCAGTGCAAACAATAAAAATATGCCGTATTATGACGAATGCACTGCACACAGGGCAGACGCGAACTCACACTGCCGCCAGGGCAGCGCATTTAGGTGAATAACTGATCGGCTGCTTTAAAGCAGCTCCGCATTTTCACAGTGCAGGTGGAAAAACGCCTGCACTTCTTTTAAGGGTATTAGAGATCCCCTTGCAGGTGGGTGCAGTGAGTGAGTGTAACCGTCTGCAAGAGGATGCCTGGGGGGACCATAGGACCCCCTTTACCATCTTCAGAGGGCTGCCATCAGTGGGCGCACTGACAGTACGCCATCTTTTAGGTAGTGCACTGACAGCTTCTTTGCATCTGCGTCTGTAAAAGAGCGCAGAGGCAGAGGGATTCCCTCATATGCTTGGGGCAGGCCCCATGCAAATGAGGGAACGCCCTCTAAAGATAGCACTGGTGCTTTATGTGCGCCAACGCTATCGGTATTACAGAAGGGGCCGCACAAGTGTCCGCGGCACCTTCTGGAATACCAAAGAGCCCCGGGGGCGTGCAAAGTGGGCGCAAACGCCCGTTGCACGCCCGGGCACTTTGTGTAATGGGGCCCCTGGAGCACTTTGCTTTTAATAATGCTTCAGAGTGATAGTATAAGTGACACAAAGTCTCAGTATCTAAAACTACACAGACCACAACCCTTGATACTGTGGATAAGATTTACAGAGATGTGACGCAGTGCAACTCAGCAAGACAACTTGCTACGTCACATAGAGAAGGCAGGAATGCCCCATATCTACTAAGATATGGTGCATTCCAGCGCTCTCTCTGCACTGGTGCACACTGCACAGCCTAGCACCGACGTTGTCACTGATGCACCATGGTGTAAGGGTGCTGGCGTTGCAGGAAGGATTGTTTATGTGCAGGTAAAAACACCTTCCTGCACAAAAACAGTTCTTAGAGGCTCTTTCCTCTTTTTACGTCGAAAGAGAAAAAAATGAGGTGAAGGAGAATTAAAGCTACTTTTCCTTGTTCCGCCTCCCCTAAGAAGGCTTTCCTTTTTGACACAGGCCCATGCTTACTACTGGTAGTAAATCTGGGAGTGTGCCAAAATCCATGGGTGGATGCGTGGGAACACCATCCATGGAACGCCCTCCCAGGGCAGAGTAAGGCAAGGCAGTGATTTGCGCTACTCCAGATTTACTATGCCACGCAAGGTGTCTCTGGGTGGCACTGTAAATCTCCCTTAAAGCTTGCATTGCCCTTGCAACACACAATGCAACTCTTTGTAAATTTCGTCCTGTGTTCGCATCCTGTTTGATAAGACCCAGTACTATCGATCCTCAATTATAAACAATCTCTAATGAATACAATGAAAGAAATACTGTGCTCATCTTAAGTTTTGCCCATACCTCAAAGTTTAGTTGAATCACTAGAGCATCTTTATAGTGCGGCGTCTTGTACCAGAGGCCTCGGAGTGCTCTACCAACATTGGATGTTCCAAGGTAAAAACTCATGTGCCACTAGAGGTCTCAGAGTAGTCCACCAACTCTGTCTATACTAGGGCTCAGTACCATACACTATCTGAGAGCAGCCAGGTAGCACTGGCTACACCAAGGTACGGTACAACATGACGTTACTAGATGTTTCAGAGCACCTAGGACTAGATATACCAAGGTTCGGAACCACATATGTTACTAGTGGCCTCGGAAAAGTAGGCCTGCACTGGTTGTGCCAGGGTTCAGGTGGTATTGGCACACCACAGTTCAGTACCACATGCCATTACCAGACATTTCAGAGCACTGCATACTGCACTGGTCCTGATGGCATGTGGTACTAGAGCTCTCAGTGCAGTAAGCCCGCGTTGGCCGCGCCTGCTTCTAGTACCACATGCATAGAAGTCAGACAGGACTGAAAATACCACGGTTTAGTATTGTGTGGATGGAAAATGTCTATCCGCACTAGTGTAACTTTAACCACTGTAGCCTTGTTTTCTTGCTCATGCTGTGCCGAGTAGAGCCTGTCTATGAAATTCCAAGCTTCCCACATCTCGGATCCTGGGACGAGAAAGTGTTAACTAGTTTGCTAGCCAAAAAGCTTACATTCTTGTTACATTTGAAGGCCACCTTCTTCTTTTCTCATTATCTCAAAACCACACCCGTGTACTCACTTTTTTTAATCATTTCATGGAATTCACATTGCAAGTGTGTATCACAAATCCTATATATATGTGTGAAGCTTTTGGTTCAGGCTCTCACTTATTTTACTGTTGCCGGGGGCACCTCCAGTTGACCTATTCGGTGGTTCATAGATAATTAACCTTTCTGAATAAACCCATTCAGACTTCGTTTGTCGTGTACTCAGATTTGCTTTATTAGCTAAAACCAGAAAATGAGCGAGTACTCCCAATTTATAATTTTTTCACCGAATGCAGCACAGCAACAGCAGTTGTGGCATCGCATTGCTTGAAAGGTATGGAACAGGACAGTATCACATCTACTAAGATTTGCAGCTGCTGCCATTTCCTGCACTGGTGCACTTTCTTCCTGCAGTGCATCAAGCACACACCTTTGCACCATAAGGCAGAGGTGTCTGCATGAGTCTAACATAGGTTTTGTGCTGGAAAGGTACTCCAACTTTGCGCCTGCCTCGAGGAAGTGTCATTTTGGCACCAAGGTCTGTCTACAAATGTAAATAAAGAGGTTTCTGCATCACAAATGATGGGTAGTTGCATAGGAATGCTCATGTACCACCCATCGGATGCCCCTTTGACACAAAGTAGTGCTAATCGCCTCTTTGCATTATTTTAGCAATACTTTCTAGTAGGAAACGTGAATAATTTAGCAACACTTTATGCTGATTTATGTCACTTTTGATGACTTTGCACCAATACAAAGTGCTGATAAATCTGGACCCAAGTTTCAAATATTCTACTTTCGGATATTGCCTGAAACAAGGCAGACAAGACTCAGAGGGCTAGGTTTAATAAAAAGTAACACAATGCAGCTCACCAATAAGGGGCATATTTACAAGCCCTGTGCGCCACTGGAACGTCACTTTTTGTAACCTTGCGTGACTTTGCATGGTCTTCTAGATATGGAGTAAGGCGATGCAGTGCAAGTCGCTTGCCTTCCTCTGCGGCAAAGTGGGGTTCTACGGGTGTTCCGATACAACACCCATGGTCTTTGACACAGCCCCGCATTTACAATATCTGTAAACCTGGTACAGGGCCAAAACCTTGCACCTCCCTAGAGCAGGCACAAGAAGAAGAAACGTTTACAATTCTCCTCTTTCTGTTCTTTCCACGTGTACTTCTGCAGCATACATTAATTGATGAAAACGCCTCCAATAATTGTGAACTAGCACTAAAAATAAAATTTAGTTCCATGTCTCAATAAGTACTGTCGCTGAACTACTCGCTCTCATAAGTAAAACATAGACACGAGTTACATTACTCTTGTTAGACTGTACTTATTAGACATCAAAGATGTCCTCCAAAAATTCACAGTAGATTATCACTGCCACACACGGTGCAAGTGAAACGCCTACTGTGTAAATACTATTACAACGCATTATTTACAACATTTCCTCCATCCTTCGGATTTAACCCAACCATACATTTTACCTCAGTATGTTAGCGGGAGCTCTTTCCCACCACAATTTGAAACTTGAAAAAGATTAAAAACACTTTGAAAGTTTTGTCGAACATGAATCATAAAAATTGCATTCGTTTGAGAACGAAGTGCGCACGAAAGCAGACGCGGACGGCATTGTGGGAAAGCGGATGTGGCGCTCACATCCGGTGAACACTGCATTCTCTCCCTCGGATGAGAACATGGCTGCCTGCTGCGCCGCTGTTAGTCGCGGGGCCGCGCTTCACGGCGCTCCACAGAGCCAAGAGTGACCAGAGCGCATCACAGGTGAAAGGGGATGTGTATGACGTGTGCGCCAACACTGCAGCAAGGGAGAGGGCAGGCTGGTGCAATAGAAAAGAGACCAGAGAGATCAAAACAAGCTTGGCAAACCATTATCAGTTATATGCCAGGCTCGTTGTCGCACTCGCTCTGCTGTGACTGAGGAAGTACTTCCTACCTGTGCGCCGACTTCTAATGTGCGACGCTCCCTGTGTGTCTAATGCTGCGGGTTTCAAATGTAAGGAATATAAACGTTAGTGCGTGCTTCCGTAAATATTGAATTAATTATTCAAAGGGTAAACGTTAATGCCAACCCAGGTGCACACAGATCTAGGGACATATCTGCAACGCGGCGATAGAAAATTATTGCCGCTTTTGCAGCCATTTTCGCGTGAAACCTTGCATTAGCGCACAAATTCCTAACGCCCAGCTTTGCATCTCTAATGAGATGCAAAGAAGGTGTTCCTGACATGACAGGAGAAATGTCGCTAAGCGACATTTCTCCTATCATCAAGCCCCACGCTATGAAGCATAGCGGCAAGAAAAGTAGCGATAACCCCTGTAATCGCTACTTTCCTTACGCCTGCTTCAGGACTGATTTAGCCATGATATCCTATGGAAGGTGGATATCATGGCTAAGTTTGTGAGTCCCTGTCAGCAAGCTAACGCCACATTGCGTGAGATTTCTCACGTTAGGCAGTTAGCGTGAGGATTTTTATCGCTTTTGAGATAAGCATTGCTAATAGCACGCTATCTCAGCGATAAAAATCCACGTTACCCGGCTATAATTATCCTAGCGCTAAGTGCGCTTAGCGATAATTATCGCTGGTTGTTGCTGATATGCCCCTTAGAGAGAACTTGAAGGCGATGTTTGCAGCGCCCATTCACATCTAGTGCTCATGTATATCAGACGTGTCCGTTTTGCACCCGCCTATGTTGAAAAGAAAGTTCACTTTTTCAGTTTTTGTGAGGGGAACACTGGGGCATATCAGCAACAACCGGTGATAATAATCGCTAAGCGCACTTAGCGCTAGGTTAATTATTGCCGGCTAGCGTGGATTTTTATCGCTGAGATAGCGTGCAATTAGCAACGCTTATCTCAAAAGCGATGAAAACCCTAGCGCTAACTGCCAAACGTGAGAAGTTTGGCGATAGCTTGCTGATAGGGCCTCACATACGTAGCCATGATCTCCACCTTACATAGGATATCATGGCTAAATCAGTTTCAAAGCAGGCATAAGGAACGTAGCGATAACAGAGGTTATCGCTACTTTTCTTGTCGCTATGCTGCTTTGCGTGAGGCTTGATAATAGAAGAAATGTCGCTTAGCGACATTTCTCCCGTTATCCTGGGGAGGAACGCCCACTTTGCATCTCATTAGAGATGCAAAGATGGGCGTTAGGAATTCAGACGCTAAGGCAAGGTTTCACGCGATAGCGTGACCTCGCTAATATAGCGATAAAATTATCGCCGCTTTTCGTCCGAAAACGGCCGCAAAAGCGGCGATAATTTTATATCGCCGCCTTGTAGATATGCCCCTCTGTCTGGAGAGAGCCGGGCGGGAGGACATCTATTTATAAACGCTTTTCTTGAGATGCTGCAAATCGAAACAGGCTTTCAGGAGACAAGCAGCACAAAGATGCAATACCGCAGGAGGTCGCCAGATGTCCCTATCGAGCCAAGAGTAAAATAAAGCGACAAACTCCATTCCTATATTGTCTATCGAGCCAGGACCGAGATGGTGCAGCACTGCCGGTGGTCGCTAGAGGTCCCTGTGGTGCTTACATCCCACAAGCTCAGTACCACCGGCTGTCACCAGAGGTCCCTGTCATGTCAATTATCGTTACTGCATCCTTGTTATACTGTTAAGGGCACCTGTAGTACCAGCCTGAGGTACTGCAGACGTTTGCATCTAGCTCTGCCTCAGCTCTACAGGGACCTCTAGTAACAGGCTGTGGTACATCAGCTTTTCACATCCAGTGACTTCACAGGGACCTTAAGTAACACAGCAGCCTGTGGTACTACATATACACCCTTTCACACCCAACCACTCTACAGGGACCTCTATGAACAGCTGGTGCTAATGCACCCTTTCCCATCCAGCTACTCTACAGGGACCTCTAGTAACAGCCTGTGGTACTGCACCCTTTCCCATCTAGCACTGCTCCAGCTCTACAGGAACCTCTAGTAATAGATTGTAGTACTGCACACGTGCGCTGATGACCCCAGAGACATCTACGTTCGCATCCATGTGCTTTCTCTGTACTGGCCACACAATTGGTTGGCTAGCACTAAAGCAGGCACTTTTGCTCCATGGTGCAATATTGCCTGCGTAGCAGGGAGGATAGTATTTGAGCAGTAAGGGGCACCTTCCTGCTCAAAAACAATCACTGATGGTGTTTCCCTCCTTCTTTGTGTGCTGCATAATGCAGTACACATAGAAAGAGCAAATAACAAGGAGAATTAAAGGTATTTCTCAATATTGAGCCACATTAACCCCTCTCCTGGGGAGGTGTTAGAATCTGACGCATTTGCAGGTTTATGAAACTCTGGGAATGCTTCAGAATCCACGGGTGTTGCGTTGGAAAGCCCACAGCAACACCCATGGAACAGAGTAATGCATGAAAGGGGGCCATATTTTCAAGGCCATGAAAAGCCACTCAGGGTGGCTTTGTGTGGCTGTGCAATCTACAGTGCACACATAGAAGACCCTTCCTGCACAAAAATGATAATTCCAGCAACACAGGCATCCTTGCAAAAAGGATGCCTGTGTTGGAGCTAAGCAGCCAAATGTGCGCCAGCGTAGAGGAAAGCACAGGGATGCATCGTATTGCGATAAATACGACACATCCTTGCACTTTCCTAATGATGCAGCAGGCGAAGCATGATGGCTTGCCGCGCCGCATCATTTTCTAGTAAATATATCCTAACATTTCAAGATGACTGTCCACATCTAACGATTCTTCTAATGATGGCACAATTCTACAGCAACTAGCAAAAAACAAACACTATAGCAGCAGGCGGCAGCAGCAGACAGAAGGTGGCGGGGAGAAAGAGAGAAAAAACAACACAGAGGCAGGGGGAGAGCTAACAGTGATTGGGGAGCTGAAGAAAACCCAGAAGGTAATGAATGGGGCACAGTGACCACTGTGCCCTGTGCCCTCGGCCTGGTCGCCCCCACACCTCCCGCCTGCTCCTTACCTGCTGGGCCTCCTGCTGCCGCCTGCCGCCTGAGCCACCACAGGGCCGCCGAGCGCCGCCCCAGCTGCCACAGGGCCGCCGAGCACCGCCCCAGCCGCCACTGAGCCCCCAGGTTCCCGCCGCTTCCCACGAGACCCCGCCCCCCGACCGCCGATTGGATCCCGCGCTCCCCGCCTCCCCGCAGACCCTCCCTCCCGGCTCCCCTCTTATGACGCCCCCAGAGCGACCGCGCAGCGGACGCGCGCAGCGGGAGCACCGATTGAGCGCCGAAGGTGCGCCAAAGGTAAGCCCGTCTGCGCCCGTCCGCGCCTGGACCGCGCCCAGCGCAAGACCCCCTGGCCCCCGCAGAGGCCACCCCACCCGCCGGAACCTACGATGCCGCCACCCTCAACGCACTCAACGCCGGCCGACCGACCCCCCGGGTGCTACCGAGCCACTCCGAGACGCACCCACGGACCCTTCAGCTGCCTCACCTGCAAGTTCACCTGCATCCGGATCTGCCCCACACCAGCATCCGCCAAGCCGAGCACCAGCAGCAACCACCTCAAGTGCATCCTGCTCAACACCCGCTCCGTCCACAGACACGCCGTTCGACTCTGGAACCTCCTCGACACCACAGCTCCTGACGTTGCCTTCCTCACGGAAACCTGGATGAACGACTCCTCAGCGCCCGACATCGCCATCGCCATCCCAGAGGGCTACAAGATCATCCGGAGAGACCGCGACAACCAGACTGGAGGAGGCATCGCCATCATCCACAGGGACACCATCCGTATCTCGACCAACGCCGACAACACCCTGACAACCGCCGAACACCTGCACTTCCAGATCCACACCGACCCCAAGACCACCCTCAGAGGCACCCTGATCTACCGACCCCCGGGACCACGCACTCAATTCAGCGAAGACATCGCCGACTTCATCAGCCCGCACGCCCTCCCCTCTGCCGACTACATCCTCCTCGGGGACATCAACTTCCACCTGGAGAACAACAACGACCGCAACACCACCACCCTGCTTGACAACCTCGCCACCCTCGGACTCAAGCAGCTGGTGACCACCCCCACCCACCTCGCCGGACACACACTCGACGCCGTCTTCTCGTCCAGCAAAGACATCTCCTTCAGCCACGCCACTGGACTCCACTGGACGGACCACAGCTGCATCCACTTCACCTTCAAAAGAACCACGGTCCACCACCACCAGCAACAGGCTGCACGAAGAAGCTGGAACAAGATCACAGCCGAACAACTCACCGCATCCCTGAGCCAGCACCCTCCCGCCAGCTCACCGAACCCCAGCCAAGCCGCCGACAACCTCACGAAATGGATCTCCACCTGCGCGGACGAGCTCGCCCCTCTGAGGACCCCGCCCAGCAGACCCGGAAGCAAGAAGGCCCCGTGGTTCACCGACGAACTCAAGAGCTCCAAGAAGAACTGCCGAGCCCTCGAGAAAGCCTGGAGAAGATACCCAACGCCGGACAACATGACTACCCTCAAGCTCGCCACCCGAATGCACCATCAACTGATCCACGCCACCAAGAAAACAGCATTCAAGGACCGGCTGGACAACAACGCACACAACAGCAAGGAACTCTTCAACATCGTCAGAGAGCTCTCCAACCCCAACGCCGGAACCAACAACATCACCCCATCGCAAGACCTCTGCAACTCCCTCGCCTCCTACTTCCACAACAAGATCGCTGACATACACAACAGCTTCAGAACACAACCAACGCTCCCCACGACCAAACCAACGCCCCCCACCACCACCCTCAACGCCTGGACACCGATCAACCTCGAAGACACCATCAGCACGATGAACTCCATCCACTCCGGATCCCCAACCGACCCCTGCCCTCACCACATCTTCAACAAGGCCGACGCTGTCATCGCACCCCACCTGCGGGACATCATCAACACCTCCCTCGACACCGCCACCTTCCCTGAGAGCTGGAAGCACGCCGAACTCAGCGCTCTACTAAAGAAACCAACGGCGGACCCCACCGAACTCAAGAACTACCGCCCCATCTCGCTCCTCCCGTTTCCAGCCAAAGTCATCGAGAAGACCATCAACAAGCAACTGGCAGCCTTCCTCGAGACGACTGGTTCCCTCGACCCTTCCCAGTCAGGCTTCCGGGCCAACCACAGCACCGAGACCGCCCTCATCGCTGCCACCGACGACATCCGAACCCTGCTGGACAACGGAGAAACAGCGGCCCTCATCCTCCTGGACCTCTCCGCGGCATTCGACACTGTCTGCCACCGCACCCTAGTGCAGCGCCTCAGCAACGTCGGGATCGAGGAGAAGGCACTGGAATGGATCATCTCCTTCCTCACCGGAAGGACACAGAGAGTCCGCCTGCCCCCGTTCAGATCAGAAGCCACGGAAGTCATCTGCGGCGTCCCTCAGGGCTCCTCACTCAGCCCCACCCTCTTCAATGTCTACATGAGCCCCCTTGCGGCCATCGCACACCAACACAACCTGAACATCATCTCCTACGCCGATGACACCCAGCTTATCCTCTCCCTGACCAACGACCCCGCCACCGCCAGAGCCAACCTACACGAAGGGATGAAAAACGTGGCCGAGTGGATGACGACCAGCCGCCTGAAACTGAACACAGACAAGACGGAAGTCCTCATCCTGGGCTCCTCACCCTCCGCCTGGGACGACTCCTGGTGGCCCCCCGCCCTGGGCAACGCACCCAAACCGACAGACCACGCACGCAACCTGGGCTTCATCCTGGACTCCTCCCTCTCCATGACAAGACAAGTCAACGCCGTCTCCTCGTCCTGTTTCAACATCCTGCGCATGCTACATAAGATCTTCCGGTGGATCCCCACCGAGACCAGGAAAACGGTCACCCAGGCCCTCGTCACCAGTCGACTGGACTACGGCAACGCCCTCTACGCCGGTACCACCGCCAAGCTCCAGAAGAGACTCCAGCGGATCCAGAACGCCTCGGCGAGACTCATCCTCGACGTCCCTAGACGAACTCACATCTCCAGACACCTGAGAGACCTGCACTGGCTCCCGATCAACAAAAGAATCACTTTCCGGCTCCTCACCCACGCACACAAAGCCCTACACAACCAAGGCCCGACCTACCTCAACAGCCGCCTCAACTTCTACGCTCCCAAACGCCACCTCCGCTCGACCAGTCACGCCCTCGCAGCCGTCCCCCGCATCCACAGAGCGACAACAGGAGGAAGATCCTTCTCCCACCTGGCCGCCATGACTTGGAACACCCTCCCCACCGACCTACGCCTGACCCAAGACCACCTCTCCTTCAGGAAGAAGCTCAAGACCTGGCTGTTCGAGCAGTAGCGGACCCCCCCCCCCTAGCGCCTTGAGACCCTCCGGGTGAGTAGTGCGCTTTATAAATGCCTATGATTGATTGATTGATTGATTGAATGGGGAGAAATGGAGAAAGAGAGAAAAAATAAACCTCCTAGAAAGACGTTGGGGCATATTATCAAGAAACGCCGTTAAAATTATCGCCGCTTTAGTAGCAGAAAACTGCCACTAAAGCGGCGATAATGGGCTTGATATTATGCCCTTGAGAATTCCCATAGAAGCTCATGTTCTGGTGTCAACATGGGCTTCTATTGGAATTCTCTGTGGCATATTATAAGCGGCAGTTTTCTGCCGCTAAAGCGGCGATAATTTTAACGCCGCGCTTGATAATATGCCCTATTGTGTTCACTGGTCCCTAAAATCTTTCATTGCAAACATCAGTGATGGTTTTACAAAATACAATTTGCTGGGTATCTCCACAAAGAAATCCTTAAATATACCACCCACTATATGTTCATTGGAATGATTTTCAGCAATTCAGGATACTTCATAAGGACCACAAACGCCCTCCAAAAAAGCACTCTCTGCACAATATGAAAAAAAATCCAAAATGCAAAAAAAGAAAAACATCCACAAGACTTTAACACATTCTGACCACATTAAGCGTTTTCTCGCACATGGCTGTAAAGTCTGTGGATGGACAGAACACTAAGATACATCCTAGTGGGGACAACACCCACAGGGATGATGCAGGGCAGCATCAATCAATTTTCCCTTGAAAAGACATTTTGCACCGAAAAGGTAAAATTCTTGCTCAGCAAAACCCTGTTACTATATTCAGAGGTTGTTGCTGGATGTGAACAGTACAACATAGCCCTAACCCATGGAAACTCAGATCTAGTGACGTAACAGGTCCCAGGTGGCATGTGTTGCAGTGCATCTGTATGATAACAATATTGTTAAATGTAAGATGGGCCAGGTCACATGTGAACAGGACTACATGTAACACTAAGGGACGTGTATAAGAGGCGTAGGGTCTAGAAAAGAGGACTTCTGAAATGTATTGTGGACTCGACAGTCATACTCTCTGATCAGGAACTCCATGTTATTCGACATAGTTCACATTACCATGACCGAAAAGGAAGACTTTCCCCTTCTCTGGTGCACAAGTTGTAATAATGTGTTGTATGAACTTCAGTATCTTCTGTTTGCTTCTGCATACGAGAACTGTTTGCACACATTTGTAGCAAAACAAGAACCAGGCACAAGTTACCACCCCCCATCGTCGCCCTATAAGACATCATTAGTGATAAAAGTAATCAAGGTACCGGTGCCAATTGCTAAGGTAAAATGCTGAAGGGCTGAAATCCACCTGCTGACCCGATGACCCCATAAGGTATGTGAAACTTGGGAAAGTATTCATGGCTTAGCATAAATTGGGATTTAGTGGAATAATACAGCCATATAGTTAAATGGGTGAGTAGTATATTAGACAATGTAGACAGGCAATCCACCAACAAGTTAGGGATGTGTGATGAAATATGATCAGTGTCTAATGAATACGTAATTAGTTATTTATTATAATTACCACCATTCTGGTATGCGTGATATGTGGGTTCACTGATTTTGGGGAACAAAGGCGAATGTCCATTCTATGAGCACCTGCAGATAAAAGGTTCTCTGATGGTTTGTCTGACTCCTAACACCCTTTGTCTAACAGGGCATAACTCCGGATACTCCTGCCGCTTCTTTTCTCTGAAAAGGATATATTTCTTTAAGGAGCTTGGGGGCATATTATCAAACACGGCATTAACATTATCGCCGCTTTCTGCCGCTAAAGCGGCGATAATGAGCTTGATAATATGCCGCAGAGAATTCCAATAGAAGCCCATGTTGGCACCAGAACATGGGCTTCTATCGGAATTCTCAAGGGCATATTATCAAGCCCATTATCGCCGCTTTAGCAGCAGTTTTCTGCCGCTAAAGCGGCGATAATGTTAACGCCATTTCTTGATAATATGCCCCTAAGAGATTCTACTGGGTTTGACCCCAATATTATTGGGGTAAACATAAAATTACGGTTATGCGAGAAATCCAAGTGCCAAATGAAAGCAGACTCAACAATGGTTTGTAAATAGGGTTTCGAGTAACGTTTTACCCTTCACGCAGTGCAGAGCTGCAGATTGTCACACAACACTGCAGTGCGCACATTTGAGTAAATCTGTGTTAAAGTGAATGAGCATCATGTTTAAAAAGTATACTATACCAAAATCCTCTTGGGGCTTATTTACAAGCCCCTTGTGCCACTTTTGCGTCACTTTTCCCATGTTGAAAATGACGCAAAAGTGGCGCAAGGGGCTTGTAAATAAGCCCCCTTGTGTCCTTGAGTTTAGTGAGGATTTTTATCTGATTTCCCGAAATTGAACTCTGTGGGACAGAAAACTCCATCTATCTTATTGTTGTGATCCCTGCGTAACCAGGTATTTGCGCAGGGGCCACAATTTAACAGGACACATGTAATAAGAGACTTAGGGGCATATCAGCAAGCAGGCGTTAAAAAATTATCGCCGCTTTTGCGTCCGTCTTCAGACGAAAAGCAGCGATAATTTTATCGCCTTATCTGCAAGGTCACGCTATCGCGTGAAACCTTGCCTTATCTCTATTTCCCTTAACGCTGAGATGCAAAGTGGGCGTTCCTCCCCAGGATAACGGGAGAAATGTCGCTAAGCAACATTTCTCCTATTATCAAGTCTCACGCAAAGCAGCATAGCGACAGGAAAAGTAGCGATAACCTCTGTTATCACTACTTTCCTTACGCCTGCTTTGAAACTGACTTAGCCATGATATCCTATGGAAGGTGGATATCATGGCTAAGTATGTGAGGCCCTATCAGCAAGCTAACGCCAAACTTCGTGGGATTATCGCTGGGTTTCCAGCGATAATCACAAGTTTGGCAGTTAGCGCTAGGATTTTTATCGCTTTTGAGATAAGCATTGCTAATAGCACGCTATCTCAGCGATAAAAATCCACGCTAGCCGGCGATAATTATAATAGCGCCAAGTGTGCTTAGCGATAATTATCGCTGGTTGTTGCTGATATGCCCCTTAGCAGCGTGTAAGGACATAAGGCACCTAGATGTCCAGGTCATGTAAGAAGGCTTGACACTTCTGCATCGCTAAACCTTTCTATAGAATGTATACACTATGAAGAAATAAACCGGAGGTCTCTTTATTCCTGGTTTGTTTATTTCTTTCAGTGTTAATGTATATATGTATGCATAGTACTGTCTCAACAATATTCCAAATTGAAAACCAAATATAAACAACAAAGTTGATTCAATACTTGAACATCCTCAAGTACTACCCGGATGCAGTACCACTGCTCGTCGCTAGAGGACCGCGAGCAGCCAGGCAACCAACAGTAAGGATCCGTTATAAAACATTCTCGGATCCCCTACTTCAGCTGTAAAAGTATATAAATAAAGTGAACTTCTATCTCTCAACTAATGCTTTCTGTTTACATGGTGTCTGTTGGAAACCGGGCAACCGGGTTAGCAGTCACCAGGTTCCCAGCACAATGGTAGCTTGGCTCGAGCGGTTGGGGTCAGGCACCGTGTTAAGCGTACATCACACCCTCACAATAACCATGCGTTCATCCATTCCGAAAATGACACTACACCGTAAAAATTATGGAAGACAATTATGCATGCGTTTATCTTATTTTCTCTTAGTTGCAGGATTCAAATCATAAATACAATACAATAGAATTTTCCTTTAAAAGAGCAGGTCAAATAAATAATATGACTTTAAAGTTTCAATCAATAGGTTCAGGTCCCAATTAAGCAAGGAATAAATAGAGGTGCAATAAATACAGTTGGCAAATCAATATCATCAGTCAATAAATACAGTGCAGGAATAAATTAGTAAAAGACAATAAATAAAGCACCTTCAATAATTTAGGTAAAACAATCAATGACAATTACAAATCAGATCACTTTCATGAGGTAATTTGGTTTTACTATGCCCATATACAGCTTGTGGTCATTTGGGTGGCCTGGGGGTGTCCCACTTAGATTGGTCAAGGCTGGGGCCTAAGCTGAGGAAGAACAAGGGTAACCTAAAGATCTGGCTCTCCAAACTACACAATCCCTCACAGAGGTCACTGTACCAGTCTCAGTTCACCCCTGGCACTCCCAGGCTGGTCCTAACACCCCTCTAGCCCCTAGAATGGTCTTTAGGGCTCCACAGGGCCTTAAACGCCCCCTCTACCACTTACTGTCCCTTCCACGACTATCTGCTCCGCTTGGCGCCGTGTCGATGCCGTGAGGCGGCTCCGGATCGATGTCGCTGGGCAGCCTCGGCTCGGTGTCGCTAGGCGGCCTCGGCTCAATGTCGCTGGGCGGCCTCGGCTCGATGTCGCTGGGTGGCCTCGGCTCGATGTCGCTGGGTGGCCTCGGCTCGATGTCGCTGGGCGGCCTCGGTTCGATGTCGCTGGGCGGCCTCGGTTCGATGTCGCTGGGCGGCCTCGGTTCGATGTCACTGGGCGGCCTCGGTTCGATGTCGCTGGGCAGCCTCGGTTCGATGTCACCTTCCGGCGTCGCAGGGTCACGGTCTCCCCGCTTCCGGGTGTCTCCGGAGTGCGATCTCCACTCCCGACCTCCGGCGCGCTTCACCTCAGTTTCCGGCGACTCCGTCGGCGCCCTCTCTCGACCTCTGACTGCTCCGGGTACGACGTCTGCCTTCTGTCAGCGCCGCTTCTCTACCTCAGGCCCTAGGTCTCTAGGCTTCTCGACGTCAGGACTCCAGGAGGACACCGCCAAACAGGTCAGGAGCTTGCTGTTCTTCTTCTTTAAGGCCTGTTCCAAATGTTCAGATCCTTAAGATGGTTCTTCTGGACTTGGTCCCACACAGGGCTTTAGGCTGGGCTTGGTCAGTAGGGACTAGCATCAAGGGTGGGTTTCTGGACCCCACTCCAAGCACTGGTTTCCACCCCTGCTGCCTTACTCCGACCTCCTTCTACTCTGCTCTTCTCTCTTCTCCAGTCAGCTCCCAACTGCCCTTCTGAGATGGCCTCCCAACATTCTAAACTGCCCCACACTATCCCAGGATTCTAGAATGTTCCAGAAGGTTCTAGTTATGTCACAGGTGGCAATGGGTGGCCACCATTTTGTGTCTCAGGCCCTCAGACAGAAGTTCCA
Organism: Triturus cristatus; assembly: GCF_964204655.1. Lineage (NCBI taxonomy): Eukaryota > Metazoa > Chordata > Amphibia > Caudata > Salamandridae > Triturus > Triturus cristatus. Next base: position 865,930,912 of record NC_140586.1, on the reverse strand, counting down.
GGGGTAGGGAAAATGGCTCCCCGACCCTGCATCAACACTAAAAAGTCTGGTGGTTCCCAAAAAGGAAAACTTATAACAGGGTTTGAGGCAGAAGTGGGACAAAATAAATAATGATGAGGAGGGACCACCCAAAGGGCTGACAGGTCTAACACGCGTCCCCCCCAGCTGAAAGTGGGGAGAGCTACCCAACCCCTTGGGAGTTCTCATCACTAAGGCGGAAATACCTTGAGAGACCGTCTGCATTGGCGTGGTCCACTCCAGGCCGATGTTCCACCTGAAAGTCCATTCCCTGTAGGGAGATAGACCACCTTAGCAACTTGGGATTCTCCCCCTTCATCTGCATCAGCCACCGAAGTGGTCTGTGGTCGGTCTGAACTAGGAAGTGCGAGCCAAACAGGTATGGCCGCAACTTCTTCAGAGCCCATACCACTGCAAAGGCTTCACGCTCTATTGCACTCCACTTCTGTTCCCTGGGAAGTAGTCTCTGGGATAGGAAGACCACGGGTTGATCCAGACCCTCTTCATTGAGTTGCGATAACACTGCCCCAATGCCATGTTCCGATGCATCCGTCTGGACAATGAACTCCTTGGAAAAGTCTGGGGCCTTAAGACCGGGGCCTCGCACATGGCTTGCTTCAGTTTCACAAAGGCCTGCTGACAAGCCTCCGTCCAGACTACCCGTCGAGGTTGTTTCTTGGACGTAAGCTCCGTGAGGGGGGCCACAATGGTACCATACCCCTTCACGAAGCGGCGGTAATATCCGGTGAGGCCCAGAAAAGCTCGGACCTCAGTCTGAGTCTTGTGGGGTACCCAGGCCATGATGGCCTCGATTTTCGCCTGGAGGGGTTGCACCGCTCCCCTACCCACCAAGTGTCCAAGGTACACTACCGACTTCTGCCCGATCTGGCACTTACTGGCCTTAATCGTTAATCCAGCTTGCTTCAGGGCCTGGAGAACAGCTTGCAGGTGACGCAAGTGATCCTCCCAGCTGTTACTGAAGACGGCAATGTCGTCCAGATAAGCAGCAGAGAAGCTCTCCATTCCTGTGAGGATCTGGTTCACCAGACGCTGAAACGTGGCAGGTGCGTTCTTGAGCCCAAAGGGCATCACACAGAACTGGTAGTGGCCCTTGGGCGTGGAGAAGGCTGACCTTTCCTTAGCTCCATCAGTCAGGGAGATCTGCCAGTACCCGGAAGTAAGGTCAAAGGTACTCAGATATTGGGCAGCTCCCAGCCGCTCAATCAGTTCATCCGCCCTCGGAATCGGATGAGCATCAGTCTTGGTTACTGAGTTCAGTCCCCGGTAGTCCACACAGAACCTCAGTTCCGGTTGGGCGCCCGGTGGTACAGCTTTTGGTACTAATATCACCGGACTGGACCAGGGGCTGCTGGAAGGTTCAATTACTCCTAGCTCCAGCATCTTAGTGACTTCACTGTGAATGCTGGCCTTCACCTTGTCTGTCATCCGGTAGATCTTTGACTTCACAGGTGGGCTGTCTCCTGTGTCCACGTCATGGACGCACAGGTGAGTCCTACCCGGAACAAGGGAGAACAACGAAGAGTACTGCCGCAGGACCTGGCGGCAGTCCTCCTGCTGTTCAGGAGTTAGGGATGGGGAGAGAATCACTCCCTCCACCGACCCATCCTTCTCTTGAGACGCAAATAAGTCGGGGAGAGGCTCGCTTTCCACGTCCTCTGCTCCGTCAGTCACCATCATCAATAGGACTTCGGGCCTCTCATGGTGGGGTTTGAGGCGGTTGGCATGCAGCACCCGTAGGGGCTGGCGAGGGGTCTTAAGATCCACCAAATAGGTAGACTTACCCTTCTTCTCCAACACCTCAAAGGGTCCTGACCAGCGATCCTGGAGGGCGCTAAGCTCTCCGGGTTCGATCACCCACACCTTCTGGCCAGGCTCCAACTCCACCGGATGAGCATTGTGGTCGTACCACGCCTTCATCACTGCTTGGCTGGCTTCCAAGTTGTCAGAAGCTTGCTTCCACAACTTAGCCATTTGGCTCCGGAAGGCCAGCATGTAGCTCACCACATCCTGGGGAAGCTTTCTGGGAGTTCTTTCCCATCCGTCTTTCACCAGGCTGAGAGGTCCACGCACAGGGTGCCCATACAAAAGCTCGAAGGGGCTGAAACCCACTCCCTTCTGTGGCACTTCCCTGTAAGAAAACAATAGACAGGGTAGGAGGACGTCCCATTTCCTCCGCAGGCTTTCAGGCAGACTTCTGATCATGCCTTTCAAGGTTTTATTGAACCTCTCCACCAGACCATTGGTCTGGGGATGGTAAGGAGTGGTGAACCGGTAGGTCACTCCACACTCCTTCCACATGGCCCGCATGTATGCTGACATGAAGTTGGTCCCCCTGTCGGACACAACTTCCTTGGGAAAACCCACTCGGGTAAAGATTCCCATCAGGGCCCTAGCCACAACAGGTGCAGTAATGGTCCTCAGAGGTATAGCCTCTGGGTACCGTGTGGCATGATCCTCCAGAACCAGGATAAACCTGTGACCAGCTGTAGTAGGCGGATCTAACGGACCCACAATGTCAATGCCCACCCTTTCAAAGGGGGTGCTAATGACAGGAAGTGGTTCCAGGGGAGCTTTCGTTTCACCCCTGTTTTCCCACTGGCTTGACAAGACACACATGTCCGGCAGTAGGTGTCGGACGACACTTTCATTTGAGGCCAATAAAAGTGTGGGACAAGCCGGGCAAAGGTCTTGTCTTGCCCCAGGTGTCCTGCCAAGGGGATCTCATGAGCCAATTCCAGGAGAAAGGCTCGATAACGTTGAGGGACAACCAAGGCCCGTGACGATCCGTGCATGGGTGCCTTGGGTTCACTGTAGAGGAGGCCATCCTCCCAGTAAATGTGGTAGTTCCCCTCAACGTTCCCTGCTGCCTGGGCTTCGGCCTGTCGCCTCAGTCCCTCAAGGGTAGGACACTCCCTCTGGCCCTTGCAGAATTCCTCCCTGGTCGGCCCTCCCTCCACGTGCCACTCGGGCGGGATGGGTAGGTTCTCCAGTTCGGTAACATCCCCCTCCGCGGACTCCTGGTCCACCACCTCCGGTGGCCTATCCGTCACACGGGGCGCGGATGCCGAGGCAGGCTCCTCCTGTCCTCAGTTCTTCCCTTGGTCGGCAGCCGGCTGTGCCTTTGTTCCAGGCTCCAGCCTAAACGAACTCCCCCTCCGGGTAGTCGCAGACCCTGTGCTGACACAGGCCCAGTCAGGTGTACCCAGCATCTCAGTATGAGTCCGGTATTCCACCTCCTTCCAAGCATTATGCTCCATGTCATTCCCCAGCAGACAATCGACTGGCACGGCAGGGCTTACGGCAACTCGAAGTAAACCTGCAACCCCTTCCCATTCAAATGGAACCTCGGCCACCGGGTAGTGGCCCATTCTGCCGTCAGCCATCGCGGCAGGGTGGAGTACATTGGGAATCACCTGCTCTGGAGACACCAGTTGGCTACGTACCATAGTCATACTGACTCCTGTGTCTCTCAGAGCTTCCCCTTTTTGGCCGTTGATGGTGACCCACTGCCCATACTTTGTGGTATTTGCGGGCACCTGGATCTTAGGAACCATCTCCCGTTCTCCCAGGGACACTAAAGTGACACCCGCCCACTCCCTTCCCTTATCTAAAGGCATCTCCTCCCCGAGCACTACACTAGCTACTCCGGGGGTCTTTCCTCCGATGGGAGGGGGTGGTCTTTTCGGGCACTTCACATCTCCCTTATAGTGTCCGACACCACCGCACTCGAAGCAATGGACAACCCTTGGCTGCTGACTCTGGCCAGGATTAGGGTTTCTAGGTGGGTTAGCCCTAGGGGTGAATCCTGTTCCCTTCCCTTGGAAACTATTTTGGGGGCCTTTAGAGAACTCCGTTTTCTTTTCCCCTCCCTCTTTCTTCTGGGGGGCGCCCTGTCCAGTCTTTTGAGAGTCCCCTCCAGTCCCCCTTGTGGACACCCGGGTACTAGCCCAAATGTCCGCCTCCTCAGCAAGCTTCCGGGGATTGGTCAGCTTGCTATCCACCAGGTGTTGACGCAGTTCGGGGAAACATTTTTCGAGCAGGTGTTCCTTCAACATCAAATCAAACAACCCCTCGTAGTCCCTCACCTCGCTGCCCTGTATCCAACCCTCTAATGCCTTCTTTGCATAGTCCAGGAAATCCACCCAATTCTGAGTGCCCAGTTTGTGGCTACCCCGGAACTTCTGTCTGTACTTCTCGGGTGTTAGTCCAAACTTCCTTACGAGCGCCACTTTCATGGTGGGGTAGTGGGTCTGCTCATCCTGCTCCAGGGCCAATAATGTATCCCTGCCAGCTGGAGGCATGTATTTATACAATCCCCCTCCCCAATATTTCTTTGGCACCCCATGGGCTTTTAAAGAGACCTCATAGGCCGCTAGCCACTTGGCGATGTCATCTCCCGCACTATAGCTAGCTACTATGTCTTTTGGCAGATAGGGTTTGGGTTCCCTGGTGATTTCTCTGTCTTCGCTGCCACCATTAGGAACAGTGTGTGCCCCGACCCGTAGGATCTGGAGATCTATCTTCCTGAGCCTCAACTCATGAGCCATCCTCTGTTCCTCCTTTTCTTTCTCCAGCTTCGCCAACTCCCATGTGAGCTGTCTTTTCTCCCTCCGGTCAGTTAATTCTGCTTCTGATAAGCCACCACTAGAGACACTGCTGCCCTTCCTTGAAAGTGTTCTGGGCCCCGCTAGTAGGTTCCCCACCTCAGGTTGGTACAAACCAGCCCCCTCGCGGTCAGTCTCTCCATCCCTGTCCTCCTCCTCAGCCTTACTTTCTCGTCGTGCCTCCCCCCAAGCCCTCAAGCTGGTTTGGAGCTCACCCTTCTTTGCACCTTGGGGACAATACACCCCCTCTCGCTGACAAAACTCCCTGAGTTGGGCCACAGTGTAAGTTTCCACATCCTCCAACACAAACTCCATTTTGCCCACTCAGGATAGAAGACAGGTGCTTACAGAAGCTATGCAGGGGGGTACCTTTTGTAATACCTCCTCCCACCACCAGAAGTAAATTTGGAAAAAACAAAACTCAAAATTAGGAAGTCCGCTTGGAGAAAACTCCCGGTGTAGGCCTATGGACTACCCAAAGTTATTGTCGAGTAGACGCAAGCACAGCTCTATCCCACCGCTGAACACCAATTTTATGTTGGAAACCGGGCAACCGGGTTAGCAGTCACCAGGTTCCCAGCACAATGGTAGCTTGGCTCGAGCGGTTGGGGTCAGGCACCGTGTTAAGCGTACGTCACACCCTCACAATAACCATGCGTTCATCCATTCCAAAAATGACACTACACCGTAAAAATTATGGAAGACAATTATGCATGCCTTTATCTTATTTTCTCTTAGTTGCAGGATTCAAATCATAAATACAATACAATAGAATTTTCCTTTAAAAGAGCAGGTCAAATAAATAATATGACTTTAAAGTTTCAATTAATAGGTTCAGGTCCCAATTAAGCAAGGAATAAATAGAGGTGCAATAAATACAGTTGGCAAATAAATATCATCAGTCAATAAATACAGTGCAGGAATAAATTAGTAAAAGACAATAAATAAAGCACCTTCAATAATTTAGGTAAAACAATCAATGACAATTACAAATCAGATCACTTTCATGAGGTAATTTGGTTTTACTATGCCCATATACAGCTTGTGGTCATTTGGGTGGCCTGGGGGTGTCCCACTTAGATTGGTCAAGGCTGGGGCCTAAGCTGAGGTAGAACAAGGGTAACCTTGCTCTACCTACCTACCAAGGTTACCTAAGGGTAACCTTGGCTCTCCAAACTACACAATCCTTCACAGAGGTCACTGTACCAGTCTCAGTTCACCCCTGGCACTCCCAGGCTGGTCCTAACACCCCTCTAGCCCCTAGAATGGTCTTTAGGGCTCCACACGGCCTTAAACGCCCCCTCTACCACTTACTGTCCCTTCCACGACTATCTGCTCCGCTTGGCGCCGTGTCGACGCCGTGAGGCGGCTCCGGATCGATGTCGCTGGGCAGCCTCGGCTCGATGTCGCTGGGCGGCCTCGGCTCGATGTCGCTGGGTGGCCTCGGCTCGATGTCGCTGGGTGGCCTCGGCTCGATGTCACTGGGCGGCCTCGGTTCGATGTTGCTGGGCGGCCTCGGTTCGATGTCGCTGGGCGGCCTCGGTTTGATGTCACTGGGCGGCCTCGGTTCGATGTCGCTGGGCGGCCTCGGTTCGATGTCGCCTTCCGGCGTCGCAGGGTCACGGTCTCCCCGCTTCCGGGTGTCTCCGGAGTGCGATCTCAACTCCCGACCTCCGGCGCGCTTCACCTCAGTTTCCGGCGACTCCGGAGTGCGATCTCCACTCCCGACCTCCGGCGCGCCTCACCTCGACCTCAGGTGACTTCCTACTCGACCTCCGGTGTCTCTCCACGACCTCCGTCGGCGCCCTCTCTCGACCTCTGACGGCTCCGGGTACGACGTCTGCCTTCTGTCAGCGCCGCTTCTCTACCTCAGGCCCCAGGTCTCCAGGCTTCTCGACGTTAGGACTCCAGGAGGACACCGCCAAACAGGTCAGGAGCTTGCTGTTCTTCTTCTTTAAGGCCTGTTCCAAATGTTCAGATCCTTAAGATGGTTCTTACTCCGACCTCCTTCTACTCTGCTCTTCTCTCTTCTCCAGTCAGCTGCCAACTGCCCTTCTGAGATGGCCTCCCAACATTCTAAACTGCCTCACACTATCCCAGGATTCTAGAATGTTCCAGAAGGTTCTAGTTATGTCACAGGTGACAATGGGTGGCCACCATTTTGTGTCTCAGGCCCTCAGACAGAAGTTCCAGGGGTAGGGAAAATGGCTCCCCGACCCTGCATCAACACTAAAAAGTCTGGTGGTTCCCTAAAAGGAAAAATTATAACAGGGTTTGAGGCAGAAGTGGGACAAAATAAATAATGATGAGGAGGGACCACCCAAAGGGCTGACAGGTCTAACAGTGTCTCAATAAATAAATCACTATAACATTTGTTTGAGAAAGAAACTATAAAATCATAACAAAAGGCAAGTTTCTGTAGCCGGGGAGAGGAGTTGGTCTAACGGCTAGGGCGGTCGACCTCGAATCTGGAGAACCAGGTTCAAGTCTCGGCAATGGCGCTGAACGTTCTGTGATTCTAGGCAAACACTCAATCTCCCCGTGCCTGAAAAAAATCAATGTGTCCTTATGTAATGCAACTGGTGCTATGTAAAGCGCTCTGAGACCCGGTTCAGGTCACATGCTCAGCAGCTAATTATATTTACAACTTTTAAGAAACCCTAGGTTTCCGTTTCCACAGATGAAGGTGCTGCCTGCTGGAATGCATCAGTTTCCACAGATCACAATTTAATCAACCGGTGGCCCAGGTGAACCCACATTACTGTGGACAACATTCGATTTCAAGACTATCAGGGCCTTACTATTGGGTGGAACATCTACTAAAGAGATGCTTCACAGCTACAGACCGATTTATTCAAAACATTTTGTGAACAATTTCCTATCTCAGGGTAGAGGGAGGCGGGTCATGATACTGTGGTTGAAATATTAACTTACACAATATCGAATCCGCCCACCCGTAGGACGGGAGAGCAGCTCATCTGGGATCAGCCATGAGGAAAACTTCTCTCACTCATGGACTCGCTCTTCAAGAAGGCTGCACAGGGTGGATCACCCATTACCAATCATAGGGGCATATTATCAAGAAACGGCGTTAAAATTACCGCAGTTTTAACGGCTTAAAACTGCCGCAAAAGCGGCGATAATGGGCTTGATAATATGCCCTTGTGAATTCCCATAGAAGCCCATGTTCTGGTGTCAACATGGACTTCTATTGGAATTCTTTGCGGCATATTATCAAGCCCATTATCGCCGCTTTAGCTGCAGTTTTCTGCAGCTAAAGCGGCGATAATTTTAACGCCATCCTTGATAATATGCCCCATGGTTTCTCAATGGTGCCAATCAATCCCTGGCTAGCAAACAAATAGCCCTGGTCCCATTCGACAGCCTTGGCCAGAGTTTCAGGAGGAAAATGGAAGGTCGCCCCTGATCCTTCGCAACCAGTTTTTTTTCACAATTCATAAAATATTAATTGACAAATCTGCTGACTCAGCATGGCATGATCATGGTTAGGTCACCCTGGCAAATAAAAAACATTTCCGTAAATTCAAAAGGTTCTTAACATTAACCCATTTCTTAAGGTAAGAAAAATCTCCTGCTTGCTTCCCCACCAACTGTGCTCCAGAGATGCACAACTCAATATGAAACATTTTTGTTTTTTTGCTGAGTTTTATATAGCGCAAACTTGACCCAAATCCAATCAGCTATCAGAGCACTTTACATAGCACCAGTTACGTTACATGAGGACATACATTCATTTTTTTTAGGCACGGGAAGATTAAGTGATTTGCCCAGATCACAGGATGTTTTAGCATCATTACCGAGACTCGAACCCAGTTCCCCCAGATCTGAGGTCGAGCGCCCTACCCGTTAGGGCAACTCCTCCACAGTGGACCAAACAGCATAAATCCTTCCAAATGATACAGCAGGTACACGACGGAAAGTTCTATTAACAATACATACTTTCTAATACTTCAGTACACTTGTGTCATTGCTATCCGAGTCCCACGGAATCTATAGGGAGCGAAGACTTGCAGCGGGTAACTGACTGGGAGAGGAAATGAACAGGATCAGGAAAAGGAAAACACCACAGGCTGCATCCATAAAAAAAATAATGGTGTTTTGCATGAAAACGTGGCACAACTATACTACATTATTAATCACACTTCTAAATGAGATACTCATATTGTTTTAAATGTAAAAGCATTATTTAATCGGTTACGGTCATGTGCATAATTAAAATGACTAATTTGCACAAATTATTTGTCACCCAAAATTGCACATCAGAAAAAACTTCAACAACCCATCCGCAGTAGAGCTGAGGAAACATTCCGAGATGTTTCAGTGGCCACATGCAAGAATCCAGGGGCTCGTTCTCATAATGTAAGACGGCACTTGCCTGGAACTAAGCAAGCCCAGTGAAGCAGGTGAGCTCGAATAGAAAAACCTTTACTCAAAATGTGGATTATTTTAAAAAAAAAATGTGGTCAAATAATACATAACCACATTTTAATTATACAATCTTTAAATCAAAGACATGAATGATTATAAGTTTGTCTCACTTTACAAAGGTGATGAAGAAAATCAAGATATTCATTTTGCAGTTCACCGTAAAAGAAATGCACTGGTACACTATACACAACTATACAGACATAACCTACAGCATTTACCGTGCCCGCTGCTGAGGTCACCAAGTCACCAGCAAGTATATTTTTTAGAACGCAACGTTCCCCTACTTTGGTTTCTAGGCGCTTATAAAATAGTTTATTTATGTGTGAACTATTAAATGAAAATAAAGGTTTTTAAATCTTGTCTGAAACAGGTCAGCAAGGATTATTTGTGAGAGCAACAGGTAGTACATTGCAAGCATTGTCTGCAGCCATGGAAAAAGCTGTGCCGCCATAGCTAGTAGTACAAGATTTTTGGAACCTTTAGAAGAAATTGCTGGTCAGATAGCAAATTCCTTGGGAGGGTTGTACCAGCTGAATTTCTTAACCATGAAATCGGGTTACTAGGAAAATCTGATTTATGTGGTATAGTCATGGCCTTAAAGATGCCATGAAATAGAAGCCAATGCAGGCTTATGCTTGCCCCTGTTAATGAATTAAACTACTTGGGGCCACACAGAGAGCAGGCAGTTGCATTCTGAAAAAGCTGTAAACAAGCTAAGAATTTCCTATGGCCCACAGGAAAAATAGAATTGCAAGAATCAACCCTCGATTTAATAACATTCACTGCTTGTATTCTGAGGCTGTACTCTAAAAACAAGAAAACAGGGCATAAAGATTTTAGGTAGAAAACATTGGATTTACAGACGTTAGCAACTTGGGTCTTACAACCAAGATTAGAGTCAATATAAAGACCTAGGTGGTGAAGGGATCTTGCAGGAGGGGGGCACATACAGACAGGTCAGACGTGACCAGTCACCTTGATTTTGAGGGAGGTGAGCAAAAGCTCTGTCTTATTGGGATTCGGTTTTAAGTCAATTTTAGACGTCCACCAGCAGGTGACTGCAAGACTGTCAGCCAAGTAGAAGAGGGAATTCAGTTTCATGCTGGAGAGACACCCCAAAGATGAGTTGAATGTCATCAGCCTACAGAAAAATCCTTGCTACAGTTTGATGTAGGAGTTACACCAGAGGACGCCTATTGAAGCCGAGGGAGACCAGAGCTCTACGGGGCGCCGAACCATAAATCCTTGAGATCCGAAAAGAAAGGGGCTTTAGACATAATTGTTTCCCAACAGTCAGGAATGATACCAACATGACAGGGCAAGACCTTGAATGCCTATCTTGAACAGCATCGTTAACAGAATTACATGGTCTATGGTATTGAATGTTGACGAGAAGTTCTAAGAGGAATAAGACTCTTTGGCCTCTGGCATCCATCATAGCCCAAAGGCCATCCAAGACCAAAACCATGACCCGCTCGGTACTGTGTCCTGGATGAACTTTGCTTGTTGATAATCATGAAGAGCCTTACATTCCCTATGGAACTGCAAACATGCTTTTTGTCAAGTACCTTTGACAAGAAAGGGAAGAGAGAAATAGGCCAAAAATTGCCTGAAGTATTGGGTCCAATGAATGCTTTTCAACGGAGTCCGCACGACTACTTCTTTCCAAGAGGAAGTTATCCAACCCATGTTCAAGGACTGTGAGAAAACTTTGTTAGACTTTGAAAAAGTGCAAACTGATGGAAACGTTTGGTGGGGCGAATATCCAGCGGAGAGCTGACAAGACGGCTTTCTAGGTTCAAGGATATTAGATCAGGTTGTGAAATGTTTGAAAAATGTTCTAACATAGGCTTACCTTTCTTTAAAATGATTAACATTACTTGGACTGCATCATCAAGTCAAGAATAGGAGGGCCAACAAATAGTTTCAGCTTCTAAATAATCCAATTTAGTTTGAATATTTTTACAGGGGAAGCATGTAGAAAGCTGTGCACACAAAGCTGGAGATGGTGGAACATCCAAATTGCAGGCGACTGATTCCTGGAGCTCTTTAATGATTTTGAGCACATTGAGTCATTTGCACTAGTTATCATTTTAGAACAGAGACTGGCCTCCTGGGGCTGTTTTACACAAAAGGCGCATTTTCATTGTTTGCACCAGGCGTACCTTTGAAAAGGTGCGCTCAGTGCAAACAATAAAAATATGCCGTATTATGACAAATGCACTGCACACAGGGCAGACGCGAACTCACACTGCCGCCAGGGCAGCGCATTTAGGTGAATAACTGAGCGGCTGCTTTAAAGCAGCTCCGCATTTTCACAGTGCAGGTGGAAAAACGCCTGCACTTCTTTTAAGGGTATTAGAGATCCCCTTGCAGGCGGGTGCAGTGAGTGAGTGTAACCGTCTGCAAGAGGATGCCTGGGGGGACCATAGGACCCCCTTTACCATCTTCAGAGGGCTGCCATCAGTGGGCGCACTGACAGTACGCCATCTTTTAGGTAGTGCACTGACAGCTTCTTTGCATCTGCGTCTGTAAAAGAGCGCAGAGGCAGAGGGATTCCCTCATTTGCTTGGGGCAGGCCCCATGCAAATGAGGGAACGCCCTCTAAAGATAGCACTGGTGCTTTATGTGCGCCAACGCTATCGATATTACAGAAGGGGCCGCACAAGTGTCTGCGGCACCTTCTGGAATACCAAAGAGCCCCGGGGGCGTGCAAAGTGGGCGCAAACGCCCGTTGCACGCCCGGGCACTTTGTGTAATGGGGCCCCTGGAGCACTTTGCTTTTAATAATGCTTCAGAGTGATAGTATAAGTGACACAAAGTCTCAGTATCTGAAACTACACAGACCACAACCCTTGATACTGTGGATAAGATTTACAGAGATGTGACGCATTGCAACTCAGCAAGACAACTTGCTACGTCACATAGAGAAGGCAGGAATGCCCCATATCTACTAAGATATGGTGCATTGCAGCGCTCTCTCTGCACTGGCGCACACTGCACAGCCTAGCACCGACGTTGACACTGATGCACCATGGTGTAAGGGTGCAGGCGTTGCAGGAAGGATTGTTTATGTGCAGGTAAAAACACCTTCCTGCACAAAAACAGTTCTTAGAGGCTCTTTCCTCTTTTTACGTCGAAAGAGAAAAAAATGAGGTGAAGGAGAATTAAAGCTACTTTTCCTTGTTCCGCCTCCCCTAAGAAGGCTTTCCTTTTTGACACAGGCCCATGCTTACTACTGGTAGTAAATCTGGGAGTGTGCCAAAATCCATGGGTGGATGCGTGGGAACACCATCCATGGAACGCCTTCCCAGGGCAGAGTAAGGCAAGGCAGTGATTTGCGCTACTCCAGATTTACTATGCCACGCAAGGTGTCTCTGGGTGGCACTGTAAATCTCCCTTAAAGCTTGCATTGCCCTTGCAACACACAATGCAACTCTTTGTAAATTTCGTCCTGTGTTCGCATCCTGTTTGATAAGACCCAGTACTATCGATCCTCAATTATAAACAATCTCTAATGAATACAATGAAAGAAATACTGTGCTCATCTTAAGTTTTGCCCATACCTCAAAGTTTAGTTGAATCACTAGAGCATCTTTATAGTGCGGCGTCTTGTACCAGAGGCCTCGGAGTGCTCTACCAACACTGGATGTTCCAAGGTAAAAACTCATGTGCCACTAGAGGTCTCAGAGTAGTCCACCAACTCTGTCTATACCAGGGCTCAGTACCATACACTATCTGAGAGCAGCCAGGTAGCACTGGCTACACCAAGGTACGGTACAACATGAAGTTACTAGATGTTTCAGAGCACCTAGGACTAGATATACCAAGGTTCGGAACCACATATGTTACTAGTGGCCTCGGAAAAGTAGGCCTGCACTGGTTGTGCCAGGGCTCAGGTGGTACTGGCACACCACAGTTCAGTACCACATGCCATTACCAGACATTTCAGAGCACTGCATACTGCACTGGTCCTGATGGCATGTGGTACTAGAGCTCTCAGTGCAGTAAGCCTGCGTTGGCCGCGCCTGCTTCTAGTACCACATGCATAGAAGTCAGACAGGACTGAAAATACCACGGTTTAGTATTGTGTGGATGGAAAATGTCTATCCGCACTAGTGTAACTTTAACCACTGTAGCCTTGTTTTCTTGCTCATGCTGTGCCAAGTAGAGCCTGTCTATGAAATTCCAAGCTTCCCACATCTCAGATCCTGGGATGAGAAAGTGTTAACTAGTTTGCTAGCCAAAAAGCTTACATTCTTGTTACATTTGAAGGCCACCTTCTTCTTTTCTCATTATCTCAAAACCACACCCGTGTACTCACTTTTTTAAATCATTTCATGGAATTCACATTGCAAGTGTGTATCACAAATCCTATATATATGTGTGAAGCTTTTGGTTCAGGCTCTCACTTATTTTACTGTTGCCGGGGGCACCTCCAGTTGACCTATTCGGTGGTTCATAGATAATTAACCTTTCTGAATAAACCCATTCAGACTTCGTTTGTCGTGTACTTAGATTTGCTTTATTAGCTAAAACCAGAAAATGAGCGATTACTCCCAATTTACAATTTTTTCACTGAATGCAGCGCTGCAACGGCAGTTGTGGCATCGCATTGCTTGAAAGGTATGGAACAGGACAGTATCACATCTACTAAGATTTGCAGCTGCTGCCATTTCCTGCACTGGTGCACTTTCTTCCTGCCGTGCATCAAGCACACAACTTTGCACCATAAGGCAGAGGTGTCTGCATGAGTCTAACATAGGTTTTGTGCTGGAAAGGTACTCCAACTTTGCGCCTGCCTCGAGGAAGTGTAATTTTGGCACCAAGGTCTGTCTACAAATGTAAATAAAGAGGTTTTTGCATCAAACATGATGGGTAGTTGCATAGGAATGCTCATGTACCACCCATCGGATGCCCCTTTGACACAAAGTAGTGCTAATCGCCTCTTTGCATTATTTTAGCAATACTTTCTAGTAGGAAACGTGAATAATTTAGCAACACTTTATGCTGATTTATGTCACTTTTGATGACTTTGCACCAATACAAAGTGCTGATAAATCTGGACCCAAGTTTCAAATATTCTACTTTCGGATATTGCCTGAAACGAGGCAGACAAGACTCAGAGGGCTAGGTTTAATAAAAAGTAACACAATGCAGCTCACCAATAAGGGGCATATTTACAAGCCCTATGCGCCACTGGAACGTCACTTTTTGTAACCTTGCGTGACTTTGCATGGTCTTCTAGATATGGAGTAAGGTGATGCAGTGCAAGTCGCTGGCTTGCCTTCCTCTGCGGCAAAGTGGGGTTCTACGGGTGTTCCTATACAACACCCATGGTCTTTGACACTGCCCCAGATTTACAATATCTGTAAACCTGGTACAGGGCCAAAACCTTGCACCTCCCTACAGCAGGCACAAGAAGAAGAAACGTTTACAATTCTCCTCTTTGTGTTCTTTCCGCGCATACTTCTGCAGCACACATAAAATGATGAAAACGCCTCCAATAATTGTGAACTAGCACTGAAAATTAAATTTAGTCCCATGTCTCAATAAGTACTGTCGCTGAACTACTCGCTCTCATAAGTAAAACGTAGACACGAGTTACATTACTCTTGTTAGACTGTAATTATTGGACATCAAAGATGTCCTCCAAAAATTCACAATCCATTATCACTGCCACACACGGTGCAAGTGAAACGTCTATTGTGTAAATACTATTACAACGCATGTTTCACAACATTTCCCCCATCCTTCGGATTTAACCCAATCATACATTTTACCTAAGTATGTTAGGGGGAGCTCTTTCCCACCACAATTTGAAACTTGAAAAAGATTAAAAACACTCAGAAAGTTTTGTCGAACATGAAACATAAAAATTGCATTCGTTTGAGAAAGAAGTGTGATGTAAGTAAACACAAGAATGAATGCAGGAACCTCTTCTGTATAAAGTAGGATCTTTATTTGCAGAGCACAAACAAAGCGTACACCACAACCGCAGACCGGACACCAACTGCCATCAGCTGGAATCCCCACAACAGTAACATGCTAGTACTAAGAACGCTACAAGCGTTCTAGGATCTAAACTGGGAAAGGACATAAAGGAAGGCTTTACACACACTCCAGAAACAGAGTAAGTACAAGCAAGGCTAATATGTAAATAAGTATTTACAACAAAGTGCGCACGAAAGCAGACGCGGACGGCATTGTGGGAAAGCGGATGTGGCGCTCACATCCGGTGAACACTGCATTCTCTCCCTCGGATGAGAACATGGCTGCCTGCTGCGCCGCTGTTAGTCGCGGGGCCGCGCAAGAGTGACCAGAGCGCATCACTGGTGAAAGGGGATGTGTATGACGTGTGCGCCAACACTGCAGCAAGGGAGAGGGCAGGCTGGTGCAATAGAAAAGAGACCAGAGAGATCAAAACAAGCTTGGCAAAGCATTATCAGTTATATGCCAGGCTCGTTGTCGCACTCGCTCTGCTGTGACTGAGGAGGTACTTCCTACCTGTGCGCCGACTTCTAATGTGCGACGCTCCCTGTGTGTCTAATGCTGCGGGTTTCAAATGTAAGGAATATAAACGTTAGTGCGTGCTTCCGTAAATATTGAATTAATTATTCAAAGGGTAAACGTTAATGCCAACCCATGTGCACACAGATCTAGGGGCATATCTGCAACGCGGCGATAGAAAATTATTGCCGCTTTTGCGGCCATTTTCGCGTGAAACCTTGCATTAGCGCACAAATTCCTAACGCCCAGCTTTGCATCTCTAATGAGATGCAAAGTAGGTGTTCCTGACATGACAGGAGAAATGTCGCTAAGCGACATTTCTCCTCTCATCAAGCCCCACGCTATGAAGCATAGCGGCAAGAAAAGTAGCGATAACCCCTGTTATCGCTACTTTCCTTACGCCTGCTTCAGGACTGATTTAGCCATGATATCCTATGGAAGGTGGATATCATGGCTAAGTTTGTGAGTCCCTGTCAGCAAGCTAACGCCACATTGCGTGAGATTATCGCTGGGTTTCCAGCGATAACCTCACGTTAGGCAGTTAGCGTGAGGATTTTTATTGCTTTTGCGATAAGCGTTGCTAATAGCACGCTATCTCAGCGATAAAAATCCACGTTACCCGGCGATAATTATCCTAGCGCTAAATGCGCTTAGCGATAATTATCGCTAAGCGCACTTAGCGCTAGGATAATTATTGCCGGCTAGCGTGGATTTTTATCGCTGAGATAGCGTGCAATTAGCAACGCTTATCTCAAAAGCGATGAAAACCCTAGCGCTAACTGCCAAACGTGAGAAGTTTGGCGACAGCTTGCTGATAGGGCCTCACATACTTAGCCATGATCTCCACCTTACATAGGATATCATGGCTAAATCAGTTTCAAAGCAGGCATAAGGAACGTAGCGATAACAGAGGTTATCGCTACTTTTCTTGTCGCTATGCTGCTTTGCGTGAGGCTTGATAATAGGAGAAATGTCGCTTAGCGACATTTCTCCCGTTATCCTGGGGAGGAACGCCCACTTTGCATCTCATTAGAGATGCAAAGATGGGCGTTAGGAATTCAGACGCTAAGGCAAGGTTTCACGCGATAGCGTGACCTCGCTAATATAGCGATAAAATTATCGCCGCTTTTCGTCCGAAAACGGCCGCAAAACCGGCGATAATTTTATATCGCCGCCTTGTAGATATGCCCCTCTGTCTGGAGAGAGCCGGGCGGGAGGACATCTATTTATAAACGCTTTTCTTGAGATGCTGCAAATCGAAACAGGCTTTCAGGAGACAAGCAGCACAAAGATGCAATACCGCAGGAGGTCGCCAGATGTCCCTATCGAGCCAAGAGTAAAATAAAGCGACAAACTCCATTCCTATATTGTCTATCGAGCCAGGACCGAGATGGTGCAGCACTGCCGGTGGTCGCTAGAGGTCCCTGTGGTGCTTACATCCCACAAGCTCAGTACCACCGGCTGTCACCAGAGGTCCCTGTCATGTCAATTATCGTTACTGCATCCTTGTTATACTGTTAAGGGGACCTGTAGTACCAGCCTGAGGTACTGCAGACGTTTGCATCTAGCTCTGCCTCAGCTCTACAGGGACCTCTAGTAACAGGCTGTGGTACATCAGCTTTTCACATCCAGTGACTTCACAGGGACCTTAAGTAACACAGCAGCCTGTGGTACTACATATACACCCTTTCACACCCAACCACTTTACAGGGACCTCTATGAACAGCTGGTGCTAATGCACCCTTTCCCATCCAGTTACTCTACAGGGACCTCTAGTAACAGCCTGTGGTACTGCACCCTTTCCCATCTAGCACTGCTCCAGCTCTACAGGAACCTCTAGTAATAGATTGTAGTACTGCACACGTGCGCTGATGACCCCAGAGGCATCTACGTTCGCATCCATGTGCTTTCTCTGTACTGGCCACACAATTGGTTGGCTAGCACTAAAGCAGGCACTTTTTCTCCATGGTGCAATATTGCCTGCGTAGCAGGGAGGATAGTATTTGAGCAGTAAGGGGCACCTTCCTGCACAAAAACAATCACTGATGGTGTTTCCCTCCTTCTTTGTGTGCTGCATAATGCAGTACACATAGAAAGAGCAAATAACGAGGAGAATTAAAGGTATTTCTCAATATTGCGCCACATTAACCGCTCTCCTGGGGAGGTGTTAGAATCTGACGCATTTGCAGGTTTATGAAACTCTGGGAATGCTTCAGAATCCACGGGTGTTGCGTTGGAAAGCCCACAGCAACACCCATGGAACAGAGTAATGCATGAAAGGGGGCCATATTTTCAAGGCCATGAAAAGCCACGCAGGGTGTCTTTGTGTGGCTGTGCAATCTACAGTGCACACATAGAAGACCCTTCCTGCACAAAAATGATAATTCCAGAAACACAGGCATCCTTGCAAAAAGGATGCCTGTGTTGGAGCTAAGCAGCCAAATGTGCGCCAGCGTAGAGGAAAGCACAGGGATGCATCGTATTGCGATAAATACGACACATCCTTGCACTTTCCTAATGATGCAGCAGGCGAAGCATGATGGCTTGCCGCGCCGCATCATTTTCTAGTAAATATATCCTAACATTTCAAGATGACTGTCCACATCTAACGATTCTTCTAATGATGGCACAATTCTACAGCAACTAGCAAAAAACAAACACTATAGCAGCAGGCGGCAGCAGCAGACAGAAGGTGGCGGGGAGAAAGAGAGAAAAAACAACACAGAGGCAGGGGGAGAGATAACAGTGATTGGGGAGCTGAAGAAAACCCAGAAGGTAATGAATGGGGAGAAATGGAGAAAGAGAGAAAAAATAAACCTCCTAGAAAGACGTTGGGGCATATTATCAAGAAACGCCGTTAAAATTATCGCCGCTTTAGCAGCAGAAAACTGCCACTAAAGCGGCGATAATGGGCTTGATATTATGCCCTTGAGAATTCCCATAGAAGCTCATGTTCTGGTGTCAACATGGGCTTCTATTGGAATTCTCTGTGGCATATTATAAGCGGCAGTTTTCGGCCGCTAAAGCGGCGATAATTTTAACGCCGTGCTTGATAATATGCCCCATTGGGTTCACTGGTCCCTAAAACCTTTCATTGCAAACATCAGTGATGGTTTTACAAAATACAATTTGCTGGGTATCTCCACAAAGAAATCCTTAAATATACCACCCACTATATGTTCATTGGAATGATTTTCAGCAATTCAGGATACTTCATAAGGACCACAAACGCCCTCCAAAAAAGCACTCTCTGCACAATATGAAAAAAAAATACAAAATGCAAAAAAAGAAAAACATCCACAAGACTTTAACACATTCTGACTACATTAAGCGTTTTCTCGCACAAGGCTGTAAAGTCTGTGGATGGACAGAACACTAAGATACATCCTAGTGGGGACAACACCCACAGGGATGATGCAGGGCAGCATCAATCAATTTTCCCTTGAAAAGACATTTTGCACCGAAAAGGTAAAATTCTTGCTCAGCAAAACCCTGTTACTATATTCAGAGGTTGTTGCTGGATGTGAACAGTACAACATAGCCCTAACCCATGGAAACTCAGATCTAGTGACGTAACAGGACCCAGGTGGCATGTGTTGCAGGGCTTTTGCATGATAACAATATTGTTAAATGTAAGATGGGCCTGATCACATGTGAACAGGACTACATGTAACACTAAGGGACGTGTATAAGAGGCGTAGGGTCTAGAAAAGAGGACTTCTGAAATGTATTGTGGACTCGACAGTCATACTCTCTGATCAGGAACTCCATGTTATTCGACATAGTTCACATTACCATGACCGAAAAGGAAGACTTTCCCCTTCTCTGGTGCACAAGTTGTAATAATGTGTTGTATGAACTTCAGTATCTTCTGTTTGCTTCTGCATACGAGAACTGTTTGCACACATTTGTAGCAAAACAAGAACCAGGCACAAGTTACCACCCCCCATCGTCGCCCTATAAGACATCATTAGTGATAAAAGTAATCAAGGTACCGGTGCCAATTGCTAAGGTAAAATGCTGAAGGGCTGAAATCCACCTGCTGACCCGATGACCCCATAAGGTATGTGAAACTTGGGGAAGTATTCAAGGCTTAGCATAAATTGGGATTTAGTGGAATAATACAGCCATATAGTTAAATGGGTAAGTAGTATATTAGACAATGTAGACAGGCAATCCACCAACAAGTTAGGGATGTGTGATGAAATATGATCAGTGTCTAATGAATACGTAATTCGTTATTTATTATAATTACCACCATTCTGGTATGCGTGATATGTGGGTTCACTGATTTTGGGGAACAAAGGCGAATGTCCATTCTATGAGCACCTGCAGATAAAAGGTTCTCTGATGGTTTGTCTGACTCCTAACACCCTTTGTCTAACAGGGCATAACTCCGGAGACGCCTGCCGCTTCTTTTCTCTGAAAAGGATATATTTCTTTAAGGAGCTTGGGGGCATATTATCAAACACGGCATTAACATTATCGCCGCTTTCTGCCGCTAAAGCGGCGATAATGAGCTTGATAATATGCCGCAGAGAATTCCAATAGAAGCCCATGTTGGCACCAGAACATGGGCTTCTATCGGAATTCTCAAGGGCATATTATCAAGCCCATTATCGCCGCTTTAGCAGCAGTTTTCTGCCGCTAAAGCGGCGATAATGTTAACGCCGTTTCTTGATAATATGCCCCTAAGAGATTCTACTGGGTTTGACCCCAATATTATTGGGGTAAACATAAAATTACGGTTATGCGAGAAATCCAAGTGCCAAATGAAAGCAGACTCAACAATGGTTTGTAAATAGGGTTTCGAGTAACGTTTTACCCTTCACGCAGTGCAGAGCTGCAGATTGTCACACAACACTGCAGTGCGCACATTTGAGTAAATCTGTGTTAAAGTGAATGAGCATCATGTTTAAAAAGTATACTATACCAAAATCCTCTTGGGGCTTATTTACAAGCCCCTTGTGCCACTTTTGCGTCACTTTTCCCATGTTGAAAATGACGCAAAAGTGGCGCAAGGGGCTTGTAAATAAGCCCCCTTGTGTCCTTGAGTTTAGTGAGGATTTTTATCTGATTTCCCGAAATTGAACTCTGTGGGACAGAAAACTCCATCTATCTTATTGTTGTGATCCCTGCGTAACCAGGTATTTGCGCAGGGGCCACAATTTAAGAGGACACATGTAATAAGAGACTTAGGGGCATATCAGCAAGCAAGCGTTAAAAAATTATCGCCGCTTTTGCGTCCGTCTTTAGACGAAAAGCAGCGATAATTTTATCGCCTTATCTGCAAGGTCACGCTATCGCGTGAAACCTTGCCTTATCTCTATTTCCCTTAACGCTGAGATGCAAAGTGGGCGTTCCTCCCCAGGATAACGGGAGAAATGTCGCTAAGCAACATTTCTCCTATTATCAAGTCTCACGCAAAGCAGCATAGCGACAGGAAAAGTAGCGATAACCTCTGTTATCACTACTTTCCTTACGCCTGCTTTGAAACTGACTTAGCCATGATATCCTATGGAAGGTGGATATCATGGCTAAGTATGTGAGGCCCTATCAGCAAGCTAACGCCAAACTTCGTGGGATTATCGCTGGGTTTCCAGCGATAATCACAAGTTTGGCAGTTAGCGCTAGGATTTTTATCGCTTTTGAGATAAGCATTGCTAATAGCACGCTATCTCAGCGATAAAAATCCACGCTAGCCGGCGATAATTATAATAGCGCTAAGTGCGCTTAGCGATAATTATCGCTGGTTGTTGCTGATATGCCCCTTAGCAGCGTGTAAGGACATAAGGCACCTAGATGTCCAGGTCATGTAAGAAGGCTTGACACTTCTGCATCGCTAAACCTTTCTATAGAATGTATACACTATGAAGAAATAAACCGGAGGTCTCTTTATTCCTGGTTTGTTTATTTCTTTCAGTGTTAATGTATATATGTATGCATAGTACTGTCTCAACAATATTCCAAATTCAAAACCAAATATAAACAACAAAGTTGATTCAATACTTGAACATCCTCAAGTACTACCCGGATGCAGTACCACTGCTCGTCGCTAGAGGACCGCGAGCAGCCAGGCAACCAACAGTAAGGATCCGTTATAAAACATTCTCGGATCCCCTACTTCAGCTGTAAAAGTATATAAATAAAGTGAACTTCTATCTCTCAACTAATGCTTTCTGTTTACATGGTGTCTGTTGGAAACCGGGCAACCGGGTTAGCAGTCACCAGGTTCCCAGCACAATGGTAGCTTGGCTCGAGCGGTTGGGGTCAGGCACCGTGTTAAGCGTACATCACACCCTCACAATAACCATGCGTTCATCCATTCCGAAAATGACACTACACCGTAAAAATTATGGAAGACAATTATGCATGCGTTTATCTTATTTTCTCTTAGTTGCAGGATTCAAATCATAAATACAATACAATAGAATTTTCCTTTAAAAGAGCAGGTCAAATAAATAATATGACTTTAAAGTTTCAATCAATAGGTTCAGGTCCCAATTAAGCAAGGAATAAATAGAGGTGCAATAAATACAGTTGGCAAATAAATATCATCAGTCAATAAATACAGTGCAGGAATAAATTAGTAAAAGACAATAAATAAAGCACCTTCAATAATTTAGGTAAAACAATCAATGACAATTACAAATCAGATCACTTTCATGAGGTAATTCGGTTTTACTATGCCCATATACAGCTTGTGGTCATTTGGGTGGCCTGGGGGTGTCCCACTTAGATTGGTCAAGGCTGGGGCCTAAGCTGAGGAAGAACAAGGGTAACCTAAAGATCTGGCTCTCCAAACTACACAATCCCTCACAGAGGTCACTGTACCAGTCTCAGTTCACCCCTGGCACTCCCAGGCTGGTCCTAACACCCCTCTAGCCCCTAGAATGGTCTTTAGGGCTCCACAGGGCCTTAAACGCCCCCTCTACCACTTACTGTCCCTTCCACGACTATCTGCTCCGCTTGGCGCCGTGTCGATGCCGAGAGGCGGCTCCGGATCGATGTCGCTGGGCAGCCTCGGCAAGGTGTCGCTAGGCGGCCTCGGCACGATGTCGCAGGGCGGCCTCGGCTCGATGTCGCTGGGTGGCCTCGGCTCGATGTCGCTGGGTGGCCTCGGCTCGATGTCGCTGGGCGGCCTCGGTTCGATGTCGCTGGGCGGCCTCGGTTCGATGTCGCTGGGCGGCCTCGGTTCGATGTCACTGGGCGGCCTCGGTTCGATGCCGCTGGGCAGCCTCGGTTCGATGTCACCTTCCGGCGTCGCAGGGTCACGGTCTCCCCGCTTCCGGGTGTCTCCGGAGTGCGATCTCCACTCCCGACCTCCGGCGCGCTTCACCTCAGTTTCCGGCGACTCCGGAGTGCGATCTCCACTCCCGACCTCCGGCGCGCCTCACCTCGACCTCAGGTGACTCCCTACTCGACCTCCGGTGTCTCTCCACGACCTCCGTCGGCGCCCTCTCTCGACCTCTGACTGCTCCGGGTACGACGTCTGCCTTCTGTCAGCGCCGCTTCTCTACCTCAGGCCCTAGGTCTCTAGGCTTCTCGACGTCAGGACTCCAGGAGGACACCGCCAAACAGGTCAGGAGCTTGCTGTTCTTCTTCTTTAAGGCCTGTTCCAAATGTTCAGATCCTTAAGATGGTTCTTCTGGACTTGGTCCCACACAGGGCTTTAGGCTGGGCTTGGTCAGTAGGGACTAGCATCAAGGGTGGGTTTCTGGACCCCACTCCAAGCACTGGTTTCCACCCCTGCTGCCTTACTCCGACATCCTTCTACTCTGCTCTTCTCTCTTCTCCAGTCAGCTCCCAACTGCCCTTCTGAGATGGCCTCCCAACATTCTAAACTGCCTCACACTATCCCAGGATTCTAGAATGTTCCAGAAGGTTCTAGTTATGTCACAGGTGGCAATGGGTGGCCACCATTTTGTGTCTCAGGCCCTCAGACAGAAGTTCCAGGGGTAGGGAAAATGGCTCCCCGACCCTGCATCAACACTAAAAAGTCTGGTGGTTCCCAAAAAGGAAAACTTATAACAGGGTTTGAGGCAGAAGTGGGACAAAATAAATAATGATGAGGAGGGACCACTCAAAGGGCTGACAGGTCTAACACGCGTCCCCCCCAGCTGAAAGTGGGGAGAGCTACCCAACCCCTTGGGAGTTCTCATCACTAAGGCGGAAATACCTTGAGAGACCGTCTGCATTGGCGTGGTCCACTCCAGGCCGATGTTCCACCTGAAAGTCCATTCCCTGTAGGGAGATAGACCACCTTAGCAACTTGGGATTCTCCCCCTTCATCTGCATCAGCCACCGAAGGGGTCTGTGGTCGGTCTGAACTAGGAAGTGCGAGCCAAACAGGTATGGCCGCAACTTCTTCAGAGCCCATACCACTGCAAAGGCTTCACGCTCTATTGCACTCCACTTCTGTTCCCTGGGAAGTAGTCTCCGGGATAGGAAGACCACGGGTTGATCCAGACCCTCTTCATTGAGTTGCGATAACACTGCCCCAATGCCATGTTCCGATGCATCCGTCTGGACAATGAACTCCTTGGAAAAGTCTGGGGCCTTAAGACCGGGGCCTCGCACATGGCTTGCTTCAGTTTCACAAAGGCCTGCTGACAAGCCTCCGTCCAGACTACCCGTCGAGGTTGTTTCTTGGACGTAAGCACCGTGAGGGGGGCCACAATGGTACCATACCCCTTCACGAAGCGGCGGTAATATCCGGTGAGGCCCAGAAAAGCTCGGACCTCAGTCTGAGTCTTGTGGGGTACCCAGGCCATGATGGCCTCGATTTTCGCCTGGAGGGGTTGCACCGCTCCCCTACCCACCAAGTGTCCAAGGTACACTACCGACCCCTGCCCGATCTGGCACTTACTGGCCTTAATCGTTAATCCAGCTTGCTTCAGGGCCTGGAGAACAGCTTGCAGGTGACGCAAGTGATCCTCCCAGCTGTTACTGAAGACGGCAATGTCGTCCAGATAAGCAGCAGAGAAGCTCTCCATTCCTGTGAGGATCTGGTTCACCAGACGCTGAAACGTGGCAGGTGCGTTCTTGAGCCCAAAGGGCATCACACAGAACTGGTAGTGGCCCTTGGGCGTGGAGAAGGCTGACCTTTCCTTAGCTCCATCAGTCAGGGAGATCTGCCAGTACCCGGAAGTAAGGTCAAAGGTACTCAGATATTGGGCAGCTCCCAGCCGCTCAATCAGTTCATCCGCCCTCGGAATCGGATGAGCATCAGTCTTGGTTACTGAGTTCAGTCCCCGGTAGTCCACACAGAACCTCAGTTCCGGTTGGGCGCCCGGTGGTACAGCTTTTGGTACTTATATCACCGGACTGGACCAGGGGCTGCTGGAAGGTTCAATTACTCCTAGCTCCAGCATCTTAGTGACTTCACTGTGAATGCTGGCCTTCACCTTGTCTGTCATCCGGTAGATCTTTGACTTCACAGGTGGGCTGTCTCCTGTGTCCACGTCATGGACGCACAGGTGAGTCCTACCCGGAACAAGGGAGAACAACGAAGAGTACTGCCCCAGGACCTGGCGGCAGTCCTCCTGCTGTTCAGGAGTTAGGGATGGGGAGAGAATCACTCCCTCCACCGACCCATCCTTCTCTTGAGACGCAAATAAGTCGGGGAGAGGCTCGCTTTCCACGTCCTCTGCTCCGTCAGTCACCATCATCAATAGGACTTCGGGCCTCTCATGGTGGGGTTTGAGGCGGTTGGCATGCAGCACCCGTAGGGGCTGGCGAGGGGTCTTAAGATCCACCAAATAGGTAGACTTACCCTTCTTCTCCAACACCTCAAAGGGTCCTGACCAGCGATCCTGGAGGGCGCTAAGCTCTCCGGGTTCGATCACCCACACCTTCTGGCCAGGCTCCAACTCCACCGGATGAGCATTGTGGTCGTACCACGCCTTCATCACTGCTTGGCTGGCTTCCAAGTTGTCAGAAGCTTGCTTCCACAACTTAGCCATTTGGCTCCGGAAGGCCAGCATGTAGCTCACCACATCCTGGGGAAGCTTTCTGGGAGTTCTTTCCCATCCGTCTTTCACCAGGCTGAGAGGTCCACGCACAGGGTGCCCATACAAAAGCTCGAAGGGGCTGAAGCCCACTCCCTTCTGTGGCACTTCCCTGTAAGAAAACAATAGACAGGGTAGGAGGACGTCCCATTTCCTCCGCAGGCTTTCAGGCAGACTTCTGATCATGCCTTTCAAGGTTTTATTGAACCTCTCTACCAGACCATTGGTCTGGGGATGGTAAGGAGTGGTGAACCGGTAGGTCACTTCACACTCCTTCCACATGGCCCGCATGTATGCTGACATGAAGTTGGTCCCCCTGTCGGACACAACTTCCTTGGGAAAACCCACTCGGGTAAAGATTCCCATCAGGGCCCTAGCCACAACAGGTGCAGTAATGGTTCTCAGAGGTATAGCCTCTGGGTACCGTGTGGCATGATCCACCAGAACCAGGATAAACCTGTGACCAGCTGTAGTAGGCGGATCTAACGGACCCACAATGTCAATGCCCACCCTTTCAAAGGGGGTGCTAATGACAGGAAGTGGTTCCAGGGGAGCTTTCAGTTTCACCCCTGTTTTCCCACTGGCTTGACAAGACACACATGTCCGGCAGTAGGTGTCGGACGACACTTTCATTTGAGGCCAATAAAAGTGTGGGACAAGCCGGGCAAAGGTCTTGTCTTGCCCCAGGTGTCCTGCCAAAGGGATCTCATGAGCCAATTCCAGGAGAAAGGCTCGATAACGTTGAGGGACAACCAAGGCCCGTGACGATCCGTGCATGGGTGCCTTGGGTTCACTGTAGAGGAGGCCATCCTCCCAGTAAATGTGGTAGTTCCCCTCAACGTTCCCTGCTGCCTGGGCTTCGGCCTGTCACCTCAGTCCCTCAAGGGTAGGACACTCCCTCTGGCCCTTGCAGAATTCCTCCCTGGTCGGCCCTCCCTCCACGTGCCACTCGGCCGGGATGGGTAGGTTCTCCAGTTCGGTAACATCCCCCTCCGCGGACTCCTGGTCCACCACCTCCGGTGGCCTATCCGTCACACGGGGCGCGGATGCCGAGGCAGGCTCCTCCTGTCCTCGGTTCTTCCCTTGGTCGGCAGCCGGCTGTGCCTTTGTTCCAGGCTCCAGCCTAAACGAACTCCCCCTCCGGGTAGTCGCAGACCCTGTGCTGACACAGGCCCAGTCAGGTGTACCCAGCATCTCAGTATGAGTCCGGTATTCCACCTCCTTCCAAGCATTATGCTCCATGTCATTCCCCAGCAGACAATCGACTGGCACGGCAGGGCTTACGGCAACTCGAAGTAAACCTGCAACCCCTTCCCATTCAAATCGAACCTCGGCCACCGGGTAGTGGCCCATTCTGCCGTCAGCCATCGCGGCAGGGTGGAGTACATTGGGAATCACCTGCTCTGGAGACACCAGTTGGCTACGTACCATAGTCATACTGGCTCCTGTGTCTCTCAGAGCTTCCCCTCTTTGGCCGTTGATGGTGACCCACTGCCCATACTTTGTGGTATTTGCGGGCACCTGGATCTTAGGAACCATCTCCCGTTCGCCCAGGGACACTAAAGTGACACCCGCCCACTCCCTTCCCTTATCTAAAGGCATCTCCTCCCCGAGCACTACACTAGCTACTCCAGGGGTCTTTCCTCCGATGGGAGCGGGTGGTCTTTTCGGGCACTTCACATCTCCCTTATAGTGTCCGACACCACCGCACTCGAAGCAATGGACAACCCTTGGCTGCTGTGTCTCTCAGAGCTTCCCCTCTTTGGCCGTTGATGGTGACCCACTGCCCATACTTTGTGGTATTTGCGGGCACCTGGATCTTAGGAACCATCTCCCGTTCTCCCAGGGACACTAAAGTGACACCCGCCCACTCCCTTCCCTTATCTAAAGGCATCTCCTCCCCGAGCACTACACTAGCTACTCCGGGGGTCTTTCCTCCGATGGGAGGGGGTGGTCTTTTCGGGCACTTCACATCTCCCTTATAGTGTCCGACACCACCACACTCGAAGCAATGGACAACCCTTGGCTGCTGACTCTGGCCAGGATTAGGGTTTCTAGGTGGGTTAGCCCTAGGGGTGAATCCTGTTCCCTTCCCTTGGAAACTATTTTGGGGGCCTTTAGAGAACTCCGTTTTCTTTTCCCCTCCCTCTTTCTTCTGGGGGGCGCCCTGTCCAGTCTTTTGAGAGTCCCCTCCAGTCCCCCTTGTGGACACCCGGGTACTAGCCCAAATGTCCGCCTCCTCAGCAAGCTTCCGGGGATTGGTCAGCTGCGTCAACACCAGGTGTTGACGCAGTTCGGGGAAACATTTTTCGAGCAGGTGTTCCTTCAACATCAAATCAAACAACCCCTCGTAGTCCCTCACCTCGCTGCCCTGTATCCAACCCTCTAATGCCTTCTTTGCATAGTCCAGGAAATCCACCCAATTCTGTGTGCCCAGTTTGTGGCTACCCCGGAACTTCTGTCTGTACTTCTCGGGTGTTAGTCCAAACTTCCTTACGAGCGCCACTTTCATGGTGGGGTAGTGGGTCTGCTCCAGGGCCAATAATGTATCCCTGCCAGCTGGAGGCATGTATTTATACAATCCCCCTCCCCAATATTTCTCTGGCACCCCATGGGCTTTTAAAGAGACCTCATAGGCCGCTAGCCACTTGGCGATGTCATCTCCCGCACTATAGCTAGCTACTATGTCTTTTGGCAGATAGGGTTTGGGTTCCCTGGTGATTTCTCTGTCTTCGCTGCCACCATTAGGAACAGTGTGTGCCCCGACCCGTAGGATCTGGAGATCTATCTCCCTGAGCCTCAACTCATGAGCCATCCTCTGTTCCTCCTTTTCTTTCTCCAGCTTCGCCAACTCCCATGTGAGCTGTCTTTTCTCCCTCCGGTCAGTTAATTCTGCTTCTGATAAGCCACCACTAGAGACACTGCTGTCCTTCCTTGAAAGTGTTCTGGGCCCCGCTAGTAGGTTCCCCACCTCAGGTTGGTACAAACCAGCCCCCTCGCGGTCAGTCTCTCCATCCCTGTCCTCCTCCTCAGCCTTACTTTCTCGTCGTGCCTCCCCCCAAGCCCTCAAGCTGGTTTGGAGCTCACCCTTCTTTGCACCTTTGGGACAATACACCCCCTCTCGCTGACAAAACTCCCTGAGTTGGGCCACAGTGTAAGTTTCCACATCCTCCAACACAAACTCCATTTTGCCCACTCAGGATTGAAGACAGGTGCTTACAGAAGCTATGCAGGGGGGTACCTTTTGTAATACCTCCTCCCACCACCAGAAGTAAATTTGGAAAAAACAAAACTCAAAATCAGGAAGTCCGCTTGGAGAAAACTCCCGGTGTAGGCCTATGGACTACCCAAAGTTATTGTCGAGTAGACGCAAGCACAGCTCTATCCCACTGCTGAACACCAATTTTATGTTGGAAACCGGGCAACCGGGTTAGCAGTCACCTGGTTCCCAGCACAATGGTAGCTTGGCTCGAGCGGTTGGGGTCAGGCACCGTGTTAAGCGTACGTCACACCCTCACAATAACCATGCGTTCATCCATTCCAAAAATGACACTACACCGTAAAAATTATGGAAGACAATTATGCATGCCTTTATCTTATTTTCTCTTAGTTGCAGGATTCAAATCATAAATACAATACAATAGAATTTTCCTTTAAAAGAGCAGGTCAAATAAATAATACGACTTTAAAGTTTCAATCAATAGGTTCAGGTCCCAATTAAGCAAGGAATAAATAGAGGTGCAATAAATACAGTTGGCAAATAAATATCATCAGTCAATAAATACAGTGCAGGAATAAATTAGTAAAAGACAATAAATAAAGTACCTTCAATAATTTAGGTAAAACAATCAATGACAATTACAAATCAGATCACTTTCATGAGGTAATTTGGTTTTACTATGCCCATATACAGCTTGTGGTCATTTGGGTGGCCTGGGGGTGTCCCACTTAGATTGGTCAAGGCTGGGGCCTAAGCTGAGGTAGAACAAGGGTAACCTTGCTCTACCTACCTACCAAGGTTACCTAAGGGTAACCTTGGCTCTCCAAACTACACAATCCCTCACAGAGGTCACTGTATCAGTCTCAGTTCACCCCTGGCACTCCCAGGCTGGTCCTAACACCCCTCTAGCCCCTAGAATGGTCTTTAGGGCTCCACAGGGCCTTAAACGCCCCCTCTACCACTTACTGTCCCTTCCACGACTATCTGCTCCGCTTGGCGCCGTGTCGATGCCGTGAGGCGGCTCCGGATCGATGTCGCTGGGCAGCCTCGGCTCGGTGTCGCTAGGCGGCCTCGGCTCGATGTCGCTGGGCGGCCTCGGCTCGATGTCGCTGGGTGGCCTCGGCTCGATGTCGCTGGGTGGCCTCGGCTCGATGTCGCTGGGCGGCCTCGGTTCGATGTCGCTGGGCGGCCTCGGTTCGATGTCGCTGGGCGGCCTCAGGGAACAACCTTTACAACGCAACTTTTACAACGCACTACATTTACAACGCATTTTTTACAACGCAAAATCCATTACAACGCATGACATTACAACGCATGACACTACAACGCATTTTTAAAAACTACCTTTACAACACATTCCATTACAACGCATACTACCATTACAACGCATACCATTACAACGCATAATATTACACTACACTATCCAACACTTACCCTACTGTTGCACCCCCTGGAGTTAGAATAGTAATTTTTACCCCTATACTATCCAACACTTACCCTACTGTTGCACCCCCTGGAGTTAGAATAGTAATTTTTACCCCTATACTATCCAACACTTACTCTACTGTTGCACCCCCTGGAGTTAGAATAGTAATTTTTACCCCTATACTATCCAACACTTACCCTACTGTTGCACCCCCTGGAGTTAGAATAGTAATTTTTACCCCTATACTATCCAACACTTACCCTACTGTTGCACCCCCTGGAGTTAGAATAGTAATTTTTACCCCTATACTATCCAACACTTACCCTACTGTTGCACCCCCTGGAGTTAGAATAGTAATGTTTACCCCTATACTATCCAACACTTACCCTACTGTTGCACCCCCTGGAGTTAGAATAGTAATTTTTACCCCTATACTATCCAACACTTACCCTACTGTTGCACCCCGTGGAGTTAGAATAGTACTTTTTACCCCTATACTATCCAACACTTACCCTACTGTTGCACCCCCTGGAGTTACAATAGTAATTTTTACCCCTATACTATCTAATACTTACCTTAAATGCAATTTAATATTATGCGTTGTAATGGTATGCGTTGTAATGGTAGTATGCGTTGTAATGGAAATGCGTTGTAAAGGTAGTTTTTAAAAATGCGTTGTAGTGTCATGCGTTTTAATGTCATGCGTTGTAATGGATTTTGCGTTGTAAAAAATGCGTTGTAAGTGCATGCGTTGTAAAAGTGTGCGTTGTAACAACATACATCCGGCGGCCTCGGTTCGATGTCGCTGGGCGGCCTCGGTTCGATGTCACTGGACGGCCTCGGTTCGATGTCGCCTTCCGGCGTCGCAGGGTCACGGTCTCCCCGCTTCCAGGTGTCTCCGGAGTGCGATCTCCACTCCCGACCTCCGGCGCGCTTCACCTCAGTTTCCGGCGACTCCGGAGTGCGATCTCCACTCCCGACCTCCGGCGTGCCTAACCTCGACCTCAGGTGACTCCCTACTCGACCTCCGGTATCTCTCCACGACCTCCGTCGGCGCCCTCTCTCGACCTCTGACGGCTCTGGGTACGACGTCTGCCTTCTGTCAGCGCCGCTTCTCTACCTCAGGCCCCAGGTCTCCAGGCTTCTCGACGTCAGGACTCCAGGAGGACATCGCCAAACAGGTCAGGAGCTTGCTGTTCTTCTTCTTTAAGGCCTGTTCCAAATGTTCAGATCCTTAAGATGGTTCTTACTCCGACCTCCTTCTACTCTGCTCTTCTCTCTTCTCCAGTCAGCTGCCAACTGCCCTTCTGAGATGGCCTCCCAACATTCTAAACTGCCTCACACTATCCCAGGATTCTAGAATGTTCCAGAAGGTTCTAGTTATGTCACAGGTGACAATGGGTGGCCACCATTTTGTGTCTCAGGCCCTCAGACAGAAGTTCCAGGGGTAGGGAAAATGGCTCCGCGACCCTGCATCAACACTAAAAAGTCTGGTGGTTCCCAAAAAGGAAAAATTATAACAGGGTTTGAGGCAGAAGTGGGACAAAATAAATAATGATGAGGAGGGACCACCCAAAGGGCTGACAGGTCTAACAGTGTCTCAATAAATAAATCACTATAACATTTGTTTGAGAAAGAAACTATAAAATCATAACAAACGGCAAGTTTCTGTAGCCGGGGAGAGGAGTTGGTCTAACGGCTAGGGCGGTCGACCTCGAATCTGGAGAACCAGGTTCGAGTCTCGGCAATGACGCTGAACGTTCTGTGATTCTAGGCAAACACTCAATCTCCCCGTGCCTGAAAAAATCAATGTGTCCTTATGTAATGCAACTGGTGCTATGTAAAGCGCTCTGAGACCCGGTACAGGTCACATGCTCAGTAGCTAATTATATTTACAACTTTTAAGAAACCCTAGGTTTCCGTTTCCACAGATGAAGGTGCTGCCTGCTGGAATGCATCAGTTTCCAGAGATCACAATTTAATCAACCGGTGGCCCAGGTGAACCCACATTACTGTGGACAACATTCGATTTCAAGACTATCAGGGCCTTACTATTGGGTGGAACATCTACTAAAGAGATGCTTCACAGCTACAGACCGATTTATTCAAAACATTTTGTGAACAATTTCCTATCTCAGGGTAGAGGGAGGCGGGTCATGATACTGTGGTTGAAATATTAACTTACACAATATCGAATCCGCCCACCCGTAGGACGGGAGAGCAGCTCATCTGGGATCAGCCATGAGGAAAACTTCTCTCACTCATGGACTCGCTCTTCAAGAAGGCTGCACAGGGTGGATCACCCATTACCAATCATAGGGGCATATTATCAAGAAACGGCGTTAAAATTACCGCAGTTTTAACGGCTTAAAACTGCCGCAAAAGCGGCGATAATGGGCTTGATAATATGCCCTTGTGAATTCCCATAGAAGCCCATGTTCTGGTGTCAACATGGACTTCTATTGGAATTCTTTGCGGCATATTATCAAGCCCATTATCGCCGCTTTAGCTGCAGTTTTCTGCAGCTAAAGCGGCGATAATTTTAACGCCATCCTTGATAATATGCCCCATGGTTTCTCAATGGTGCCAATCAATCCCTGGCTAGCAAACAAATAGCCCTGGTCCCATTCGACAGCCTTGGCCAGAGTTTCAGGAGGAAAATGGAAGGTCGCCCCTGATCCTTCGCAACCAGTTTTTTTTCACAATTCATAAAATATTAATTGACAAATCTGCTGACTCAGCATGGCATGATCATGGTTAGGTCACCCTGGCAAACAAAAAACATTTCCGTAAATTCGAAAGGTTCTTAACATTAACCCATTTCTTAAGGTAAGAAAAATCTCCTGCTTGCTTCCCCACCAACTGTGCTCCAGAGATGCACAACTCAATATGAAACATTTTTGTTTTTTTGCTGAGTTTTATATAGCGCAAACTTGACCCAAATCCAATCAGCTATCAGAGCACTTTACATAGCACCAGTTACGTTACATGAGGACATACATTCATTTTTTTTAGGCACGGGAAGATTAAGTGATTTGCCCAGATCACAGGATGTTTTAGCATCATTACCGAGACTCGAACCCAGTTCCCCCAGATCTGAGGTCGAGCGCCCTACCCGTTAGGGCAACTCCTCCACAGTGGACCAAACAGCATAAATCCTTCCAAATGATACAGCAGGTACACGACGGAAAGTTCTATTAACAATACATACTTTCTAATACTTCAGTACACTTGTGTCATTGCTATCCGAGTCCCACGGAATCTATAGGGAGCGAAGACTTGCAGCGGGTAACTGACTGGGAGAGGAAATGAACAGGATCAGGAAAAGGAAAACACCACAGGCTGCATCCATAAAAAAAATAATGGTGTTTTGCATGAAAACGTGGCACAACTATACTACATTATTAATCACACTTCTAAATGAGATACTCATATTGTTTTAAATGTAAAAGCATTAATTAATCGGTTACGGTCATGTGCATAATTAAAATGACTAATTTGCACAAATTATTTGTCACCCAAAATTGCACATCAGAAAAAACTTCAACAACCCATCCGCAGTAGAGTTGAGGAAACATTCCGAGATGTTTCAGTGGCCACATGCAAGAATCAAGGGGCGCGTTCTCATAATGTAAGACGGCGCTTGCCTGGAACTAAGCAAGCCCAGTGAAGCAGGTGAGCTCGAATAGAAAAACCTTTACCCAAAATGTGGATTATTTAAAAAAAAAAAATGTGGTCAAATAATACATAACCACATTTTAATTATAAAATCTTTAAATCAAAGACATGAATGATTATAAGTTTGTCTCACTTTACAAAGGTGATGAAGAAAATCAAGATATTCATTTTGCAGTTCACCGTAAAAGAAATGCACTGGTACACTATACACAACTACACAGACATAACCTACAGCATTTACCGTGCCCGCTGCTGAGGTCACCAAGTCACCAGCAAGTATATTTTTTAGAACGCAACGTTCACCTACTTTGGTTTCTAGGCGCTTATAAAAAAGTTTATTTATGTGTGAACGATTAAATGAAAATAAAGGTTTTTAAATCTTGTCTGAAACAGGTCAGCAAGGATTATTTGTGAGAGCAACAGGTAGTACATTGCAAGCATTTTCTGCAGCCATGGAAAAAGCTGTGCCGCCATAGCTAGTAGTACAAGATTTTTGGAACCTTTAGAAGAAATTGCTGGTCAGATAGCAAATTCCTTGGGAGGGTTGTACCAGCTGAATTTCTTAACCACGAAATCGGGTTACTAGGAAAATCTGATTTATGTGGTATAGTCATGGCCTTAAAGATGCCATGAAATAGAAGCCAATGCAGGCTTATGCTTGCCCCTGTTAATGAATTAAACTACTTGGGGCCACACAGAGAGCAGGCAGTTGCATTCTGAAAAAGCTGTAAACAAGCTAAGAATTTCCTATGGCCCACAGGAAAAATAGAATTGCCAGAATCAACCCTCGATTTAATAACATTCACTGCTTGTATTCTGAGGCTGTACTCTAAAAACAAGAAAACAGGGCATAAAGATTTTAGGTAGAAAAAATTGGATTTACAGACGTTAGCAACTTGGGTCTTACAACCAAAATTAGAGTCAATATAAAGACCTAGGTGGTGAAGGGATCTTGCAGGAGGGGGGCACATACAGACAGGTCAGACGTGACCAGTCACCTTGATTTTGAGGAAGGTGAGCAAAAGCTCTGTCTTATTGGGAGTCGGTTTTAAGTAAATTTTAGACGTCCACCAGCAGGTGACTGCAAGACTGTCAGCCAAGTAGAAGAGGGAATTCAGTTTCATGCTGGAGAGACACCCCAAAGATGAGTTGAATGTCATCAGCCTACAGAAAAATCCTTGCTACAGTTTGATGTAGGAGTTACACCAGAGGACGCCTATAGAAGCCGAGGGAGACCAGAGCTCTACGGGGCGCCGAACCATAAATCCTTGAGATCCGAAAAGAAAGGGGCTGTAGACATAATTGTTTCCCAACAGTCAGGAATGATACCAACATGACAGGGCAAGACCTTGAATGCCTATCTTGAACAGCATCGTTAACAGAATTACATGGTCTATGGTATTGAATGTTGACGAGAGGTTCTAAGAGGAATAAGACTCTTTGGCCTCTGGCATCCATCATAGCCCAAAGGCCATCCAAGACCAAAACCATGACCCGCTCGGTACTGTGTCCTGGATGAACTTTGCTTGTTGATAATCACGAAGAGCCTTACATTCCCTATGGAACTGCAAACATGCTTTTTGTCAAGTACCTTTGACAAGAAAGGGAAGAGAGAAATAGGCCAAAAATTGCCTGAAGTATTGGGTCCAATGAATGCTTTTCAACGGAGTCCGCACGACTACTTCTTTCCAAGAGGAAGTTATCCAACCCATGTTCAAGGACTGTGAGAAAACTTTGTTAGACTTTGAAAAAGTGCAAACTGATGGAAACGTTTGGTGGGGCGAATATCCAGCGGAGAGCTGACAAGACGGCTTTCTAGGTTCAAGGATATTAGATCAGGTTGTGAAATGTTTGAAAAATGTTCTAACATAGGCTTACCTTTCTTTAAAATGATTAACATTACTTGGACTGCATCATCAAGTCAAGAATAGGAGGGCCAACAAATAGTTTCAGCTTCTAAATAATCCAATTTAGTTTGAATATTTTTACAGGGGAAGCATGTAGAAAGCTGTGCACACAAAGCTGGAGATGGTGGAACATCCAAATTGCAGGCGACTGATTCCT
This sequence comes from Triturus cristatus, assembly GCF_964204655.1. NCBI lineage: Eukaryota > Metazoa > Chordata > Amphibia > Caudata > Salamandridae > Triturus > Triturus cristatus. Next base: position 865,894,912 of record NC_140586.1, on the reverse strand, counting down.
GGAGCTCTTTAATGATTTTGAGCACATTGAGTCATTTGCACTAGTTATCATTTTAGAACAGAGACTGGCCTCCTGGGGCTGTTTTACACAAAAGGCGCATTTTCATTGTTTGCACCAGGCGTACCTTTGAAAAGGTGCGCTCAGTGCAAACAATAAAAATATGCCGTATTATGACGAATGCACTGCACACAGGGCAGACGCGAACTCACACTGCCGCCAGGGCAGCGCATTTAGGTGAATAACTGAGCGGCTGCTTTAAAGCAGCTCCGCATTTTCACAGTGCAGGTGGAAAAACGCCTGCACTTCTTTTAAGGGTATTAGAGATCCCCTTGCAGGCGGGTGCAGTGAGTGAGTGTAACCGTCTGCAAGAGGATGCCTGGGGGGACCATAGGACCCCCTTTACCATCTTCAGAGGGCTGCCATCAGTGGGCGCACTGACAGTACGCCATCTTTTAGGTAGTGCACTGACAGCTTCTTTGCATCTGCGTCTGTAAAAGAGCGCAGAGGCAGAGGGATTCCCTCATATGCTTGGGGCAGGCCCCATGCAAATGAGGGAACGCCCTCTAAAGATAGCACTGGTGCTTTATGTGCGCCAACGCTATCGATATTACAGAAGGGGCCGCACAAGTGTCCGCGGCACCTTCTGGAATACCAAAGAGCCCCGGGGGCGTGCAAAGTGGGCGCAAACGCCCGTTGCACGCCCGGGCACTTTGTGTAATGGGGCCCCTGGAGCACTTTGCTTTTAATAATGCTTCAGAGTGATAGTATAAGTGACACAAAGTCTCAGTATCTAAAACTACACAGACCACAACCCTTGATACTGTGGATAAGATTTACAGAGATGTGACGCAGTGCAACTCAGCAAGACAACTTGCTACGTCACATAGAGAAGGCAGGAATGCCCCATATCTACTAAGATATGGTGCATTCCAGCGCTCTCTCTGCACTGGCGCACACTGCACAGCCTAGCACCGACGTTGACACTGATGCACCATGGTGTAAGGGTGCAGGCGTTGCAGGAAGGATTGTTTATGTGCAGGTAAAAACACCTTCCTGCACAAAAACAGTTCTTAGAGGCTCTTTCCTCTTTTTACGTCGAAAGAGAAAAAAATGAGGTGAAGGAGAATTAAAGCTACTTTTCCTTGTTCCGCCTCCCCTAAGAAGGCTTTCCTTTTTGACACAGGCCCATGCTTACTACTGGTAGTAAATCTGGGAGTGTGCCAAAATCCATGGGTGGATGCGTGGGAACACCATCCATGGAACGCCTTCCCAGGGCAGAGTAAGGCAAGGCAGTGATTTGCGCTACTCCAGATTTACTATGCCACGCAAGGTGTCTCTGGGTGGCACTGTAAATCTCCCTTAAAGCTTGCATTGCCCTTGCAACACACAATGCAACTCTTTGTAAATTTCGTCCTGTGTTCGCATCCTGTTTGATAAGACCCAGTACTATCGATCCTCAATTATAAACAATCTCTAATGAATACAATGAAAGAAATACTGTGCTCATCTTAAGTTTTGCCCATACCTCAAAGTTTAGTTGAATCACTAGAGCATCTTTATAGTGCGGCGTCTTGTACCAGAGGCCTCGGAGTGCTCTACCAAAATTGGATGTTCCAAGGTAAAAACTCATGTGCCACTAGAGGTCTCAGAGTAGTCCACCAACTCTGTCTATACTAGGGCTCAGTACCATACACTATCTGAGAGCAGCCAGGTAGCACTGGCTACACCAAGGTACGGTACAACATGACGTTACTAGATGTTTCAGAGCACCTAGGACTAGATATACCAAGGTTCGGAACCACATATGTTACTAGTGGCCTCGGAAAAGTAGGCCTGCACTGGTTGTGCCAGGGTTCAGGTGGTACTGGCACACCACAGTTCAGTACCACATGCCATTACCAGACATTTCAGAGCACTGCATACTGCACTGGTCCTGATGGCATGTGGTACTAGAGCTCTCAGTGCAGTAAGCCCGCGTTGGCCGCACCTGCTTCTAGTACCACATGCATAGAAGTCAGACAGGACTGAAAATACCACGGTTTAGTATTGTGTGGATGGAAAATGTCTATCCGCACTAGTGTAACTTTAACCACTGTAGCCTTGTTTTCTTGCTCATGCTGTGCCAAGTAGAGCCTGTCTATGAAATTCCAAGCTTCCCACATCTCGGATCCTGGGATGAGAAAGTGTTAACTAGTTTGCTAGCCAAAAAGTTTACATTCTTGTTACATTTGAAGGCCACCTTCTTCTTTTCTCATTATCTCAAAACCACACCCGTGTACTCACTTTTTTTAATCATTTCATGGAATTCACATTGCAAGTGTGTATCACAAATCCTATATATATGTGTGAAGCTTTTGGTTCAGGCGCTCACTTATTTTACTGTTGCCGGGGGCACCTCCAGTTCACCTATTCGGTGGTTCATAGATAATTAACCTTTCTGAATAAACCCATTCAGACTTCGTTTGTCGTGTACTCAGATTTGCTTTATTAGCTAAAACCAGAAAATGAGCGAGTACTCCCAATTTATAATTTTTTCACTGAATGCAACGCAGCAACAGCAGTTGTGGCATCGCATTGCTTGAAAGGTATGGATCAGGACAGTATCACATCTACTAAGATATGCAGCTGCTATCATTTCCTGCACTGGTGCACTTTCTTCCTGCAGTGCATCAAGCACACACCTTTGCACCATAAGGCAGAGGTGTCTGCATGAGTCTAACATAGGTTTTGTGCTGGAAAGGTACTCCAACTTTGCGCCTGCCTCGAGGAAGTGTAATTTTGGCACCAAGGTCTGTCTACAAATGTAAATAAAGAGGTTTTTGCATCAAACATGATGGGTAGTTGCATAGGAATGCTCATGTACCACCCATCGGATGCCCCTTTGACACAAAGTAGTGCTAATCGCCTCTTTGCATTATTTTAGCAATACTTTCTAGTAGGAAACGTGAATAATTTAGCAACACTTTATGCTGATTTATGTCACTTTTTATGACTTTGCACCAATACAAAGTGCTGATAAATCTGGACCCAAGTTTCAAATATTCTACTTTCGGATATTGCCTGAAACGAGGCAGACAAGAATCAGAGGGCTAGGTTTAATAAAAAGTAACACAATGCAGCTCACCAATAAGGGGCATATTTACAAGCCCTGTGCGCCACTGGAACGTCACTTTTTGTAACCTTGCGTGACTTTGCATGGTCTTCTAGATATGGAGTAAGGCGATGCAGTGCAAGTCGCTTGCCTTCCTCTGCGGCAAAGTGGGGTTCTACGGGTGTTCCGATACAACACCCATGGTCTTTGACACTGCCCCGCATTTACAATATCTGTAAACCTGGTACAGGGCCAAAACCTTGCACCTCCCTAGAGCAGGCACAAGAAGAAGAAACGTTTACAATTCTCCTCTTTCTGTTCTTTCCACGTGTACTTCTGCAGCATACATAAAATGATGAAAACGCCTCCAATAATTGTGAACTAGCACTGAAAATGAAATTTAGTCCCATGTCTCAATAAGTACTGTCGCTGAACTACTCGCTCTCATAAGTAAAACATAGTCCCGAGTTACATTACTCTTGTTAGACTGTACTTATTAGACATCGCAGATGTCCTCCAAAAATTCACAGTAGATTATCACTGCCACACACGGTGCAAGTGAAACGCCTACAGTGTAAATACTATTACAACGCATGTTTTACAACATTTCCTGCATCCTTCGGATTTAACCCAATCATACATTTTACCTAAGTATGTTAGCGGGAGCTCTTTCCCACCACAATTTGAAACTTGAAAAAGATTAAAAACACTCAGAAAGTTTTCTCGAACATGAAACATAAAAATTGCATTCGTTTGAGAACGAAGTGCGCACGAAAACAGACGCGAACGGCATTGTGGGAAAGCGGATGTGGCGCTCACATCCGGTGAACACTGCATTCTCTCCCTTGGATGAGAACATGGCTGCCTGCTGCGCCGCTGTTAGTCGCGGGGCCGCGCTTCACGGCGCTCCACAGAGCCAAGAGTGACCAGAGCGCATCACTGGTGAAAGGGGATGTGTATGACGTGTGCGCCAAGACTGCAGCAAGGGAGAGGGCAGGCTGGTGCAATAGAAAAGAGACCAGAGAGATCAAAACAAGCTTGGCAAAGCATTATCAGTTATATGCCAGGCTCGTTGTCGCACTCGCTCTGCTGTGACTGAGGAAGTACTTCCTACCTGTGCGCCGACTTCTAATGTGCGACGCTCCCTGTGTGTCTAATGCTGCGGGTTTCAAATGTAAGGAATATAAACGTTAGTGCGTGCTTCCGTAAATATTGAATTAATTATTCAAAGGGTAAACGTTAATGCCAACCCAGGTGCACACAGATCTAGGGGCATATCTGCAACGCGGCGATAGAAAATTATTGCCGCTTTTGCGGCCATTTTCGCGTGAAACCTTGCATTAGCGCACAAATTCCTAACGCCCAGCTTTGCATCTCTAATGAGATGCAAAGTAGGTGTTCCTGACATGACAGGAGAAATGTCGCTAAGCGACATTTCTCCTATCATCAAGCCCCATGCTATGAAGCATAGCGGCAAGAAAAGTAGCGATAACCCCTGTTATCGCTACTTTCCTTACGCCTGCTTCAGGACTGATTTAGCCATGATATCCTATGGAAGGTGGATATCATGGCTAAGTTTGTGAGTCCCTGTCAGCAAGCTAATGCCACATTGCGTGAGATTTCTCAGGTTAGGCAGTTAGCGTGAGGATTTTTATCGCTTTTGAGATAAGCATTGCTAATAGCACGCTATCTCAGCGATAAAAATCCACGTTACCCGGCGATAATTATCCTAACGCTAAGTGCGCTTAGCGATAATTATCGCTGGTTGTTGCTGATATGCCCCTTAGAGAGAACTTGAAGGCGATGTTTGCAGCGCCCATTCACATCTAGTGCCCATGTATATCAGACGTGTCCGTTTTGCACCCGCCTATGTTGAAAAGAAAGTTCACTTTTTCAGTTCTTGTGAGGGGAACACTGGGGCATATCAGCAACAACCGGTGATAGTAATCGCTAAGCGCACTTAGCGCTAGGATAATTATTGCCGGCTAGCGTGGATTTTTATCGCTGAGATAGCGTGCAATTAGCAACGCTTATCTCAAAAGCGATGAAAACCCTAGCGCTAACTGCCAAACGTGAGAAGTTTGGCGATAGCTTGCTGATAGGGCCTCACATACTTAGCCATGATCTCCACCTTACATAGGATATCATGGCTAAATCAGTTTCAAAGCAGGCATAAGGAACGTAGCGATAACAGAGGTTATCGCTACTTTTCTTGTCGCTATGCTGCTTTGCGTGAGGCTTGATAATAGGAGAAATGTCGCTTAGCGACATTTCTCCCGTTATCCTGGGGAGGAACGCCCACTTTGCATCTCATTAGAGATGCAAAGATGGGCGTTAGGAATTCAGACGCTAAGGCAAGGTTTCACGCGATAGCGTGACCTCGCTAATATAGCGATAAAATTATCGCCGCTTTTCGTCTGAAAACGGCCGCAAAAGCGGCGATAATTTTATATCGCCGCCTTGTAGATATGCCCCTCTGTCTGGAGAGAGCCGGGCGGGAGGACATCTATTTATAAACGCTTTTCTTGAGATGCTGCAAATCGAAACAGGCTTTCAGGAGACAAGCAGCACAAAGATGCAATACCGCAGGAGGTCGCCAGATGTCCCTATCGAGCCAAGAGTAAAATAAAGCGACAAACTCCATTCCTATATTGTCTATCGAGCCAGGACCGAGATGGTGCAGCACCGCCGGCGGTCGCTAGAGGTCCCTGTGGTGCTTACATCCCACAAGCTCAGTACCACCGGCTGTCACCAGAGGTCCCTGTCATGTCAATTATCGTTACTGCATCCTTGTTATACTGTTAAGGGGACCTGTAGTACCAGCCTGAGGTACTGCAGACGTTTGCATCTAGCTCTGCCTCAGCTCTACAGGGACCTCTAGTAACAGGCTGTGGTACATCAGCCTTTCACATCCAGTGACTTCACAGGGACCTTAAGTAACACAGCAGCCTGTGGTACTACATATACACCCTTTCACACCCAACCACTCTACAGGGACCTCTATGAACAGCTGGTGCTAATGCACCCTTTCCCACCCAGCTACTCTACAGGGACCTCTAGTAACAGCCTGTGGTACTGCACCCTTTCCCATCTAGCACTGCTCCAGCTCTACAGGAACCTCTAGTAATAGATTGTAGTACTGCACACGTGCGCTGATGACCCCAGAGACATCTACGTTCGCATCCATGTGCTTTCTCTGTACTGGCCACACAATTGGTTGGCTAGCACTAAAGCAGGCACTTTTGCTCCATGGTGCAATATTGCCTGCGTAGCAGGGAGGATAGTATTTGAGCAGTAAGGGGCACCTTCCTGCACAAAAACAATCACTGATGGTGTTTCCCTCCTTCTTTGTGTGCTGCATAATGCAGTACACATAGAAAGAGCAAATAACGAGGAGAATTAAAGGTATTTCTCAATATTGCGCCACATTAACCCCTCTCCTGGGGAGGTGTTAGAATCTGACGCATTTGCAGGTTTATGAAACTCTGGGAATGCTTCAGAATCCACGGGTGTTGCGTTGGAAAGCCCACAGCAACACCCATGGAACAGAGTAATGCATGAAAGGGGGCCATATTTTCAAGGCCATGAAAAGCCACGCAGGGTGGCTTTGTGTGGCTGTGCAATCTACAGTGCACACATAGAAGACCCTTCCTGCACAAAAATGATAATTCCAGCAACACAGGCATCCTTGCAAAAAGGATGCCTGTGTTGGAGCTAAGCAGCCAAATGTGCGCCAGCATAGAGGAAAGCACAGGGATGCATCGTATTGCGATAAATACGACACATCCTTGCACTTTCCTAATGATGCAGCAGGCGAAGCATGATGGCTTGCCGCGCCGCATCATTTTCTAGTAAATATATCCTAACATTTCAAGATGACTGTCCACATCTAACGATTCTTCTAATGATGGCACAATTCTACAGCAACTAGCAAAAAACAAACACTATAGCAGCAGGCGGCAGCAGCAGACAGAAGGTGGCGGGGAGAAAGAGAGAAAAAACAACACAGAGGCAGGGGGAGAGCTAACAGTGATTGGGGAGCTGAAGAAAACCCAGAAGGTAATGAATGGGGCACAGTGACCACTGTGCCCTGTGCCCTCGGCCTGGTCGCCCCCACACCTCCCGCCTGCTCCTTACCTGCTGGGCCTCCTGCTGCCGCCTGAGCCACCACAGGGCCGCCGAGCGCCGCCCCAGCCGCCACAGGGCCGCCGAGCACCGCCCCAGCCGCCACTGAGCCCCCAGGTTCCCGCCGCTTCCCACGAGACCCGCCCCCCGACCGCCGATTGGATCCCGCGCTCCCCGCCTCCCCGCAGACCCTCCCTCCCGGCTCCCCTCTTATGACGCCCCGAGAGCGACCGCGCAGCGGACGCGCGCAGCGGGTGCACCGATTGAGCGCCGAAGGTGCGCCAAAGGTAAGCCCGTCTGCGCCCGTCCGCGCCTGGACCGCGCCCAGCGCAAGACCCCCTGGCCCCCGCAGAGGCCACCCCACCCGCCGGAACTTACGATGCCGCCACCCTCAACGCACTCAACACCGGCCGACCGACCCCCCGGGTGCTACCGAGCCACTCCGAGACGCACCCACGGACCCTTCAGCTGCCTCACCTGCAAGTTCACCTGCATCCGGACCTGCCCCACAGGAGCACCCGCCAAGCCGAGCACCAGCAGCAACCACCTCAAGTGCATCCTGCTCAACACCCGCTCCGTCCACAGACACGCCGTTCGACTCTGGAACCTCCTCGACACCACAGCTCCTGACGTTGCCTTCCTCACGGAAACCTGGATGAACGACTCCTCAGCGCCCGACATCGCCATCGCCATCCCAGAGGGCTACAAGATCATCCGGAGAGACCGCGACAACCAGACTGGAGGAGGCATCGCCATCATCCACAGGGACACCATCCGTATCTCGACCAACGCCGACAACACCCTGACAACCGCCGAACACCTGCACTTCCAGATCCACACCGACCCCAAGACCACCCTCAGAGGCACCCTGATCTACCGACCCCCGGGATCACGCACTCAATTCAGCGAAGACATCGCCGACTTCATCAGCCCGCACGCCCTCCCCTCTGCCGACTACATCCTCCTCGGGGACATCAACTTCCACCTGGAGAACAACAACGACCGCAACACCACCACCCTGCTTGATAACCTCGCCACCCTCGGACTCAAGCAGCTGGTGACCACCCCCACCCACCTCGCCGGACACACACTCGACGCCGTCTTCTCGTCCAGCAAAGACATCTCCTTCAGCCACGCCACTGGACTCCACTGGACGGACCACAGCTGCAGCCACTTCACCTTCAAAAGAACCACGGTCCACCACCACCAGCAACAGGCTGCACGAAGAAGCTGAAACAAGATCACAGCCGAACAACTCACCGCATCCCTGAGCCAGCACCCTCCCGCCAGCTCACCGAACCCCAGCCAAGCCGCCGACAACCTCATGAAATGGATCTCCACCTGCGCGGACGAGCTCGCCCCTCTGAGGACCCCGCCCAGCAGACCCGGAAGCAAGAAGGCCCCGTGGTTCACCGACGAACTCAAGAGCTCCAAGAAGAACTGCCGAGCCCTCGAGAAAGCCTGAAGAAGATACCCAACGCCGGACAACATGACTACCCTCAAGCTCGCCACCCGAATGCACCATCAACTGATCCACGCCACCAAGAAAACAGCATTCAAGGACCGGCTGGACAACAACGCACACAACAGCAAGGAACTCTTCAACATCGTCAGAGAACTCTCCAACCCCAACGCCGGAACCAACGACATCACCCCATCGCAAGACCTCTGCAACTCCCTCGCCTCCTACTTCCACAACAAGATCGCTGACATACACAAGAGCTTCAGAACACAACCAACGCTCCCCACGACCAAACCAACGCCCCCCACCACCACCCTCAACGCCTGGACACCGATCAACCTCGAAGACACCATCAGCACGATGAACTCCATCCACTCCGGATCCCCAACCGACCCCTGCCCTCACCACATCTTCAACAAGGCCGACGCTGTCATCGCACCCCACCTGCGGGACATCATCAACACCTCCCTCGACACCGCCACCTTCCCTGAGAGCTGGAAGCACGCCGAACTCAGCGCTCTACTAAAGAAACCAACGGCGGACCCCACCGAACTCAAGAACTACCGCCCCATCTCGCTCCTCCCGTTTCCAGCCAAAGTCATCGAGAAGACCATCAACAAGCAACTGGCAGCCTTCCTCGAGACGACTGGTTCCCTCGACCCTTCCCAGTCAGGCTTCCGGGCCAACCACAGCACCGAGACCGCCCTCATCGCTGCCACCGACGACATCCGAACCCTGCTGGACAACGGAGAAACAGCGGCCCTCATCCTCCTGGACCTCTCCGCGGCATTCGACACTGTCTGCCACCGCACCCTAGTGCAGCGCCTCAGCAACGTCGGGATCGAGGAGAAGGCACTGGAATGGATCATCTCCTTCCTCACCGGAAGGACACAGAGAGTCCGCCTGCCCCCGTTCAGATCAGAAGCCACGGAAGTCATCTGCGGCGTCCCTCAGGGCTCCTCACTCAGCCCCACCCTCTTCAATGTCTACATGAGCCCCCTTGCGGCCATCGCACGCCAACACAACCTGAACATCATCTCCTACGCCGATGACACCCAGCTTATCCTCTCCCTGACCAACGACCCCGCCACCGCCAGAGCCAACCTACACGAAGGGATGAAAAACGTGGCCGAGTGGAAGACGACCAGCCGCCTGAAACTGAACACAGACAAGACGGAAGTCCTCATCCTGGGCTCCTCACCCTCCGCCTGGGACGACTCCTGGTGGCCCCCCGCCCTGGGCAACGCACCCAAACCGACAGACCACGCACGCAACCTGGGCTTCATCCTGGACTCCTCCCTCTCCATGACCAGACAAGTCAACGCCGTCTCCTCGTCCTGTTTCAACATCCTGCGCATGCTACATAAGATCTTCCGGTGGATCCCCACCGAGACCAGGAAAACGGTCACCCAGGCCCTCGTCACCAGTCGACTGGACTACGGCAACGCCCTCTACGCTGGTACCACCGCCAAGCTCCAGAAGAGACTCCAGCGGATCCAGAACGCCTCGGCGAGACTCATCCTCGACGTCCCCAGACGAACTCACATCTCCAGACACCTGAGAGACCTGCACTGGCTCCCGATCAACAAAAGAATCACTTTCCGGCTCCTCACCCACGCACACAAAGCCCTACACAACCAAGGCCCGACCTACCTCAACAGCCGCCTCAACTTCTACGCTCCCAAACGCCACCTCCGCTCGACCAGTCACGCCCTCGCAGCCGTCCCCCGCATCCACAGAGCGACAACAGGAGGAAGATCCTTCTCCCACCTGGCCGCCAAGACTTGGAACGCCCTCCCCACCGACCTACGCCTGACCCAAGACCACCTCTCCTTCAGGAAGAAGCTCAAGACCTGGCTGTTCGAGCAGTAGCGGACCCCCCCCCCCCCCCCCTAGCGCCTTGAGACCCTCCGGGTGAGTAGTGCGCTTTATAAATGCCTATGATTGATTGATTGATTGATTGAATGGGGAGAAATGGAGAAAGAGAGAAAAAATAAACCTCCTAGAAAGACGTTGGGGCATATTATCAAGAAACGCCGTTAAAATTATCGCCGCTTTAGCATAAGAAAACTGCCACTAAAGCGGCGATAATGGGCTTGATATTATGCCCTTGAGAATTCCCATAGAAGCTCATGTTCTGGTGTCAACATGGGCTTCTATTGGAATTCTCTGTGGCATATTATAGGCGGCAGTTTTCTGCCGCTAAAGCGGCGATAATTTTAACGCCGTGCTTGATAATATGCCCCATTGTGTTCACTGGTCCCTAAAATCTTTCATTGCAAACATCAGTGATGGTTTTACAAAATACAATTTGCTGGGTATCTCCACAAAGAAATCCTTAAATATACCACCCACTATATGTTCATTGGAATGATTTTCAGCAATTCAGGATACTTCATAAGGACCACAAACGCCCTCCAAAAAAGCACTCTCTGCACAATATGAAAAAAAAATACAAAATGCAAAAAAAGAAAAACATCCACAAGACTTTAACACATTCTGACTACATTAAGCGTTTTCTCGCACATTGCTGTAAAGTCTGTGGATGGACAGAACACTAAGATACATCCTAGTGGGGACAACACCCACAGGGATGATGCAGGGCAGCATCAATCAATTTTCCCTTGAAAAGACATTTTGCACCGAAAAGGTAAAATTCTTGCTCAGCAAAACCCTGTTACTATATTCAGAGGTTGTTGCTGGATGTGAACAGTACAACATAGCCCTAACCCATGGAAACTCAGATCTAGTGACGTAACAGGACCCAGGTGGCATGTGTTGCAGGGCATCTGTATGATAACAATATTGTTAAATGTAAGATGGGCCAGGTCACATGTGAACAGGACTACATGTAACACTAAGGGACGTGTATAATAGGCGTAGGGTCTAGAAAAGAGGACTTTTGAAATGTATTGTGGACTCGACAGTCATACTCTCTGATCAGGAACTCCATGTTATTCGACATAGTTCACATTACCATGACCGAAAAGGAAGACTTTCCCCTTCTCTGGTGCACAAGTTGTAATAATGTGTTGTATGAACTTCAGTATCTTCTGTTTGCTTCTGCATACGAGAACTGTTTGCACACATTTGTAGCAAAACAAGAACCAGGCACAAGTTACCACCCCCCATCGTCGCCCTATAAGACATCATTAGTGATAAAAGTAATCAAGGTACCGGTGCCAATTGCTAAGGTAAAATGCTGAAGGGCTGAAATCCACCTGCTGACCTGATGACCCCATAAGGTATGTGAAACTTGGGGAAGTATTCATGGCTTAGCATAAATTGGAATTTAGTGAAATAATACAGCCATATAGTTAAATGGGTAAGTAGTATATTAGACAATGTAGACAGGCAATCCACCAACAAGTTAGGGATGTGTGATGAAATATGATCAGTGTCTAATGAATACGTAATTCGTTATTTATTATAATTACCACCATTCTGGTATGCGTGATATGTGGGTTCACTGATTTTGGGGAACAAAGGCGAATGTCCATTCTATGAGCACCTGCAGATAAAAGGTTCTCTGATGGTTTGTCTGACTCCTAACACCCTTTGTCTAACAGGGCATAACTCCGGAGACGCCTGCCGCTTCTTTTCTCTGAAAAGGGTATATTTCTTTAAGGAGCTTGGGGTCATATTATCAAACACGGCATTAACATTATCGCCGCTTTCTGCCGCTAAAGCGGCGATAATGAGCTTGATAATATGCCGCAGAGAATTCCAATAGAAGCCCATGTTGGCACCAGAACATGGGCTTCTATCGGAACTCTCAAGGGCATATTATCAAGCCCATTATCGCCGCTTTAGCAGCAGTTTTCTGCCGCTAAAGCGGCGATAATGTTAACGCCGTTTCTTGATAATATGCCCCTAAGAGATTCTACTGGGTTTGACCCCAATATTATTGGGGTAAACATAAAATTACGGTTATGCGAGAAATCCAAGTGCCAAATGAAAGCAGCCTCAACAATGGTTTGTAAATAGGGTTTTGAGTAACATTTTACCCTTCGCGCAGTGCAGAGCTGCAGATTGTCCCACAACACTGCAGTGCGCACATTTGAGTAAATCTGTGTTAAAGTGAATGAGCAGCATGTTTAAAAAGTATACTATACCAAAATCCTCTTGGGGCTTATTTACAAGCCCCTTGCGCCACTTTTGCGTCACTTTTCCCATGTTGAAAATGACGCAAAAGTGGCGCAAGGGGCTTGTAAATAAGCCCCCTTGTGTCCTTGAGTTTAGTGAGGATTTTTATCTGATTTCCCGAAATTGAACTCTGTGGGGCAGAAAACTCCATCTATCTTATTGTTGTGATCCCTGCGTAACCATGTATTTGCGCAGGGGCCACAATTTAACAGGACACATGTAATAAGAGACTTAGGGGCATATCAGCAAGCAGGCGTTAAAAAATTATCGCCGCTTTTGCGTCCGTCTTCAGACGAAAAGCAGCGATAATTTTATCGCCTTATCTGCAAGGTCACGCTATCGCGTGAAACCTTGCCTTATCTCTATTTCCCTTAACACTGAGATGCAAAGTGGGCGTTCCTCCCCAGGATAACGGGAGAAATGTCGCTAAGCAACATTTCTCCTATTATCAAGTCTCACGCAAAGCAGCATAGCGACAGGAAAAGTAGCGATAACCTCTGTTATCGCTACTTTCCTTACGCCTGCTTTGAAACTGACTTAGCCATGATATCCTATGGAAGGTGGATATCATGGCTAAGTATGTGAGGCCCTATCAGCAAGCTAACGCCAAACTTCGTGGGATTATCGCTGGGTTTCCAGCGATAATCACAAGTTTGGCAGTTAGCGCTAGGATTTTTATCGCTTTTGAGATAAGCATTGCTAATAGCACGCTATCTCAGCGATAAAAATCCACGCTAGCCGGCGATAATTATCCTAGCGCTAAGTGCGCTTAGCGCTAATTATCGCTGGTTGTTGCTGATATGCCCCTTAGCAGCGTGTAAGGACATAAGGCACCCAGATGTCCAGGTCATGTAAGAAGGCTTGACACTTCTGCATCGCTAAACCTTTCTATAGAATCTATACACTATAAAGAAATAAACCGGAGGTCTCTTTATTCCTGGTTTGTTTATTTCTTTCAGTGTTAATGTATACTTGTATGCATAGTACTGTCTCAACAATATTCCAAATTCAAAACCAAATATAAACAACAAAGTTGATTCAATACTTGAACATCCTCAAGTACTACCCGGATGCAGTACCACTGCTCGTCGCTAGAGGACAGCGAGCAGCCAGGCAACCAACAGTAAGGATTCGTTATAAAACATTCTCGGATCCCCTACTTCAGCTGTAAAAGTATATAAATAAATAAACTGAACTTCTATCTCTCAACTAATGCTTTCTGTTTACATGGTGTCTGTTGGAAACCGGGCAACCGGGTTAGCAGTCACCAGGTTCCCAGCACAATGGTAGCTTGGCTCGAGCGGTTGGGGTCAGGCACCGTGTTAAGCGTACATCACATCCTCACAATAACCATGCGTTCATCCATTCCAAAAATGACACTACACCGTAAAAATTATGGAAGACAATTATGCATGCCTTGATCTTATTTTCTCTTAGTTGCAGGATTCAAATCATAAATACAATACAATAGAATTTTCCTTTAAAAGAGCAGGTCAAATAAATAATACGACTTTAAAGTTTCAATCAATAGGTTCAGGTCCCAATTAAGCAAGGAATAAATAGAGGTGCAATAAATACAGTTGGCAATTAAATATCATCAGTCAATAAATACAGTGCAGGAATAAATTAGTAAAAGACAATAAATAAAGCACCTTCAATAATTTAGGTAAAACAATCAATGACAATTACAAATCAGATCACTTTCATGAGGTAATTTGGTTTTACTATGCCCATATACAGCTTGTGGTCCTTTGGGTGGCCTGGGGGTGTCCCACTTAGATTGGTCAAGGCTGGGGCCTAAGCTGAGGAAGAACAAGGGTAACCTAAAGATCTGGCACTCCAAACTACACAATCCCTCACAGAGGTCACTGTACCAGTCTCAGTTCACCCCTGGCACTCCCAGGCTGGCCCTAACACCCCTCTAGCCCCTAGAATGGTCTTTAGGGCTCCACAGGGCCTTAAACGCCCCCTCTACCACTTACTGTCCCTTCCACGACTATCTGCTCCGCTTGGTGCCGTGTCGATGCCGTGAGGCGGCTCCGGATCGATGTCGCTGGGCAGCCTCGGCTCGGTGTCGCTAGGCGGCCTCGGCTCGATGTCGCTGGGGGGCCTCGGCTCGATGTCGCTGGGTGGCCTCGGCTCGATGTTGCTGGGTGGCCTCGGCTCGATGTCGCTGGGCGGCCTCGGTTCGATGTCGCTGGGCGGCCTCGGTTCGATGTCACTGGGCGGCCTCGGTTCGATGTCACTGGGCGGCCTCGGTTCGATGTCGCTGGGCAGCCTCGGTTCGATGTCGCCTTCCGGCGTCGCAGGGTCACGGTCTCCCCGCTTCCGGGTGTCTCCGGAGTGCGATCTCCACTCCCGACCTCCGGCGCGCCTCACCTCGACCTCAGGTGACTCCCTACTCGACCTCCGGTGTCTCTCCACGACCTCCGTCGGCGCCCTCTCTCGACCTCTGACTGCTCCGGGTACGACGTCTGCCTTCTGTCAGCGCCGCTTCTCTACCTCAGGCCCCAGGTCTCCAGGCTTCTCGACGTCAGGACTCCAGGAGGACACCGCCAAACAGGTCAGGAACTTGCTGTTCTTCTTCTTTAAGGCCTGTTCCAAATGTTCAGATCCTTAAGATGGTTCTTCTGGACTTGGTCCCACACAGGGCTTTAGGCTGGGCTTGGTCAGTAGGGACTAGCATCAAGGGTGGGTTTCTGGACCCCACTCCAAGCACTGGTTTCCACCCCTGCTGCCTTACTCCGACCTCCTTCTACTCTGCTCTTCTCTCTTCTCTAGTCAGCTCCCAACTGCCCTTCTGAGATGGCCTCCCAACATTCTAAACTGCCTCACACTATCCCAGGATTCTAGAATGTTCCAGAAGGTTCTAGTTATGTCACAGGTGGCAATGGGTGGCCACCATTTTGTGTCTCAGGCCCTCAGACAGAAGTTCCAGGGGTAGGGAAAATGGCTCCCCGACCCTGCATCAACACTAAAAAGTCTGGTGGTTCCCAAAAAGGAAAAATTATAACAGGGTTTGAGGCAGAAGTGGGACAAAATAAATAATGATGAGGAGGGACCACCCAAAGGGCTGACAGGTCTAACACGCGTCCCCCCCAGCTGAAAGTGGGGAGAGCTACCCAACCCCTTGGGAGTTCTCATCACTAAGGCGGAAATACCTTGAGAGACCGTCTGCATTGGCGTGGTCCACTCCAGGCCGATGTTCCACCTGAAAGTCCATTCCCTGTAGGGAGATAGACCACTTTAGCAACTTGGGATTCTCCCCCTTCATCTGCATCAGCCACCGAAGGGGTCTGTGGTCGGTCTGAACTAGGAAGTGCGAGCCAAACAGGTATGGCCGCAACTTCTTCAGAGCCCATACCACTGCAAAGGCTTCACGCTCTATTGCACTCCACTTCTGTTCCCTGGGAAGTAGTCTCCGGGATAGGAAGACCACGGGTTGATCCAGACCCTCTTCATTGAGTTGCGATAACACTGCCCCAATGCCATGTTCCGATGCATCCGTCTGGACAATGAACTCCTTGGAAAAGTCTGGGGCCCTTAAGACCGGGGCCTCGCACATCGCTTGCTTCAGTTTCACAAAGGCCTGCTGACAAGCCTCCGTCCAGACTACCCGTCGAGGTTGTTTCTTGGACGTAAGCTCCGTGAGGGGGGCCACAATGGTACCATACCCCTTCACGAAGCGGCGGTAATATCCGGTGAGGCCCAGAAAAGCTCGGACCTCAGTCTGAGTCTTGGGGGGTTCCCAGGCCATGATGGCCTCGATTTTCGCCTGGAGGGGTTGCACCGCTCCCCTACCCACCAAGTGTCCAAGGTACACTACCGACCCCTGCCCGATCTGGCACTTACTGGCCTTAATCGTTAATCCAGCTTGCTTCAGGGCCTGGAGAACAGCTTGCAGGTGACGCAAGTGATCCTCCCAGCTGTTACTGAAGACGGCAATGTCGTCCAGATAAGCAGCAGAGAAGCTCTCCATTCCTGTGAGGATCTGGTTCACCAGACGCTGAAACGTGGCAGGTGCGTTCTTGAGCCCAAAGGGCATCACACAGAACTGGTAGTGGCCCTTCGGGCGTGGAGAAGGCTGACCTTTCCTTAGCTCCATCAGTCAGGGAGATCTGCCAGTACCCGGAAGTAAGGTCAAAGGTACTCCGATATTGGGCAGCTCCCAGCCGGTCAATCAGTTCATCCGCCCTCGGAATCGGATGAGCATCAGTCTTGGTTACTGAGTTCAGTCCCCGGTATTCCACACAGAACCTCAGTTCCGGTTGGGCGCCCGGTGGTACAGCTTTTGGTACTGATACCACCGGACTGGACCAGGGGCTGCTGGAAGGTTCAATTACTCCTAGCTCCAGCATCTTAGTGACTTCACTGTGAATGCTGGCCTTCACCTTGTCTGTCATCCGGTAGATCTTTGACTTCACAGGTGGGCTGTCTCCTGTGTCCACGTCATGGACGCACAGGTGAGTCCTACCCGGAACAAGGGAGAACAACGAAGAGTACTGCCCCAGGACGTGGCGGCAGTCCTCCTGCTGTTCAGGAGTTAGGGATGGGGAGAGAATCACTCCCTCCACCGACCCATCCTTCTCTTGAGACGCAAATAAGTCAGGGAGAGGCTCGCTTTCCACGTCCTCTGCTCCGTCAGTCACCATCATCAATAGGACTTCGGGCCTCTCATGGTGGGGTTTGAGGCGGTTGGCATGCAGCACCCGTAGGGGCTGGCGAGGGGTCTTAAGATCCACCAAATAGGTATACTTACCCTTCTTCTCCAACACCTCAAAGGGTCCTGACCAGCGATCCTGGAGGGCGCTAAGCTCTCCGGGTTCGATCACCCACACCTTCTGGCCAGGCTCCAACTCCACCGGATGAGCGTTGTGGTCGTACCACGCCTTCATCACTGCTTGGCTGGCTTCCAAGTTGTCAGAAGCTTGCTTCCACAACTTAGCCATTTGGCTCCGGAAGGCCAGCATGTAGCTCACCACATCCTGGGGAAGCTTTCTGGGAGTTCTTTCCCATCCGTCTTTCACCAGGCGGAGAGGTCCATGCACAGGGTGCCCATACAAAAGCTCGAAGGGGCTGAAGCCCACTCCCTTCTGTGGCACTTCCCTGTAAGAAAACAATAGACAGGGTAGGAGGACGTCGCATTTCCTCCGCAGGCTTTCAGGCAGACTTCTGATCATGCCTTTCAAGGTTTTATTGAACCTCTCCACCAGACCATTGGTCTGGGGATGGTAAGGAGTGGTGAACCGGTAGGTCACTCCACACTCCTTCCACATGGCCCGCATGTATGCTGACATGAAGTTGGTCCCCCTGTCGGACACAACTTCCTTGGGAAAACCCACTCGGGTAAAGATTCCCATCAGGGCCCTAGCCACAACAGGTGCAGTAATGGTCCTCAGAGGTATAGCCTCTGGGTACCGTGTGGCATGATCCACCAGAACCAGGATAAACCTGTGACCAGCTGTAGTAGGCGGATCTAACGGACCCACAATGTCAATGCCCACCCTTTCAAAGGGGGTGCTAATGACAGGAAGTGGTTCCAGGGGAGCTTTCAGTTTCACCCCTGTTTTCCCACTGGCTTGACAAGACACACATGTCCGGCAGTAGGTGTCGGACGACACTTTCATTTGAGGCCAATAAAAGTGTGGGACAAGCCGGGCAAAGGTCTTGTCTTGCCCCAGGTGTCCTGCCAAGGGGATCTCATGAGCCAATTCCAGGAGAAAGGCTCGATAACGTTGAGGGACAACCAAGGCCCGTGACGATCCGTGCATGGGTGCCTTGGGTTCACTGTAGAGGAGGCCATCCTCCCAGTAAATGTGGTAGTTCCCCTTAACGTTCCCTGCTGCCTGAGCTTCGGCCTGTCGCCTCAGTCCCTCAAGGGTAGGACACTACCTCTGGCCCATGCAGAATTCCTCCCTGGTCGGCCCTCCCTCCACGTGCCACTCGGCCGGGATGGGTAGGTTCTCCAGTTCGGTAACATCCCCCTCCGCGGACTCCTGGTCCACCACCTCCGGTGGCCTATCCGTCACACGGGGCGCGGATGCCGAGGCAGGCTCCTCCTGTCCTCGGTTCTTCCCTTGGTCGGCAGCCGGCTGTGCCTTTGTTCCAGGCTCCAGCCTAAACGAACTCCCCCTCCGGGTTGTCGCAGACCCTGTGCTGACACAGGCCCAGTCAGGTGTACCCAGCATCTCAGTATGAGTCCGGTATTCCACCTCCTTCCAAGCATTATGCTCCATGTCATTCCCCAGCAGACAATCGACTGGCACGGCAGGGCTTACGGCAACTCGAAGTAAACCTGCAACCCCTTCCCATTCAAATGGAACCTCGGCCACCGGGTAGTGGCCCATTCTGCCGTCAGCCATCGCGGCAGGGTGGAGTACATTGGGAATCACCTGCTCTGGAGACACCAGTTGGCTACGTACCATAGTCATACTGGCTCCTGTGTCTCTCAGAGCTTCCCCTCTTTGGCCGTTGATGGTGACCCACTGCCCATACTTTGTGGTATTTGCGGGCACCTGGATCTTAGGAACCATCTCCCGTTCTCCCAGGGACACTAAAGTGACACCCGCCCACTCCCTTCCCTTATCTAAAGGCATCTCCTCCCCGAGCACTACACTAGCTACTCCGGGGGTCTTTCCTCCGATGGGAGGGGGTGGTCTTTTTGGGCACTTCACATCTCCCTTATAGTGTCCGACACCACCGCACTCGAAGCAATGGACAACCCTTGGCTGCTGACTCTGGCCAGGATTAGGGTTTCTAGGTGGGTTAGCCCTAGGGGTGAATCCTGTTCCCTTCCCTTGGAAACTATTTTGGGGGCCTTTAGAGAACTCCGTTTTCTTTTCCCCTCCCTCTTTCTTCTGGGGGGCGCCCTGTCCAGTCTTTTGAGAGTCCCCTCCAGTCCCCCTTGTGGACACCCGGGTACTAGCCCAAATGTCCGCCTCCGCAGCAAGCTTCCGGGGATTGGTCAGCTTGCTATCCACCAGGTGTTGACGCAGTTCGGGGAAACATTTTTCGAGCAGGTGTTCCTTCAACATCAAATCAAACAACCCCTCGTAGTCCCTCACCTCGCTGCCCTGTATCCAACCCTCTAATGCCTTCTTTGCATAGTCCAGGAAATCCACCCAATTCTGTGTGCCCAGTTTGTGGCTACCCCGGAACTTCTGTCTGTACTTCTCGGGTGTTAGTCCAAACTTCCTTACGAGCGCCACTTTCATGGTGGGGTAGTGGGTCTGCTCATCCTGCTCCAGGGCCAATAATGTATCCCTGCCAGCTGGAGGCATGTATTTATACAATCCCCCTCCCCAATATTTCTCTGGCACCCCATGGGCTTTTAAAGAGACCTCATAGGCCGCTAGCAACTTGGTGATGTCATCTCCCGCACTATAGCTAGCTACTATGTCTTTTGGCAGATAGGGTTTGGGTTCCCTGGTGATTTCTCTGTCTTCGCTGCCACCATTAGGAACAGTGTGTGCCCCGACCCGTAGGATCTGGAGATCTATCTCCCTGAGCCTCAACTCATGAGCCATCCTCTGTTCCTCCTTTTCTTCCTCCAGCTTCGCCAACTCCCATGTGAGCTGTCTTTTCTCCCTCCGGTCAGTTAATTCTGCTTCTGATAAGCCACCACTAGAGACACTGCTGCCCTTCCTTGAAAGTGTTCTGGGCCCCGCTAGTAGGTTCCCCACCTCAGGTTGGTACAAACCAGCCCCCTCGCGGTCAGTCTCTCCATCCCTGTCCTCCTCCTCAGCCTTACTTTCTCGTCGTGCCTCCCCCCAAGCCCTCAAGCTGGTTTGGAGCTCACCCTTCTTTGCACCTTGGGGACAATACACCCCCTCTCGCTGACAAAACTCCCTGAGTTGGGCCACAGTGTAAGTTTCCACATCCTCCAACACAAACTCCATTTTGCCCACTCAGGATAGAAGACAGGTGCTTACAGAAGCTATGCAGGGGGGTACCTTTTGTAATACCTCCTCCCACCACCAGAAGTAAATTTGGAAAAAACAAAACTCAAAATTAGGAAGTCCGCTTGGAGAAAACTCCCGGTGTAGGCCTATGGACTACCCAAAGTTATTGTCGAGTAGACGCAAGCACAGCTCTATCCCACCGCTGAACACCAATTTTATGTTAGAAACCGGGCAACCGGGTTAGCAGTCACCAGGTTCCCAGCACAATGGTAGCTTGGCTCGAGCGGTTGGGGTCAGGCACCGTGTTAAGCGTACGTCACACCCTCACAATAACCATGCATTCATCCATTCCAAAAATGACACTACACCGTAAATATTTTGGAAGACAATTATGCATGCCTTTATCTTATTATCAGGATTCAAATCATAAATACAATACAATAGAATTTTCCTTTAAAAGAGCAGGTCAAATAAATAATACGACTTTAAAGTTTCAATCAATAGGTTCAGGTCCCAATTAAGCATGGAATAAATAGAGGTGCAATAAATACAGTTGGCAAATAAATATCATCAGTCAATAAATACAGTGCAGGAATAAATTAGTAAAAGACAATAAATAAAGCACCTTCAATAATTTAGGTAAAACAATCAATGACAATTACAAATCAGATCACTTTCATGAGGTAATTTGGTTTTACTATGCCCATATACAGCTTGTGGTCATTTGGGTGGCCTGGGGGTGTCCCACTTAGATTGGTCAAGGCTGGGGCCTAAGCTGAGGTAGAACAAGGGTAACCTTGCTCTACCTACCTACCAAGGTTACCTAAGGGTAACCTTGGCTCTCCAAACTACACAATCCCTCACAGAGGTCACTGTACCAGTCTCAGTTCACCCCTGGCACTCCCAGGCTGGTCCTAACACCCCTCTAGACCCTAGAATGGTCTTTAGGGCTCCACAGGGCCTTAAACGCCCCCTCTACCACTTACTGTCCCTTCCACGACTATCTGCTCCGCTTGGCGCCGTGTCGACGCCGTGAGGCGGCTCCGGATCGATGTCGCTGGGCAGCCTCGGCTCGGTGTCGCTAGGCGGCCTCGGCTCGATGTCGCTGGGCGGCCTCGGCTCGATGTCGCTGGGTGGCCTCGGCTCGATGTCGCTGGGTGGCCTCGGCTCGATGTCGCTGGGCGGCCTCGGTTCGATGTCGCTGGGCGGCCTCGGTTCGATGTCGCTGGGCGGCCTCGGTTCGATGTCACTGGGCGGCCTCGGTTCGATGTCGCTGGGCGGCCTCGGTTCGATGTCGCCTTCCGGCATCGCAGGGTCACGGTCTCCCCGCTTCCGGGTGTCTCCGGAGTGCGATCTCCACTCCCGACCTCAGGCGCGCTTCACCTCAGTTTCCGGCGACTCCGGAGTGCGATCTCCACTCCCGACCTCCGGCGCGCCTCACCTCGACCTCAGGTGACTCCCTACTCGACCTCTGGTGTCTCTCCACGACCTCCGTCGGCGCCCTCTCTCGACCTCTGACGGCTCCGGGTACGACGTCTGCCTTCTGTCAGCGCCGCTTCTCTACCTCAGGCCCCAGGTCTCCAGGCTTCTCGACGTCAGGACTCCAGGAGGACACCGCCAAACAGGTCAGGAGCTTGCTGTTCTTCTTCTTTAAGGGCTGTTCAAAATTCAGATCCTTAAGATGATTCTTACTCCGACCTCCTTCTACTCTGCTCTTCTCTCTTCTCCAGTCAGCTGCCAACTGCCCTTCTGAGATGGCCTCCCAACATTCTAAACTGCCTCACACTATCCCAGGATTCTAGAATGTTCCAGAAGGTTCTAGTTATGTCACAGGTGACAATGGGTGGCCACCATTTTGTGTCTCAGGCCCTCAGACAGAAGTTCCAGGGGTAGGGAAAATGGCTCCCCGACCCTGCATCAACACTAAAAAGTCTGGTGGTTCCCAAAAAGGAAAAATTATAACAGGGTTTGAGGCAGAAGTGGGACAAAATAAATAATGATGAGGAGGGACCACCCAAAGGGCTGACAGGTCTAACAGTGTCTCAATAAATAAATCACTATAACATTTGTTTGAGAAAGAAACTATAAAATCATAACAAAAGGCAAGTTTCTGTAGCCGGGGAGAGGAGTTGGTCTAACGGCTAGGGCGGTCGACCTCGAATCTGGAGAACCAGGTTCGAGTCTCGGCAATGACGCTGAACGTTCTGTGATTCTAGGCAAACACTCAATCTCCCCGTGCCTGAAAAAATCAATGTGTCCTTATGTAATGCAACTGGTGCTATGTAAAGCGCTCTGAGACCCGGTTCAGGTCACATGCTCAGCAGCTAATTATACTTACAACTTTTAAGAAACCCTAGGTTTCCGTTTCCACAGATGAAGGTGCTGCCTGCTGGAATGCATCAGTTTCCACAGATCACAATTTAATCAACCGGTGGCCCAGGTGAACCCACATTACTGTGGACAACATTCGATTTCAAGACTATCAGGGCCTTACTATTGGGAGGAACATCTACTAAAGAGATGCTTCACAGCTACAGACCGATTTATTCAAAACATTTTGTGAACAATTTCCTATCTCAGGGTAGAGGGAGGCGGGTCATGATACTGTGGTTGAAATATTAACTTACACAATATCGAATCCGCCCACCCGTAGGACGGGAGAGCAGCTCATCTGGGATCAGCCATGAGGAAAACTTCTCTCACTCATGGACTCGCTCTTCAAGAAGGCTGCACAGGGTGGATCACCCATTACCAATCATAGGGGCATATTATCAAGAAACGGCGTTAAAATTACCGCAGTTTTAACGGCTTAAAACTGCCGCAAAAGCGGCGATAATGGGCTTGATAATATGCCCTTGTGAATTCCCATAGAAGCCCATGTTCTGGTGTCAACATGGGCTTCTATTGGAATTCTTTGCGGCATATTATCAAGCCCATTATCGCCGCTTTAGCTGCAGTTTTCTGCAGCTAAAGCGGCGATAATTTTAACGCCATCCTTGATAATATGCCCCATGGTTTCTCAATGGTGCCAATCAATCCCTGGCTAGCAAACAAATAGCCCTGGTCCCATTCGACAGCCTTGGCCAGAGTTTCAGGAGGAAAATGGAAGGTCGCCCCTGATCCTTCGCAACCAGTTTTTTTTCACAATTCATAAAATATTAATTGACAAATCTGCTGACTCAGCATGGCATGATCATGGTTAGGTCACCCTGGCAAATAAAAAACATTTCCGTAAATTCGAAAGGTTCTTAACATTAACCCATTTCTTAAGGTAAGAAAAATCTCCTGCTTGCTTCCCCACCAACTGTGCTCCAGAGATGCACAACTCAATATGAAACATTTTTGTTTTTTTGCTGAGTTTTATATAGCGCAAACTTGACCCAAATCCAATCAGCTATCAGAGCACTTTACATTGCACCAGTTACGTTACATGAGGACATACATTCATTTTTTTTAGGCACGGGAAGATTAAGTGATTTGCCCAGATCACAGGATGTTTTAGCATCATTACCGAGACTCGAACCCAGTTCCCCCAGATCTGAGGTCGAGCGCCCTACCCGTTAGGGCAACTCCTCCACAGTGGACCAAACAGCATAAATCCTTCCAAATGATACAGCAGGTACACGACGGAAAGTTCTATTAACAATACATACTTTCTAATACTTCAGTACACTTGTGTCATTGCTATCCGAGTCCCACGGAATCTATAGGGAGCGAAGACTTGCAGCGGGTAACTGACTGGGAGAGGAAATGAACAGGATCAGGAAAAGGAAAACACCACAGGCTGCATCCATAAAAAAAATAATGGTGTTTTGCATGAAAACGTGGCACAACTATACTACATTATTAATCACACTTCTAAATGAGATACTCATATTGTTTTAAATGTAAAAGCATTAATCAATCGGTTACGGTCATGTGCATAATTAAAATGACTAATTTGCACAAATTATTTGTCAGCCAAAATTGCACATCAGAAAAAACTTCAACAACCCATTCGCAGTAGAGTTGAGGAAACATTCCGAGATGTTTCAGTGGCCACATGCA
Organism: Triturus cristatus; assembly: GCF_964204655.1. NCBI lineage: Eukaryota > Metazoa > Chordata > Amphibia > Caudata > Salamandridae > Triturus > Triturus cristatus. The sequence goes on along the minus strand of NC_140586.1, from coordinate 865,870,140 downwards.
AGAATCCAGGGGCGCGTTCTCATAATGTAAGACGGCGCTTGCCTGGAACTAAGCAAGCCCAGTGAAGCAGGTGAGCTCGAATAGAAAAACCTTTACCCAAAATGTGGATTATTTTAAAAAACAAATTTGGTCAAATAATACATGTTGGACCCGGCTTCGTGGCGTGGTCCTGACTTCCCGGAGAATGGGCCCGTTCCCCGCCCTAGCCTCCACGAGCTACCCGTGCAGGCCGCACGAGGTCACCTGTGCCTCGAGGTTCCGCCATTTTGTCCCCTGCCACGTGACCCTGCATGCCAGCCCTCAGGACTCCGCTCAACCCGGCCTCGGCCCCAGCAAGGCCCAGACATTGAGGCACCAAGAACTGGCCAGGGGGTGTCACGTGAACACCTCATCGCCCTGGCGGAGGGCGGTATCGATGGGACCCCCAACCGCCCCCACACACCGAGGTGCGATCGGCCTCCAGCTCTCTTGGGCCGGGCGCCTCTCCTGCTGGGCGTCTGGCCACCTCCACCCGGCCTCTCCGCCCCCCCCCGGGCGCAAGGGTCCGGACATCAAAGGGCTCCAGACCTATATCTGGGGCGACCCCGCCACAGATCGGCAGTTGTGTCCCGGAGTCGAGAGCCCTGCTGATCGAATCGCGGCCGACCCTATGGAGAAGAACTCTTGCTTGAACTACCACGAGCCCTGCAGACTGCGTCGCGGCTCCTTCGTGTTGAAACCTTGAAGCCACCCGGAACATCGGGGTCCTGCTGACGCTGTCACGGCCCAACCTCGCTGAAACCTCCCTCGGAGCCCTGCTGACGACGTCGCGGCTCGAGCTGAGCAGAAACCATCTTGAGAGCCCTGCTGACCTGATCGCGGCTCTCCACGAACTGTACGCCAGAGCCCTGCTGACGCCGTCGCGGCTCGACCCCTCCGAGATCCGGAGGTCCTCCAGCTTGAGGATAAGAACTGGGCCCCAGGTACCCTCGTACCGAGCTCCTGCCAAAGACTGTCCCGCTACCCCTACCCTTCTAAAGAGACACTGAGACTTTTTGTGGATCCCTCGATCCCTGTCGTGTAAATATTGATCCCGTAACCTTTAAGTGCTGATAAAGAATTGCTCGTCTTGAGACAACCTCCTTGAGTCCTGTGTGGTGGTGTTACTGTGCTAGTACGTGATAGGAGAAGGATCTCTCAGGAGGCTTCTCGGCAGCGCTCGGCTACTTCGTGCAGTGTGGGAGGCCCCCCCCTGGGTGGTCTCACCGACTCCTCTGGGTCCGTTCTGTGATTCTAGGCAAACACTCAATCTCCCCGTGCCTGAAAAAATCAATGTGTCCTTATGCAATGCAACTGGTGCTATGTAAAGCGCTCTGAGACCCGGTTCAGGTCACATGCTCAGCAGCTAATTATATTTACAACTTTTAAGAAACCCTAGGTTTCCGTTTCCACAGATGAAGGTGCTGCCTGCTGGAATGCATCAGTTTCCACAGATCACAATTTAATCAACCGGTGGCCCAGGTGAACCCACATTACTGTGGACAACATTCGATTTCAAGACTATCAGGGCCTTACTATTGGGTGGAACATCTACTAAAGAGATGCTTCACAGCTACAGACCGATTTATTCAAAACATTTTGTGAACAATTTCCTATCTCAGGGTAGAGGGAGGCGGGTCATGATACTGTGGTTGAAATATTAACTTACACAATATCGAATCCGCCCACCCGTAGGACGGGAGAGCAGCTCATCTGGGATCAGCCATGAGGAAAACTTCTCTCACTCATGGACTCGCTCTTCAAGAAGGCTGCACAGGGTGGATCACCCATTACCAATCATAGGGGCATATTTTCAAGAAACGGCGTTAAAATTACCGCAGTTTTAACGGCTTAAAACTGCCGCAAAAGCGGTGATAATGGGCTTGATAATATGCCCTTGTGAATTCCCATAGAAGCCCATGTTCTGGTGTCAACATGGGCTTCTATTGGAATTCTTTGCGGCATATTATCAAGCCCATTATCGCTGCTTTAGCGGCAGTTTTCTGCAGCTAAAGCGGCGATAATTTTAACGCCATCCTTGATAATATGCCCCATGGTTTCTCAATGGTGCCAATCAATCCCTGGCTAGCAAACAAATAGCCCTGGTCCCATTCGACAGCCTTGGCCAGAGTTTCAGGAGGAAAATGGAAGGTCGCCCCTGATCCTTCGCAACCAGTTTTTTTTCACAATTCATAAAATATTAATTGACAAATCTGCTGACTCAGCATGGCATGATCATGGTTAGGTCACCCTGGCAAATAAAAAACATTTCCGTAAATTCGAAAGGTTCTTAACATTAACCCATTTCTTAAGGTAAGAAAAATCTCCTGCTTGCTTCCCCACCAACTGTACTCCAGAGATGCACAACTCAATATGAAACATTTTTGTTTTTTTGCTGAGTTTTATATAGCGCAAACTTGACCCAAATCCAATCAGCTATCAGAGCACTTTACATTGCACCAGTTACGTTACATGAGGACATACATTCATTTTTTTTAGGCACGGGAAGATTAAGTGATTTGCCCAGATCACAGGATGTTTTAGCATCATTACCGAGACTCGAACCCAGTTCCCCCAGATCTGAGGTCGAGCGCCCTACCCGTTAGGGCAACTCCTCCACAGTGTACCAAACAGCATAAATCCTTCCAAATGATACAGCAGGTACACGACGGAAAGTTCTATTAACAATACATACTTTCTAATACTTCAGTACACTTGTGTCATTGCTATCCGAGTCCCACGGAATCTATAGGGAGCGAAGACTTGCAGCGGGTAACTGACTGGGAGAGGAAATGAACAGGATCAGGAAAAGGAAAACACCACAGGCTGCATCCATAAAAAAAGTAATGGTGTTTTGCATGAAAACGTGGCACAACTATACTACATTATTAATCACACTTCTAAATGAGATACTCATATTGTTTTAAATGTAAAAGCATTAATTAATCGGTTACGGTCATGTGCATAATTAAAATGACTAATTTGCACAAATTATTTGTCACCCAAAATTGCACATCAGAAAAAACTTCAACAACCCATCCGCAGTAGAGTTGAGGAAACATTCCGAGATGTTTCAGTGGCCACATGCAAGAATCCAGGGGCTCGTTCTCATAATGTAAGACGGCACTTGCCTGGAACTAAGCAAGCCCGGTGAAGCAGGTGAGCTCGAATAGAAAAACCTTTACCCAAAATGTGGGTTATTTTAAAAAACAAATTTGGTCAAATAATACATAACCACATTTTAATTATAAAATCTTTAAATCAAAGACATGAATGATTATAAGTTTGTCTCACTTTACAAAGGTGATGAAGAAAATCAAGATATTCATTTTGCAGTTCACCGTAAAAGAAATGCACTGGTACACTATACACAACTATACAGACATAACCTACAGCATTTACCGTGCCCGCTGCTGAGGTCACCAAGTCACCAGCACGTATATTTTTTAGAACGCAACGTTCCCCTACTTTGGTTTCTAGGCGCTTATAAAATAGTTTATTTATGTGTGAACTATTAAATGAAAATAAAGGTTTTTAAATCTTGTCTGAAACAGGTCAGCAAGGATTATTTGTGAGAGCAACAGGTAGTACATTGCAAGCATTGTCTGCAGCCATGGAAAAAGCTGTGCCGCCATAGCTAGTAGTACAAGATTTTTGGAACCTTTAGAAGAAATTGCTGGTCAGATAGCAAATTCCTTGGGAGGGTTGTACCAGCTGAATTTCTTAACCATGAAATCGGGTTACTAGGAAAATCTGATTTATGTGGTATAGTCATGGCCTTAAAGATGCCATGAAATAGAAGCCAATGCAGGCTTATGCTTGCCCCTGTTAATGAATTAAACTACTTGGGGCCACACAGAGAGCAGGCAGTTGCATTCTGAAAAAGCTGTAAACAAGCTAAGAATTTCCTATGGCCCACAGGAAAAATAGAATTGCAAGAATCAACCCTCGATTTAATAACATTCACTGCTTGTATTCTGAGGCTGTACTCTAAAAACAAGAAAACAGGGCATAAAGATTTTAGGTAGAAAAAATTGGATTTACAGACGTTAGCAACTTGGGTCTTACAACCAAGATTAGAGTCAATATAAAGACCTAGGTGGTGAAGGGATCTTGCAGGAGGGGGGCACATACAGACAGGTCAGACGTGACCAGTCACCTTGATTTTGAGGGAGGTGAGCAAAAGCTCTGTCTTATTGGGAGTCGGTTTTAAGTAAATTTTAGACGTTCACCAACAGGTGACTGCAAGACTGTCAGCCAAGTAGAAGAGGGAATTCAGTTTCATGCTGGAGAGACAACCCAAAGATGAGTTGAGTGTCATCAGCCTACAGAAAAATCCTTGCTACAGTTTGATGTAGGAGTTACACCAGAGGACGCCTATAGAAGCCGAGGGAGACCAGAGCTCTACGGGGCGCCGAACCATAAATCCTTGAGATCCGAAAAGAAAGGGGCTGTAGACATAATTGTTTCCCAACAGTCAGGAATGATACCAACATGACAGGGCAAGACCTTGAATGCCTATCTTGAACAGCATCGTTAACAGAATTCCATGGTCTATGGTATTGAATGTTGACGAGAAGTTCTAAGAGGAATAAGACTCTTTGGCCTCTGGCATCCATCATAGCCCAAAGGCCATCCAAGACCAAAACCATGACCCGCTCGGTACTGTGTCCTGGATGAACTTTGCTTGTTGATAATCATGAAGAGCCTTACATTCCCTATGGAACTGCAAACATGCTTTTTGTCAAGTACCTTTGACAAGAAAGGGAAGAGAGAAATAGGCCAAAAATTGCCTGAAGTATTGGGTCCAATGAATGCTTTTCAACGGAGTCCGCACGACTACTTCTTTCCAAGAGGAAGTTATCCAACCCATGTTCAAGGACTGTGAGAAAACTTTGTTAGACTTTGAAAAAGTGCAAACTGATGGAAACGTTTGGTGGGGCGAATATCCAGCGGAGAGCTGACAAGACGGCTTTCTAGGTTCAAGGATATTAGATCAGGTTGTGAAATGTTTGAAAAATGTTCTAACATACGCTTACCTTTCTTTAAAATGATTAACATTACTTGGACTGCATCATCAAGTCAAGAATAGGAGGGCCAACAAATAGTTTCAGCTTCTAAATAATCCAATTTAGTTTGAATATTTTTACAGGGGAAGCATGTAGAAAGCTGTGCACACAAAGCTGGAGATGGTGGAACATCCAAATTGCAGGCGACTGATTCCTGGAGCTCTTTAATGATTTTGAGCACATTGAGTCATTTGCACTAGTTATCATTTTAGAACAGAGACTGGCCTCCTGGGGCTGTTTTACACAAAAGGCGCATTTTCATTGTTTGCACCAGGCGTACCTTTGAAAAGGTGCGCTCAGTGCAAACAATAAAAATATGCCGTATTATGACGAATGCACTGCACACAGGGCAGACGCGAACTCACACTGCCGCCAGGGCAGCGCATTTAGGTGAATAACTGAGCGGCTGCTTTAAAGCAGCTCCGCATTTTCACAGTGCAGGTGGAAAAACGCCTGCACTTCTTTTAAGGGTATTAGAGATCCCCTTGCAGGCGGGTGCAGTGAGTGAGTGTAACCGTCTGCAAGAGGATGCCTGGGGGGACCATAGGACCCCCTTTACCATCTTCAGAGGGCTGCCATCAGTGGGCGCACTGACAGTACGCCATCTTTTAGGTAGTGCACTGACAGCTTCTTTGCATCTGCGTCTGTAAAAGAGCGCAGAGGCAGAGGGATTCCCTCATATGCTTGGGGCAGGCCCCATGCAAATGAGGGAACGCCCTCTACAGATAGCACTGGTGCTTTATGTGCGCCAACGCTATCGATATTACAGAAGGGGCCGCACAAGTGTCTGCGGCACCTTCTGGAATACCAAAGAGCCCCGGGGGCGTGCAAAGTGGGCGCAAACGCCCGTTGCACGCCCGGGCACTTTGTGTAATGGGGCCCCTGGAGCACTTTGCTTTTAATAATGCTTCAGAGTGATAGTATAAGTGACACAAAGTCTCAGTATCTAAAACTACACAGACCACAACCCTTGATACTGTGGATAAGATTTACAGAGATGTGACGCAGTGCAACTCAGCAAGACAACTTGCTACGTCACATAGAGAAGGCAGGAATGCCCCATATCTACTAAGATATGGTGCATTCCAGCGCTCTCTCTGCACTGGCGCACACTGCACAGCCTAGCACCGACGTTGACACTGATGCACCATGGTGTAAGGGTGCAGGCGTTGCAGGAAGGATTGTTTATGTGCAGGTAAAAACACCTTCCTGCACAAAAACAGTTCTTAGAGGCTCTTTCCTCTTTTTACGTCGAAAGAGAAAAAAATGAGGTGAAGGAGAATTAAAGCTACTTTTCCTTGTTCCGCCTCACCTAAGAAGGCTTTCCTTTTTGACACAGGCCCATGCTTACTACTGGTAGTAAATCTGGGAGTGTGCCAAAATCCATGGGTGGATGCGTGGGAACACCATCCATGGAACGCCTTCCCAGGGCAGAGTAAGGCAAGGCAGTGATTTGCGCTACTCCAGATTTACTATGCCACGCAAGGTGTCTCTGGGTGGCACTGTAAATCTCCCTTAAAGCTTGCATTGCCCTTGCAACACACAATGCAACTCTTTGTAAATTTCGTCCTGTGTTCGCATCCTGTTTGATAAGACCCAGTACTATCGATCCTCAATTATAAACAATCTCTAATGAATACAATGAAAGAAATACTGTGCTCATCTTAAGTTTTGCCCATACCTCAAAGTTTAGTTGAATCACTAGAGCATCTTTATAGTGCGGCGTCTTGTACCAGAGGCCTCGGAGTGCTCTACCAACATTGGATGTTCCAAGGTAAAAACTCATGTGCCACTAGAGGTCTCAGAGTAGTCCACCAACTCTGTCTATACTAGGGCTCAGTACCATACACTATCTGAGAGCAGCCAGGTAGCACTGGCTACACCAAGGTACGGTACAACATGACGTTACTAGATGTTTCAGAGCACCTAGGACTAGATATACCAAGGTTCGGAACCACATATGTTACTAGTGGCCTCGGAAAAGTAGGCCTGCACTGGTTGTGCCAGGGTTCAGGTGGTACTGGCACACCACAGTTCAGTACCACATGCCATTACCAGACATTTCAGAGCACTGCATACTGCACTGGTCCTGATGGCATGTGGTACTAGAGCTCTCAGTGCAGTAAGCCCGCGTTGGCCGCACCTGCTTCTAGTACCACATGCATAGAAGTCAGACAGGACTGAAAATACCACGGTTTAGTATTGTGTGGATGGAAAATGTCTATCCGCACTAGTGTAACTTTAACCACTGTAGCCTTGTTTTCTTGCTCATGCTGTGCCAAGTAGAGCCTGTCTATGAAATTCCAAGCTTCTCACATCTCAGATCCTGGGACGAGAAAGTGTTAACTAGTTTGCTAGCCAAAAAGCTTACATTCTTGTTACATTTGAAGGCCACCTTCTTCTTTTCTCATTATCTCAAAACCACACCCGTGTACTCACTTTTTTTAATCATTTCATGGAATTCACATTGCAAGTGTGTATTACAAATCCTATATATATGTGTGAAGCTTTTGGTTCAGGCGCTCACTTATTTTACTGTTGCCGGGGGCACCTCCAGTTCACCTATTCGGTGGTTCATAGATAATTAACCTTTCTGAATAAACCCATTCAGACTTCGTTTGTCGTGTACTCAGATTTGCTTTATTAGCTAAAACCAGAAAATGAGCGATTACTCCCAATTTACAATTTTTTCACCGAATGCAGCGCAGCAACGGCAGTTGTGGCATCGCATTGCTTGTAAAGTATGGATCAGGACAGTATCACATCTACTAAGATTTGCAGCTGCTGCCATTTCCTGCACTGGTGCACTTTCTCCCTGCAGTGCATCAAGCACACACCTTTGCACCATAAGGCAGAGGCGTCTGCATGAGTCTAACATAGGTTTTGTGCTGGAAAGGTACTCCAACTTTGCGCCTGCCTCGAGGAAGTGTAATTTTGGCACCAAGGTCTGTCTACAAATGTAAATAAAGAGGTTTTTGCATCAAACATGATGGGTAGTTGCATAGGAATGCTCATGTACCACCCATCGGATGCCCCTTTGACACAAAGTAGTGCTAATCGCCTCTTTGCATTATTTTAGCAATACTTTCTAGTAGGAAACGTGAATAATTTAGCAACACTTTATGCTGATTTATGTCACTTTTGATGACTTTGCACCAATACAAAGTGCTGATAAATCTGGACCCAAGTTTCAAATATTCGACTTTCGGATATTGCCTGAAACGAGGCAGACAAGACTCAGAGGGCTAGGTTTAATAAAAAGTAACACAATGCAGCTCACCAATAAGGGGCATATTTACAAGCCCTGTGCGCCACTGGAACGTCACTTTTTGTAACCTTGCGTGACTTTGCATGGTCTTCTAGATATGGAGTAAGGCGAGGCAGTGAAAGTCGCTGGCTTGCCTTCCTCTGCGGTAAAGTGGGGTTCTATGGGTGTTCCGATACAACACCCATGGTCTTTGACACTGCCCCAGATTTACAATATCTGTAAACCTGGTACAGGGCCAAAACCTTGCACCTCCCTAGAGCAGGCACAAGAAGAAGAAACGTTTACAATTCTCCTCTTTCTGTTCTTTCCACGTGTACTTCTGCAGCATACATAAAATGATGAAAACGCCTCCAATAATTGTGAACTAGCACTGAAAATGAAATTTAGTTCCATGTCTCAATAAGTACTGTCGCTGAACTACTCGCTCTCATAAGTAAAAAGTAGACACGAGTTACATTACTCTTGTTTGACTGTAATTATTTGACATCAAAGATGTCCTCCAAAAATTCACAATAGACTTTCACTGCCACACACGGTGCAAGTGAAACGCCTACTGTGTGGAACTGTTTCAACACGTGTTTTCCAACATTTCCTCAATCCTTCGGATTTAACCCAATCATACATTTTACCTAAGTATGTTAGCGGGAGCTCTTTCCCACCACAATTTGAAACTTGAAAAAGATTAAAAACACTCAGAAAGTTTTGTCGAACATGAAACATAAAAATTGCATTCGTTTGAGAACGAAGTGCGCACGAAAGCAGACGCGGACGGCATTGTGGGAAAGCGGATGTGGCGCTCACATCCGGTGAACACTGCATTCTCTCCCTTGGATGAGAACATGGCTGCCTGCTGCGCCGCTGTTAGTCGCGGGGCCGCGCTTCACGGCGCTCCACAGAGCCAAGAGTGACCAGAGCGCATCACTGGTGAAAGGGGATGTGTATGACGTGTGCGCCAAGACTGCAGCAAGGGAGAGGGCAGGCTGGTGCAATAGAAAAGAGACCAGAGAGATCAAAACAAGCTTGGCAAAGCATTATCAGTTATATGCCAGGCTCGTTGTCGCACTCGCTCTGCTGTGACTTCTAATGTGCGACGCTCCCTGTGTGTCTAATGCTGCGGGTTTCAAATGTAAGGAATATAAACGTTAGTGCGTGCTTCCGTAAATATTGAATTAATTATTCAAAGGGTAAACCTTAATGCCAACCCATGTGCACACAGATCTAGGGGCATATCTGCATCGCGGCGATAGAAAATTATTGCCGCTTTTGCGGCCATTTTCGCGTGAAACCTTGCATTAGCGCACAAATTCCTAACGCCCAGCTTTGCATCTCTAATGAGATGCAAAGTAGGTGTTCCTGACATGACAGGAGAAATGTCGCTAAGCGACATTTCTCCTATCATCAAGCCCCACGCTATGAAGCATAGCGGCAAGAAAAGTAGCGATAACCCCTGTTATCGCTACTTTCCTTACGCCTGCTTCAGGACTGATTTAGCCATGATATCCTATGGAAGGTGGATATCATGGCTAAGTTTGTGAGTCCCTGTCAGCAAGCTAACGCCACATTGCGTGAGATTTCTCACGTTAGGCAGTTAGCGTGAGGATTTTTATCGCTTTTGAGATAAGCATTGCTAATAGCACGCTATCTCAGCGATAAAAATCCACGTTACCCGGCGATAATTATCCTAGCGCTAAGTGCGCTTAGCGATAATTATCGCTGGTTGTTGCTGATATGCCCCTTAGAGAGAACTTGAAGGTGATGTTTGCAGCGCCCATTCACATCTAGTGCCCATGTATATCAGACGTGTCCGTTTTGCACCCGCCTATGTTGAAAAGAAAGTTCACTTTTTCAGTTCTTGTGAGGGGAACACTGGGGCATATCAGCAACAACCGGTGATAATAATCGCTAAGCGCACTTAGCGCTAGGATAATTATTGCCGGCTAGCGTGGATTTTATCGCTGAGATAGCATGCAATTAGCAACGCTTATCTCAAAAGCGATGAAAACCCTAGCGCTAACTGCCAAACGTGAGAAGTTTGGCGATAGCTTGCTGATAGGGCCTCACATACTTAGCCATGATCTCCACCTTACATAGGATATCATGGCTAAATCAGTTTCAAAGCAGGCATAAGGAACGTAGCGATAACAGAGGTTATCGCTACTTTTCTTGTCGCTATGCTGCTTTGCGTGAGGCTTGATAATAGGAGAAATGTCGCTTAGCGACATTTCTCCCGTTATCCTGGGGAGGAACGCCCACTTTGCATCTCATTAGAGATGCAAAGATGGGCGTTAGGAATTCAGACGCTAAGGCAAGGTTTCACGCGATAGCGTGACCTCGCTAATATAGCGATAAAATTATCGCCGCTTTTCGTCTGAAAACGGCCGCAAAAGCGGCGATAATTTTATATCGCCGCCTTGTAGATATGCCCCTCTGTCTGGAGAGAGCCGGGCGGGAGGACATCTATTTATAAACGCTTTTCTTGAGATGCTGCAAATCGAAACAGGCTTTCAGGAGACAAGCAGCACAAAGATGCAATACCGCAGGAGGTCGCCAGATGTCCCTATCGAGCCAAGAGTAAAATAAAGCGACAAACTCCATTCCTATATTGTCTATCGAGCCAGGACCGAGATGGTGCAGCACCGCCGGCGGTCGCTAGAGGTCCCTGTGGTGCTTACATCCCACAAGCTCAGTACCACCGGCTGTCACCAGAGGTCCCTGTCATTTCAATTATCGTTACTGCATCCTTGTTATACTGTTAAGGGGACCTGTAGTACCAGCCTGAGGTACTGCAGACGTTTGCATCTAGCTCTGCCTCAGCTCTACAGGGACCTCTAGTAACAGGCTGTGGTACATCAGCCTTTCACATCCAGTGACTTCACAGGGACCTTAAGTAACACAGCAGCCTGTGGTACTACATATACACCCTTTCACACCCAACCACTCTACAGGGACCTCTATGAACAGCTGGTGCTAATGCACCCTTTCCCATCCAGCTACTCTACAGGGACCTCTAGTAACAGCCTGTGGTACTGCACCCTTTCCCATCTAGCACTGCTCCAGCTCTACAGGAACCTCTAGTAATAGATTGTAGTACTGCACACGTGCGCTGATGACCCCAGAGACATCTACGTTCGCATCCATGTGCTTTCTCTGTACTGGCCACACAATTGGTTGGCTAGCACTAAAGCAGGCACTTTTGCTCCATGGTGCAATATTGCCTGCGTAGCAGGGAGGATAGTATTTGAGCGGTAAGGGGCACCTTCCTGCACAAAAACAATCACTGATGGTGTTTCCCTCCTTCTTTGTGTGCTGCATAATGCAGTACACATAGAAAGAGCAAATAACGAGGAGAATTAAAGGTATTTCTCAATATTGCGCCACATTAACCCCTCTCCTGGGGAGGTGTTAGAATCTGACGCATTTGCAGGTTTATGAAACTCTGGGAATGCTTCAGAATCCACGGGTGTTGCGTTGGAAAGCCCACAGCAACACCCATGGAACAGAGTAATGCATGAAAGGGGGCCATATTTTCAAGGCCATGAAAAGCCACGCAGGGTGGCTTTGTGTGGCTGTGCAATCTACAGTGCACACATAGAAGACCCTTCCTGCACAAAAATGATAATTCCAGCAACACAGGCATCCTTGCAAAAAGGATGCCTGTGTTGGAGCTAAGCAGCCAAATGTGCGCCAGCGTAGAGGAAAGCACAGGGATGCATCGTATTGCGATAAATACGACACATCCTTGCACTTTCCTAATGATGCAGCAGGCGAAGCATGATGGCTTGCCGCGCCGCATCATTTTCTAGTAAATATATCCTAACATTTCAAGATGACTGTCCACATCTAACGATTCTTCTAATGATGGCACAATTCTACAGCAACTAGCAAAAAACAAACACTATAGCAGCAGGCGGCAGCAGCAGACAGAAAGTGGCGGGGAGAAAGAGAGAAAAAAAAAACAGAGGCAGGGGGAGAGCTAACAGTGATTGGGGAGCTGAAGAAAACCCAGAAGGTAATGAATGGGGCACAGTGACCACTGTGCCCTGTGCCCTCGGCCTGGTCGCCCCCACACCTCCCGCCTGCTCCTTACCTGCTGGGCCTCCTGCTGCCGCCTGCCGCCTGAGCCACCACAGGGCCGCCGAGCGCCGCCCCAGCCGCCACAGGGCCGCCGAGCAACGCCCCAGCCGCCACTGAGCCCACAGGTTCCCGCCGCTTCCCACGAGACCCGCCCCCCGACCGCCGATTGGATCCCGCGCTCCCCGCCTCCCCGCAGACCCTCCCTCCCGGCTCCCCTCTTATGACGCCCCGAGAGCGACCGCGCAGCGGACGCGCGCAGCGGGAGCACCGATTGAGCGCCGAAGGTGCGCCAAAGGTAAGCCCGTCTGCGCCCGTCCGCGCCTGGACCGCGCCCAGCGCAAGACCCCCTGGCCCCCGCAGAGGCCACCCCACCCGCCGGAACTTACGATGCCGCCACCCTCAACGCACTCAACACCGGCCGACCGACCCCCCGGATGCTACCGAGCCACTCCGAGACGCACCCACGGACCCTTCAGCTGCCTCACCTGCAAGTTCACCTGCATCCGGACCTGCCCCACAGGAGCACCCGCCAAGCCGAGCACCAGCAGCAACCACCTCAAGTGCATCCTGCTCAACACCCGCTCCGTCCACAGACACGCCGTTCGACTCTGGAACCTCCTCGACACCACAGCTCCTGACGTTGCCTTCCTCACGGAAACCTGGATGAACGACTCCTCAGCGCCCGACATCGCCATCGCCATCCCAGAGGGCTACAAGATCATCCGGAGAGACCGCGACAACCAGACTGGAGGAGGCATCGCCATCATCCACAGGGACACCATCCGTATCTCGACCAACGCCGACAACACCCTGACAACCGCCGAACACCTGCACTTCCAGATCCACACCGACCCCAAGACCACCCTCAGAGGCACCCTGATCTACCGACCCCCGGGATCACGCACTCAATTCAGCGAAGACATCGCCGACTTCATCAGCCCGCACGCCCTCCCCTCTGCCGACTACATCCTCCTCGGGGACATCAACTTCCACCTGGAGAACAACAACGACCGCAACACCACCACCCTGCTTGACAACCTCGCCACCCTCGGACTCAAGCAGCTGGTGACCACCCCCACCCACCTCGCCGGACACACACTCGACGCCGTCTTCTCGTCCAGCAAAGACATCTCCTTCAGCCACGCCACTGGACTCCACTGGACGGACCACAGCTGCATCCACTTCACCTTCAAAAGAACCACGGTCCACCACCACCAGCAACAGGCTGCACGAAGAAGCTGAAACAAGATCACAGCCGAACAACTCACCGCATCCCTGAGCCAGCACCCTCCCGCCAGCTCACCGAACCCCAGCCAAGCCGCCGACAACCTCACGAAATGGATCTCCACCTGCGCGGACGAGCTCGCCCCTCTGAGGACCCCGCCCAGCAGACCCGGAAGCAAGAAGGCCCCGTGGTTCACCGACGAACTCAAGAGCTCCAAGAAGAACTGCCGAGCCCTCGAGAAAGCCTGGAGAAGATACCCAACGCCGGACAACATGACTACCCTCAAGCTCGCCACCCGAATGCACCATCAACTGATCCACGCCACCAAGAAAACAGCATTCAAGGACCGGCTGGACAACAACGCACAAAACAGCAAGGAACTCTTCAACATCGTCAGAGAGCTCTCCAACCCCAACGCCGGAACCAACGACATCACCCCATCGCAAGACCTCTGCAACTCCCTCGCCTCCTACTTCCACAACAAGATCGCTGACATACACAAGAGCTTCAGAACACAACCAACGCTCCCCACGACCAAACCAACGCCCCCCACCACCACCCTCAACGCCTGGACACCGATCAACCTCGAAGACACCATCAGCACGATGAACTCCATCCACTCCGGATCCCCAACCGACCCCTGCCCTCACCACATCTTCAACAAGGCCGACGCTGTCATCGCACCCCACCTGCGGGACATCATCAACACCTCCCTCGACACCGCCACCTTCCCTGAGAGCTGGAAGCACGCCGAACTCAGCGCTCTACTAAAGAAACCAACGGCGGACCCCACCGAACTCAAGAACTACCGCCCCATCTCGCTCCTCCCGTTTCCAGCCAAAGTCATCGAGAAGACCATCACCAAGCAACTGGCAGCCTTCCTCGAGACGACTGGTTCCCTCGACCCTTCCCAGTCAGGCTTCCGGGCCAACCACAGCACCGAGACCGCCCTCATCGCTGCCACCGACGACATCCGAACCCTGCTGGACAACGGAGAAACAGCGGCCCTCATCCTCCTGTACCTCTCCGCGGCATTCGACACTGTCTGCCACCGCACCCTAGTGCAGCGCCTCAGCAACGTCGGGATCGAGGAGAAGGCACTGGAATGGATCATCTCCTTCCTCACCGGAAGGACACAGAGAGTCCGCCTGCCCCCGTTCAGATCAGAAGCCACGGAAGTCATCTGCGGCGTCCCTCAGGGCTCCTCACTCAGCCCCACCCTCTTCAATGTCTACATGAGCCCCCTTGCGGCCATCGCACGCCAACACAACCTGAACATCATCTCCTACGCCGATGACACCCAGCTTATCCTCTCCCTGACCAACGACCCCGCCACCGCCAGAGCCAACCTACACGAAGGGATGAAAAACGTGGCCGAGTGGATGACGACCAGCCGCCTGAAACTGAACACAGACAAGACGGAAGTCCTCATCCTGGGCTCCTCACCCTCCGCCTGGGACGACTCCTGGTGGCCCCCCGCCCTGGGCAACGCACCCAAACCGACAGACCACGCACGCAACCTGGGCTTCATCCTGGACTCCTCCCTCTCCATGACCAGACAAGTCAACGCCGTCTCCTCGTCCTGTTTCAACATCCTGCGCATGCTACATAAGATCTTCCGGTGGATCCCCACCGAGACCAGGAAAACGGTCACCCAGGCCCTCGTCACCAGTCGACTGGACTACGGCAACGCCCTCTACGCCGGTACCACCGCCAAGCTCCAGAAGAGACTCCAGCGGATCCAGAACGCCTCGGCGAGACTCATCCTCGACGTCCCCAGACGAACTCACATCTCCAGACACCTGAGAGACCTGCACTGGCTCCCGATCAACAAAAGAATCACTTTCCGGCTCCTCACCCACGCACACAAAGCCCTACACAACCAAGGCCCGACCTACCTCAACAGCCGCCTCAACTTCTACGCTCCCAAACGCCACCTCCGCTCGACCAGTCACGCCCTCGCAGCCGTCCCCCGCATCCACAGAGCGACAACAGGAGGAAGATCCTTCTCCCACCTGGCCGCCAAGACTTGGAACGCCCTCCCCACCGACCTACGCCTGACCCAAGACCACCTCTCCTTCAGGAAGAAGCTCAAGACCTGGCTGTTCGAGCAGTAGCGGACCCCCCCCCCCCCTAGCGCCTTGAGACCCTCCGGGTGAGTAGTGCGCTTTATAAATGCCTATGATTGATTGATTGATTGATTGAATGGGGAGAAATGGAGAAAGAGAGAAAAAATAAACCTCCTAGAAAGACGTTGGGGCATATTATCAAGAAACGCCGTTAAAATTATCGCTGCTTTAGCATAAGAAAACTGCCACTAAAGCGGCGATAATGGGCTTGATATTATGCCCTTGAGAATTCCCATAGAGGCTCATGTTCTGGTGTCAACATGGGCTTCTATTGGAATTCTCTGTGGCATATTATAGGCGGCAGTTTTCTGCCGCTAAAGCGGCGATAATTTTAACGCCGTGCTTGATAATATGCCCCATTGTGTTCACTGGTCCCTAAAATCTTTCATTGCAAACATCAGTGATGGTTTTACAAAATACAATTTGCTGGGTATCTCCACAAAGAAATCCTTAAATATACCACCCACTATATGTTCATTGGAATGATTTTCAGCAATTCAGGATACTTCATAAGGACCACAAACGCCCTCCAAAAAAGCACTCTCTGCACAATATGAAAAAAAAATCCAAAATGCAAAAAAAGAAAAACATCCACAAGACTTTAACACATTCTGACTACATTAAGCGTTTTCTCGCACATGGCTGTAAAGTCTGTGGATGGACAGAACACTAAGATACATCCTAGTGGGGACAACACCCACAGGGATGGTGCATGGCAGCATCAATCAATTTTCCCTTGAAAAGACATTTTGCACCGAAAAGGTAAAATTCTTGCTCAGCAAAACCCTGTTACTATATTCAGAGGTTGTTGCTGGATGTGAACAGTACAACATAGCCCTAACCCATGGAAACTCAGATCTAGTGACGTAACAGGACCCAGGTGGCATGTGTTGCAGGGCTTTTGCATGATAACAATATTGTTAAATGTAAGATGGGCCTGATCACATGTGAACAGGACTACATGTAACACTAAGGGACGTGTATAAGAGGCGTAGGGTCTAGAAAAGAGGACTTCTGAAATGTATTGTGGACTCGACAGTCATACTCTCTGATCAGGAACTCCATGTTATTCGACATAGTTCACATTACCATGACCGAAAAGGAAGACTTTCCCCTTCTCTGGTGCACAAGTTGTAATAATGTGTTGTATGAACTTCAGTATCTTCTGTTTGCTTCTGCATACGAGAACTGTTTGCACACATTTGTAGCAAAACAAGAACCAGGCACAAGTTACCACCCCCCATCGTCGCCCTATAAGACATCATTAGTGATAAAAGTAATCAAGGTACCGGTGCCAATTGCTAAGGTAAAATGCTGAAGGGCTGAAATCCACCTGCTGACCCGATGACCCCATAAGGTATGTGAAACTTGGGAAAGTATTCATGGCTTAGCATAAATTGGGATTTAGTGAAATAATACAGCCATATAGTTAAATGGGTAAGTAGTATATTAGACAATGTAGATAGGCAATCCACCAACAAGTTAGGGATGTGTGATGAAATATGATCAGTGTCTAATGAATACGTAATTAGTTATTTATTATAATTACCACCATTCTGGTATGCGTGATATGTGGGTTCACTGATTTTGGGGAACAAAGGCGAATGTCCATTCTATGAGCACCTGCAGATAAAAGGTTCTCTGATGGTTTGTCTGACTCCTAACACCCTTTGTCTAACAGGGCATAACTCCGGAGACGCCTGCCGCTTCTCTTCTCTGAAAAGGGTATATTTCTTTAAGGAGCTTGGGGGCATATTATCAAACACGGCATTAACATTATCGCCGCTTTCTGCCGCTAAAGCGGCGATAATGAGCTTGATAATATGCCGCAGAGAATTCCAATAGAAGCCCATGTTGGCACCAGAACATGGGCTTCTATCGGAACTCTCAAGGGCATATTATCAAGCCCATTATCGCCGCTTTAGCAGCAGTTTTCTGCCGCTAAAGCGGCGATAATGTTAACGCCGTTTCTTGATAATATGCCCCTAAGAGATTCTACTGGGTTTGACCCCAATATTATTGGGGTAAACATAAAATTACGGTTATGCGAGAAATCCAAGTGCCAAATGAAAGCAGCCTCAACAATGGTTTGTAAATAGGGTTTCGAGTAACGTTTTACCCTTCACGCAGTGCAGAGCTGCAGATTGTCACACAACACTGCAGTGCGCACATTTGAGTAAATCTGTGTTAAAGTGAATGAGCAGCATGTTTAAAAAGTATACTATACCAAAATCCTCTTGGGGCTTATTTACAAGCCCCTTGTGCCACTTTTGCGTCACTTTTCCCATGTTGAAAATGACGCAAAAGTGGCGCAAGGGGCTTGTAAATAAGCCCCCTTGTGTCCTTGAGTTTAGTGAGGATTTTTATCTGATTTCCCGAAATTGAACTCTGTGGGACAGAAAACTCCATCTATCTTATTGTTGTGATCCCTGCGTAACCAGGTATTTGCGCAGGGGCCACAATTTAACAGGACACATGTAATAAGAGACTTAGGGGCATATCAGCAAGCAGGCGTTAAAAAATGATCGCCGCTTTTGCGTCCGTCTTCAGACGAAAAGCAGCGATAATTTTTTCGCCTTATCTGCAAGGTCACGCTATCGCGTGAAACCTTGCCTTATCTCTATTTCCCTTAACGCTGAGATGCAAAGTGGGCGTTCCTCCCCAGGATAACGGGAGAAACGTCGCTAAGCAACATTTCTCCTATTATCAAGTCTCACGCAAAGCAGCATAGCGACAGGAAAAGTAGCGATAACCTCTGTTATCGCTACTTTCCTTACGCCTGCTTTGAAACTGACTTAGCCATGATATCCTATGGAAGGTGGATATCATGGCTAAGTATGTGAGGCCCTATCAGCAAGCTAACGCCAAACTTTGTGGGATTATCGCTGGGTTTCCAGCGATAATCACAAGTTTGGCAGTTAGCGCTAGGATTTTTATCGCTTTTGAGATAAGCATTGCTAATAGCACGCTATCTCAGCGATAAAAATCCACGCTAGCCGGCGATAATTATCCTAGCGCTAAGTGCGCTTAGCGATAATTATCGCTGGTTGTTGCTGATATGCCCCTTAGCAGCGTGTAAGGACATAAGGCACCCAGATGTCCAGGTCATGTAAGAAGGCTTGACACTTCTGCATCGCTAAACCTTTCTATAGAATGTATACACTATGAAGAAATAAACCGGAGGTCTCTTTATTCCTGGTTTGTTTATTTCTTTCAGTGTTAATGTATACATGTATGCATAGTATTGTCTCAACAATATTCCAAATTCAAAACCAAATATAAACAACAAAGTTGATTCAATACTTGAACATCCTCAAGTACTACCCGGATGCAGTACCACTGCTCGTCGCTAGAGGACCGCGAGCAGCCAGGCAACCAACAGTAAGGATTCGTTATAAAACATTCTCGGATCCCCTACTTCAGCTGTAAAAGTATATAAATAAATAAACTGAACTTCTATCTCTCAACTAATGCTTTCTGTTTACATGGTGTCTGTTGGAAACCGGGCAACCGGGTTAGCAGTCACCAGGTTCCCAGCACAATGGTAGCTTGGCTCGAGCGGTTGGGGTCAGGCACCGTGTTAAGCGTACATCACACCCTCACAATAACCATCCGTTCATTCATTCCAAAAATGACACTACACCGTAAAAATTATGGAAGACAATTATGCATGCCTTTATCTTATTTTCTCTTAGTTGCAGGATTTAAATCATAAATACAATACAATAGAATTTTCCTTTAAAAGAGCAGGTCAAATAAATAATACGACTTTAAAGTTTCAATCAATAGGTTCAGGTCCCAATTAAGCAAGGAATAAATAGAGGTGCAATAAATACAGTTGGCAAATAAATATCATCAGTCAATAAATACAGTGCAGGAATAAATTAGTAAAAGACAATAAATAAAGCACCTTCAATAATTTAGGTAAAACAATCAATGACAATTACAAATCAGATCACTTTCATGAGGTAATTTGGTTTTACTATGCCCATATACAGCTTGTGGTCATTTGGGTGGCCTGGGGGTGTCCCACTTAGATTGGTCAAGGCTGGGGCCTAAGCTGAGGAAGAACAAGGGTAACCTAAAGATCTGGCTCTCCAAACTACACAATCCCTCACAGAGGTCACTGTACCAGTCTCAGTTCACCCCTGGCACTCCCAGGCTGGTCCTAACACCCCTCTAGCCCCTAGAATGGTCTTTAGGGCTCCACAGGGCCTTAAACGCCCCCTCTACCACTTACTGTCCCTTCCACGACTATCTGCTCTGCTTGGCGCCGTGTCGATGCCGTGAGGCGGCTCCGGATCGATGTCGCTGGGCAGCCTCGGCTCGGTGTCGCTAGGCTGCCTCGGCTCGATGTCGCTGGGCGGCCTCGGCTCGATGTCGCTGGGTGGCCTCGGCTCGATGTCGCTGGGTGGCCTCGGCTCGATGTCGCTGGGCGGCCTCGGTTCGATGTCGCTGGGCGGCCTCGGTTCGATGTCGCTGGGCGGCCTCGGTTCGATGTCACTGGGCGGCCTCGGTTCGATGTCGCTGGGCAGCCTCGGTTCGATGTCGCCTTTCGGCGTTGCAGGGTCACGGTCTCCCCGCTTCCCGGTGTCTCCGGAGTGCGATCTCCACTCCCGACCTCCAGCGCGCTTCACCTCAGTTTCCGGCGACTCCGGAGTGCGATCTCCACTCCCGACCTCCGGCGCGCCTCACCTCGACCTCAGGTGACTCCCTACTCGACCTCCGGTGTCTCTCCACGACCTCCGTCGGCGCCCTCTCTCGACCTCTGACTGCTCCGGGTACGACGTCTGCCTTCTGTCAGCGCCGCTTCTCTACCTCAGGCCCCAGGTCTCCAGGCTTCTCGACGTCAGGACTCCAGGAGGACACCGCCAAACAGGTCAGGAGCTTGCTGTTCTTCTTCTTTAAGGCCTGTTCCAAATGTTCAGATCCTTAAGATGGTTCTTCTGGACTTGGTCCCACACAGGGCTTTAGGCTGGGCTTGGTCAGTAGGGACTAGCATCAAGGGTGGGTTTCTGGACCCCACTCCAAGCACTGGTTTCCACCCCTGCTGCCTTACTCCGACCTCCTTCTACTCTGCTCTTCTCTCTTCTCCAGTCAGCTCCCAACTGCCCTTCTGAGATGGCCTCCCAACATTCTAAACTGACTCACACTATCCCAGGATTCTAGAATGTTCCAGAAGGTTCTAGTTATGTCACAGGTGACAATGGGTGGCCACCATTTTGTGTCTCAGGCCCTCAGACAGAAGTTCCAGGGGTAGGGAAAATGGCTCCCTGACCCTGCATCAACACTAAAAAGTCTGGTGGTTCCCAAAAAGGAAAAATTATAACAGGGTTTGAGGCAGAAGTGGGACAAAATAAATAATGATGAGGAGGGACCACCCAAAGGGCTGACAGGTCTAACACGCGTCCCCCCCAGCTGAAAGTGGGGAGAGCTACCCAACCCCTTGGGAGTTCTCATCACTAAGGCGGAAATACCTTGAGAGACCGTCTGCATTGGCGTGGTCCACTCCAGGCCGATGTTCCACCTGAAAGTCCATTCCCTGTAGGGAGATAGACCACCTTAGCAACTTGGGATTCTCCCCCTTCATCTGCATCAGCCACCGAAGGGGTCTGTGGTCGGTCTGAACTAGGAAGTGCGAGCCAAACAGGTATGGCCGCAACTTCTTCAGAGCCCATACCACTGCAAAGGCTTCACGCTCTATTGCACTCCACTTCTGTTCCCTGGGAAGTAGTCTCCGGGATAGGAAGACCACGGGTTGATCCAGACCCTCTTCATTGAGTTGCGATAACACTGCCCCAATGCCATGTTCCGATGCATCCGTCTGGACAATGAACTCCTTGGAAAAGTCTGGGGCCTTAAGACCGGGGCCTCGCACATGGCTTGCTTCAGTTTCACAAAGGCCTGCTGACAAGCCTCCGTCCAGACTACCCGTCGAGGTTGTTTCTTGGACGTAAGCTCCGTGAGGGGGGCCACAATGGTACCATACCCCTTCACGAAGCGGCGGTAATATCCGGTGAGGCCCAGAAAAGCTCGGACCTCAGTCTGAGTCTTGGGGGGTTCCCAGGCCATGATGGCCTCGATTTTCGCCTGGAGGGGTTGCACCGCTCCCCTACCCACCAAGTGTCCAAGGTACACTACCGAACCCTGCCCGATCTGGCACTTACTGGCCTTAATCGTTAATCCGGCTTGCTTCAGGGCCTGGAGAACAGCTTGCAGGTGACGCAAGTGATCCTCCCAGCTGTTACTGAAGACGGCAATGTCGTCCAGATAAGCAGCAGAGAAGCTCTCCATTCCTGTGAGGATCTGGTTCACCAGACGCTGAAACGTGGCAGGTGCGTTCTTGAGCCCAAAGGGCATCACACAGAACTGGTAGTGGCCCTTGGGCGTGGAGAAGGCTGACCTTTCCTTAGCTCCATCAGTCAGGGAGATCTGCCAGTACCCGGAAGTAAGGTCAAAGGTACTCAGATATTGGGCAGCTCCCATCCGGTCAATCAGTTCATCCGCCCTTGGAATCGGATGAGCATCAGTCTTGGTTACTGAGTTCAGTCCCCGGTAGTCCACACAGAACCTCAGTTCCGGTTGGGCGCCCGGTGGTACAGCTTTTGGTACTAATACCACCGGACTGGACCAGGGGCTGCTGGAAGGTTCAATTACTCCTAGCTCCAGCATCTTAGTGACTTCACTGTGAATGCTGGCCTTCACCTTGTCTGTCATCCGGTAGATCTTTGACTTCACAGGTGGGCTGTCTCCTGTGTCCACGTCATGGACGCACAGGTGAGTCCTACCCGGAACAAGGGAGAACAACGAAGAGTACTGCCCCAGGACCTGGCGGCAGTCCTCCTGCTGTTCAGGAGTTAGGGATGGGGAGAGAATCACTCCCTCCACCGACCCATCCTTCTCTTGAGACGCAAATAAGTCGGGGAGAGGCTCTCTTTCCACGTCCTCTGCTCCGTCAGTCACCATCATCAATAGGACTTCGGGCCTCTCATGGTGGGGTTTGAGGCGGTTGGCATGCAGCACCCGTAGGGGCTGGCGAGGGGTCTTAAGATCCACCAAATAGGTAGACTTACCCTTCTTCTCCAACACCTCAAAGGGTCCTGACCAGCGATCCTGGAGGGCGCTAAGCTCTCCGGGTTCGATCACCCACACCTTCTGGCCAGGCTCCAACTCCACCGGATGAGCATTGTGGTCGTACCACGCCTTCATCACTGCTTGGCTTGCTTCCAAGTTGTCAGAAGCTTGCTTACACAACTTAGCCATTTGGCTCCGGAAGGCCAACATGTAGCTCACCACATCCTGGGGAAGCTTTCTGGGAGTTCTTTCCCATCCGTCTTTCACCAGGCTGAGGGTGCCCATACAAAAGCTCGAAGGGGCTGAAGCCGACTCCCTTCTGTGGCACTTCCCTGTAAGAAAACAATAGACAGGGTAGGAGGACGTCCCATTTCCTCCGCAGGCTTTCAGGCAGACTTCTGATCATGCCTTTCAAGGTTTTATTGAACCTCTCCACCAGACCATTGGTCTGGGGATGGTAAGGAGTGGTGAACCGGTAGGTCACTCCACACTCCTTCCACATGGCCCGCATGTATGCTGACATGAAGTTGGTCCCCCTGTCGGACACAACTTCCTTGGGAAAACCCACTCGGGTAAAGATTCCCATCAGGGCCCTAGCCACAACAGGTGCAGTAATGGTCCTCAGAGGTATAGCCTCTGGGTACCGTGTGGCATGATCCACCAGAACCAGGATAAACCTGTGACCAGCTGTAGTGGGCGGATCTAACGGACCCACAATGTCAATGCCCACCCTTTCAAAGGGGGTGCTAATGACAGGAAGTGGTTCCAGGGGAGCTTTCAGTTTCACCCCTGTTTTCCCACTGGCTTGACAAGACACACATGTCCGGCAGTAGGTGTCGGACGACACTTTCATTTGAGGCCAATAAAAGTGTGGGACAAGCCGGGCAAAGGTCTTGTCTTGCCCCAGGTGTCCTGCCAAGGGGATCTCATGAGCCAATTCCAGGAGAAAGGCTCGATAACGTTGAGGGACAACCAAGGCCTGTGACGATCCGTGCATGGGTGCCTTGGGTTCACTGTAGAGGAGGCCATCCTCCCAGTAAATGTGGTAGTTCCCCTCAACGTTCCCTGCTGCCTGGGCTTCGGCCTGTCGCCTCAGTCCCTCAAGGGTAGGACACTCCCTCTGGCCCTTGCAGAATTCCTCCCTGGTCGGCCCTCCCTCCACGTGCCACTCGGCCGGGATGGGTAGGTTCTCCAGTTCGGTAACATCCCCCTCCGCGGACTCCTGGTCCACCACCTCCGGTGGCCTATCCGTCACACGGGGCGCGGATGCCGAGGCAGGCTCCTCCTGTCCTCGGTTCTTCCCTTGGTCGGCAGCCGGCTGTGCCTTTGTTCCAGGCTCCAGCCTAAACGAACTCCCCCTCCGGGTAGTCGCAGACCCTGTGCTGACACAGGCCCAGTCAGCTGTACCCAGCATCTCAGTATGAGTCCGGTATTCCACCTCCTTCCAAGCATTATGCTCCATGTCATTCCCCAGCAGACAATCGACTGGCACGGCAGGGCTTACGGCAACTCGAAGTAAACCTGCAACCCCTTCCCATTCAAATGGAACCTCGGCCACCGGGTAGTGGCCCATTCTGCCGTCAGCCATCGCGGCAGGGTGGAGTACATTGGGAATCACCTGCTCTGGAGACACCAGTTGGCTACGTACCATAGTCATACTGGCTCCTGTTTCTCTCAGAGCTTCCCCTCTTTGGCCGTTGATGGTGATCCACTGCCCATACTTTGTGGTATTTGCGGGCACCTGGATCTTAGGAACCATCTCCCTTTCTCCCAGGGACACTAAAGTGACACCCGCCCACTCCCTTCCCTTATCTAAAGGCATCTCCTCCCCGAGCACTACACTAGCTACTCCGGGGGTCTTTCCTCCGATGGGAGGGGGTGGTCTTTTCGGGCACTTCACATCTCCCTTATAGTGTCCGACACCACCGCACTCGAAGCAATGGACAACCCTTGGCTGCTGACTCTGGCCAGGATTAGGGTTTCTAGGTGGGTTAGCCCTAGGGGTGAATCCTGTTCCCTTCCCTTGGAAACTATTTTGGGGGCCTTTAGAGAACTCCGTTTTCTTTTCCCCTCCCTCTTTCTTCTGGGGGGCGCCCTGTCCAGTCTTTTGAGAGTCCCCTCCAGTCCCCCTTGTGGTCACCCGGGTACTAGCCCAAATGTCCGCCTCCTCAGCAAGCTTCCGGGGATTGGTCAGCTTGCTATCCAGCAGGTGTTGACGCAGTTCGGGGAAACATTTTTCGAGCAGGTGTTCCTTCAACATCAAATCAAACAACCCCTCGTAGTCCCTCACCTCGCTGCCCTGTATCCAACCCTCTAATGCCTTCTTTGCATAGTCCAGGAAATCCGCCCAATTCTGTGTGCCCAGTTTGTGGCTACCCCGGAACTTCTGTCTGTACTTCTCGGGTGTTAGTCCAAACTTCCTTACGAGCGCCACTTTCATGGTGGGGTAGTGGGTCTGCTCATCCTGCTCCAGGGCCAATAATGTATCCCTGCCAGCTGGAGGCATGTATTTATACAATCCCCCTCCCCAATATTTCTCTGGCACCCCATGGGCTTTTAAAGAGACCTCATAGGCCGCTAGCCACTTGGCGATGTCATCTCCCGCACTATAGCTAGCTACTATGTCTTTTGGCAGATAGGGTTTGGGTTCCCTGGTGATTTCTCTGTCTTCGCTGCCACCATTAGGAACAGTGTGTGCCCCGACCCGTAGGATCTGGAGATCTATCTCCCTGAGCCTCAACTCATGAGCCATCCTCTGTTCCTCCTTTTCTTCCTCCAGCTTCGCCAACTCCCATGTGAGCTGTCTTTTCTCCCTCCGGTCAGTTAATTCTGCTTCTGATAAGCCACCACTAGAGACACTGCTGCCCTTCCTTGAAAGTGTTCTGGGCCCCGCTAGTAGGTTCCCCACCTCAGGTTGGTACAAACCAGCCCCCTCGCGGTCAGTCTCTCCATCCCTGTCCTCCTCCTCAGCCTTACTTTCTCGTCGTGCCTCCCCCCAAGCCCTCAAGCTGGTTTGGAGCTCACCCTTCTTTGCACCTTGGGGACAATACACCCCCTCTCGCTGACAAAACTCCCTGAGTTGGGCCACAGTGTAAGTTTCCACATCCTCCAACACAAACTCCATTTTGCCCACTCAGGATAGAAGACAGGTGCTTACAGAAGCTATGCAGGGGGGTACCTTTTGTAATACCTCCTCCCACCACCAGAAGTAAATTTGGAAAAAACAAAACTCAAAATTAGGAAGTCCGCTTGGAGAAAACTCCCGGTGTAGGCCTATGGACTACCCAAAGTTATTGTCGAGTAGACGCAAGCACAGCTCTATCCCACCGCTGAACACCAATTTTATGTTGGAAACCGGGCAACCGGGTTAGCAGTCACCAGGTTCCCAGCACAATGGTAGCTTGGCTCGAGCGGTTGGGGTCAGGCACCGTGTTAAGCGTACGTCACACCCTCACAATAACCATGCGTTCATCCATTCCAAAAATGACACTACACCGTAAAAATTATGGAAGACAATTATGCATGCCTTTATCTTATTTTCTCTTAGTTGCAGGATTCAAATCATAAATACAATACAATAGAATTTTCCTTTAAAAGAGCAGGTCAAATAAATAATACGACTTTAAAGTTTCCATCAATGGGTTCAGGTCCCAATTAAGCAAGGAATAAATAGAGGTGCAATAAATACAGTTGGCAAATAAATATCATCAGTCAATAAATACAGTGCAGGAATAAATTAGTAAAAGACAATAAATAAAGCACCTTCAATAATTTAGGTAAAACAATCAATGACAATTACAAATCAGATCACTTTCATGAGGTAATTTGGTTTTACTATGCCCATATACAGCTTGTGGTCATTTGGGTGGCCTGGGGGTGTCCCACTTAGATTGGTCAAGGCTGGGGCCTAAGCTGAGGTAGAACAAGGGTAACCTTGCTCTACCTACCTACCAAGGTTACCTAAGGGTAACCTTGGCTCTCCAAACTACACAATCCCTCACAGAGGTCACTGTACCACTCTCAGTTCACCCCTGGCACTCCCAGGCTGGTCCTAACACCCCTCTAGCCCCTAGAATGGTCTTTAGGGCTCCACAGGGCCTTAAACTCCCCCTCTACCACTTACTGTCCCTTCCACGACTATCTGCTCCGCTTGGCGCCGTGTCGACGCCGTGAGGCGGCTCCGGATCGATGTCGCTGGGCAGCCTCGGCTCGGTGTCGCTAGGCGGCCTCGGCTCGATGTCGCTGGGCGGCCTCGGCTCGATGTCGCTGGGTGGCCTCGGCTCGATGTCGCTGGGTGGCCTCGGCTCGATGTCGCTGGGCGGCCTCGGTTCGATGTCGCTGGGCGGCCTCGGTTCGATGTCGCTAGGCGGCCTCAGTTCGATGTCGCTGGGCGGCCTCGGTTCGATGTCGCTGGGCGGCCTTGGTTCGATGTCGCCTTCCGGCGTCGCAGGGTCACGGTCTCCCCGCTTCCGGGTGTCTCCGGAGTGCGATCTCCACTCCCGACCTCCGGCGAGCTTCACCTCAGTTTCCGGCGACTCCGGAGTGCGATCTCCACTCCCGACCTCCGGCGCGCCTCACCTCGACCTCAGGTGACTCCCTACTCGACCTCCGGTGTCTCTCCACGACCTCCGCCGGCGCCCTCTCTCGACCTCTGACGGCTCCGGGTACGACGTCTGCCTTCTGTCAGCGCCGCTTCTCTACCTCAGGCCCCAGGTCTCCAGGCTTCTCGACGTCAGGAGTCCAGGAGGACACCGCCAAACAGGTCAGGAGCTTGCTGTTCTTCTTCTTTAAGGCCTGTTCCAAATGTTCAGATCCTTAAGATGGTTCTTACTCCGACCTCCTTCTACTCTGCTCTTCTCTCTTCTCCAGTCAGCTGCCAACTGCCCTTCTGAGATGGCCTCCCAACATTCTAAACTGCCTCACACTATCCCAGGATTCTAGAATGTTCCAGAAGGTTCTAGTTATGTCACAGGTGACAATGGGTGGCCACCATTTTGTGTCTCAGGCCCTCAGACAGAAGTTCCATGGGTAGGGAAAATGGCTCCCCGACCCTGCATCAACACTAAAAAGTCTGGTGGTTCCCAAAAAGGAAAAATTATAACAGGGTTTGAGGCAGAAGTGGGACAAAATAAATAATGATGAGGAGGGACCACCCAAAGGGCTGACAGGTCTAACAGTGTCTCAATAAATAAATCACTATAACATTTTTTTGAGAAAGAAACTATAAAATCATAACAAAAGGCAAGTTTCTGTAGCCGGGGAGAGGAGTTGGTCTAACGGCTAGGGCGGTCGACCTCGAATCTGGAGAACCAGGTTCGAGTCTCGGCAATGACGCTGAACGTTCTGTGATTCTAGGCAAACACTCAATCTCCCCGTGCCTGAAAAAAATCAATGTGTCCTTATGTAATGCAACTGGTGCTATGTAAAGCGCTCTGAGACCCGGTTCAGGTCACATGCTCAGCAGCTAATTATATTTACAACTTTTAAGAAACCCTAGGTTTCCGTTTCCACAGATGAAGGTGCCGCCTGCTGGAATGCATCAGTTTCCACAGATCACAATTTAATCAACCGGTGGCCCAGGTGAACCCACATTACTGTGGACAACATTCGATTTCAAGACTATCAGGGCCTTACTATTGGGTGGAACATCTACTAAAGAGATGCTTCACAGCTACAGACCGATTTATTCAAAACATTTTGTGAACAATTTCCTATCTCAGGGTAGAGGGAGGCGGGTCATGATACTGTGGTTGAAATATTAACTTACACAATATCGAATCCGCCCACCCGTAGGACGGGAGAGCAGCTCATCTGGGATCAGCCATGAGGAAAACTTCTCTCACTCATGGACTCGCTCTTCAAGAAGGCTGCACAGGGTGGATCACCCATTACCAATCATAGGGGCATATTATCAAGAAACGGCGTTCAAATTACCGCAGTTTTAACGGCTTAAAACTGCCGCAAAAGCGGCGATAATGGGCTTGATAATATGCCCTTGTGAATTCCCATAGAAGCCCATGTTCTGGTGTCAACATGGGCTTCTATTGGAATTCTTTGCGGCATATTATCAAGCCCATTATCGCCGCTTTAGCTGCAGTTTTCTGCAGCTAAAGCGGCGATAATTTTAACGCCATCCTTGAAAATATGCCCCATGGTTTCTCAATGGTGCCAATCAATCCCTGGCTAGCAAACAAATAGCCCTGGTCCCATTCGACAGCCTTGGCCAGAGTTTCAGGAGGAAAATGGAAGGTCGCCCCTGATCCTTCGCAACCAGTTTTTTTTCACAATTCATAAAATATTAATTGACAAATCTGCTGACTCAGCATGGCATGATCATGGTTAGGTCACCCTGGCAAATAAAAAACATTTCCGTAAATTCGAAAGGTTCTTAACATTAACCCATTTCTTAAGGTAAGAAAAATCTCCTGCTTGCTTCCCCACCAACTGTGCTCCAGAGATGCACAACTAAATATGAAACATTTTTGTTTTTTGCTGAGTTTTATATAGCGCAAACTTGACCCAAATCCAATCAGCTATCAGAGCACTTTACATAGCACCAGTTACGTTACATGAGGACATACATTCATTTTTTTTAGGCACGGGAAGATTAAGTGATTTGCCCAGATCACAGGATGTTTTAGCATCATTACCGAGACTCGAACCCAGTTCCCCCAGATCTGAGGTCGAGCGCCCTACCCGTTAGGGCAACTCCTCCACAGTGGACCAAACAGCATAAATCCTTCCAAATGATACAGCAGGTACACGACGGAAAGTTCTATTAACAATACATACTTTCTAATACTTCAGTACACTTGTGTCATTGCTATCCGAGTCCCACGGAATCTATAGGGAGCGAAGACTTGCAGCGGGTAACTGACTGGGAGAATAAATGAACAGGATCAGGAAAAGGAAAACACCACAGGCTGCATCCATAAAAAAAATAATGGTGTTTTGCATGAAAACGTGGCACAACTATACTACATTATTAATCACACTTCTAAATGAGATACTCATATTGTTTTAAATGTAAAAGCATTAATTAATCGGTTACGGTCATGTGCATAATTAAAATGACTAATTTGCACAAATTATTTGTCACCCAAAATTGCACATCAGAAAAAACTTCAACAACCCATCCGCAGTAGAGTTGAGGAAACATTCCGAGATGTTTCAGTGGCCACATGCAAGAATCCAGGGGCGCGTTCTCATAATGTAAGACGGCGCTTCCCTGGAACTAAGCAAGCCCAGTGAAGCAGGTGAGCTCGAATAGAAAAACCTTTACCCAAAATATGGATTATTTTAAAAAACAAATTTGGTCAAATAATACATAACCACATTTTAATTATAAAATCTTTAAATCAAAGACATGAATGATTATAAGTTTGTCTCACTTTACAAAGGTGATGAAGAAAATCAAGATATTCATTTTGCAGTTCACCGTAAAAGAAATGCACTGGTACACTATACACAACTACACAGACATAACCTACAGCATTTACCGTGCCCGCTGCTGAGGTCACCAAGTCACCAGCAAGTATATTTTTTAGAACGCAACGTTCCCCTACTTTGGTTTCTAGGCGCTTATAAAATAGTTTATTTATGTGTGAACTATTAAATGAAAATAAAGGTTTTTAAATCTTGTCTGAAACAGGTCAGCAAGGATTATTTGTGAGAGCAACAGGTAGTACATTGCAAGCATTTTCTGCAGCCATGGAAAAAGCTGTGCCGCCATAGCTAGTAGTACAAGATTTTTGGAACCTTTAGAAGAAATTGCTGGTCAGATAGCAAATTCCTTGGGAGGGTTGTACCAGCTGAATTTCTTAACCATGAAATCGGGTTACTAAGAAAATCTGATTTATGTGGTATAGTCATGGCCTTAAAGATGCCATGAAATAGAAGCCAATGCAGGCTTATGCTTGCCCCTGTTAATGAATTAAACTACTTGGGGCCACACAGAGAGCAGGCAGTTGCATTCTGAAAAAGCTGTAAACAAGCTAAGAATTTCCTATGGCCCACAGGAAAAATAGAATTGCAAGAATCAACCCTCGATTTAATAACATTCACTGCTTGTATTCTGAGGCTGTACTCTAAAAACAAGAAAACAGGGCATAAAGATTTTAGGTAGAAAAAATTGGATTTACAGACGTTAGCAACTTGGGTCTTACAACCAAGATTAGAGTCAATATAAAGACCTAGGTGGTGAAGGGATCTTGCAGGAGGGGGGCACATACAGACAGGTCAGACGTGACCAGTCACCTTGATTTTGAGGGAGGTGAGCAAAAGCTCTGTCTTATTGGGAGTCGGTTTTAAGTAAATTTTAGACGTCCACCAGCAGGTGACTGCAAGACTGTCAGCCAAGTAGAAGAGGGAATTCAGTTTCATGCTGGAGAGACAACCCAAAGATGAGTTGAGTGTCATCAGCCTACAGAAAAA
The DNA here is from genome assembly GCF_964204655.1 of Triturus cristatus. Classification (NCBI taxonomy): domain Eukaryota; kingdom Metazoa; phylum Chordata; class Amphibia; order Caudata; family Salamandridae; genus Triturus; species Triturus cristatus. The sequence goes on along the minus strand of NC_140586.1, from coordinate 865,838,850 downwards.
TCCTTGCTACAGTTTGATGTAGGAGTTACACCAGAGGACGCCTATAGAAGCCGAGGGAGACCAGAGCTCTACGGGGCGCCGAACCATAAATCCTTGAGATCCGAAAAAAAGGGGCTGTAGACATAATTGTTTCCCAACAGTCAGGAATGATACCAACATGACAGGGCAAGACCTTGAATGCCTATCTTGAACTGCATCGTTAACAGAATTACATGGTCTATGGTATTGAATGTTGACGAGAAGTTCTAAGAGGAATAAGACTCTTTGGCCTCTGGCATCCATCATAGCCCAAAGGCCATCCAAGACCAAAACCATGACCCGCTCGGTACTGTGTCCTGGATGAACTTTGCTTGTTGATAATCATGAAGAGCCTTACATTCCCTATGGAACTGCAAACATGCTTTTTGTCAAGTACCTTTGACAAGAAAGGGAAGAGAGAAATAGGCCAAAAATTGCCTGAAGTATTGGGTCCAATGAATGCTTTTCAACGGAGTCCGCACGACTACTTCTTTCCAAGAGGAAGTTATCCAACCCATGTTCAAGGACTGTGAGAAAACTTTGTTAGACTTTGAAAAAGTGCAAACTGATGGAAAAGTTTGGTGGGGCGAATATCCAGCGGAGAGCTGACAAGACGGCTTTCTAGGTTCAAGGATATTAGATCAGGTTGTGAAATGTTTGAAAAATGTTCTAACATAGGCTTACCTTTCTTTAAAATGATTAACATTACTTGGACTGCATCATCAAGTCAAGAATAGGAGGGCCAACAAATAGTTTCAGCTTCTAAATAATCCAATTTAGTTTGAATATTTTTACAGGGGAAGCATGTAGAAAGCTGTGCACACAAAGCTGGAGATGGTGGAACATCCAAATTGCAGGCGACTGATTCCTGGAGCTCTTTAATGATTTTGAGCACATTGAGTCATTTGCACTAGTTATCATTTTAGAACAGAGACTGGCCTCCTGGGGCTGTTTTACACAAAAGGCGCATTTTCATTGTTTGCACCAGGCGTACCTTTGAAAAGGTGCGCTTAGTGCAAACAATAAAAATATGCCGTATTATGACGAATGCACTGCACACAGGGCAGACGCGAACTCACACTGCCGCCAGGGCAGCGCATTTAGGTGAATAACTGAGCGGCTGCTTTAAAGCAGCTCCGCATTTTCACAGTGCAGGTGGAAAAACGCCTGCACTTCTTTTAAGGGTATTAGAGATCCCCTTGCAGGCGGGTGCAGTGAGTGAGTGTAACCGTCTGCAAGAGGATGCCTGGGGGGACCATAGGACCCCCTTTACCATCTTCAGAGGGCTGCCATCAGTGGGCGCACTGACAGTACGCCATCTTTTAGGTAGTGCACTGACAGCTTCTTTGCATCTGCGTCTGTAAAAGAGCGCAGAGGCAGAGGGATTCCCTCATATGCTTGGGGCAGGCCCCATGCAAATGAGGGAACGCCCTCTAAAGATAGCACTGGTGCTTTATGTGCGCCAACGCTATCGATATTACAGAAGGGGCCGCACAAGTGTCTGCGGCACCTTCTGGAATACCAAAGAGCCCCGGGGGCGTGCAAAGTGGGCGCAAACGCCCGTTGCACGCCGGGCACTTTGTGTAATGGGGCCCCTGGAGCACTTTGCTTTTAATAATGCTTCAGAGTGATAGTATAAGTGACACAAAGTCTCAGTATCTAAAACTACACAGACCACAACCCTTGATACTGTGGACAAGATTTACAGAGATGTGACGCAGTGCAACTCAGCAAGACAACTTGCTACGTCACATAGAGAAGGCAGGAATGCCCCATATCTACTAAGATATGGTGCATTCCAGCGCTCTCTCTGCACTGGCGCACACTGCACAGCCTAGCACCGACGTTGACACTGATGCACCATGGTGTAAGGGTGCAGGCGTTGCAGGAAGGATTGTTTATGTGCAGGTAAAAACACCTTCCTGCACAAAAACAGTTCTTAGAGGCTCTTTCCTCTTTTTACGTCGAAAGAGAAAAAAATGAGGTGAAGGAGAATTAAAGCTACTTTTCCTTGTTCCGCCTCCCCTAAGAAGGCTTTCCTTTTTGACACAGGCCCATGCTTACTACTGGTAGTAAATCTGGGAGTGTGCCAAAATCCATGGGTGGATGCGTGGGAACACCATCCATGGAACGCCTTCCCAGGGCAGAGTAAGGCAAGGCAGTGATTTGCGCTACTCCAGATTTACTATGCCACGCAAGGTGTCTCTGGGTGGCACTGTAAATCTCCCTTAACCCCTTCAGTGTCCGCCCCTTTCCCCGCCCAGTGCCGGCGCTTTCATTAGCGGACGGGGTCTATGACGAGCTGGACTCGTCATGGGCACAGCGCAACCGCGGCCCATGACGAGTCCAGCTCGTCATGGGCACTGAAGGGGTTAAAGCTTGCATTGCCCTTGCAACACATAATGCAACTCTTTGTAAATTTCGTCCTGTGTTCGCATCCTGTTTGATAAGACCCAGTACTATCGATCCTCAATTATAAACAATCTCTAATGAATACAATGAAAGAAATACTGTGCTCATCTTAAGTTTTGCCCATACCTCAAAGTTTAGTTGAATCAATAGAGCATCTTTATAGTGCGGCGTCTTGTACCAGAGGCCTCGGAGTGCTCTACCAACATTGGATGTTCCAAGGTAAAAACTCATGTGCCACTAGAGGTCTCAGAGTAGTCCTCCAACTCTGTCTATACTAGGGCTCAGTACCATACACTATCTGAGAGCAGCCAGGTAGCACTGGCTACACCAAGGTACGGTACAACATGACGTTACTAGATGTTTCAGACCACCTAGGACTAGATATACCAAGGTTCGGAACCACATATGTTACTAGTGGCCTCGGAAAAGTAGGCCTGCACTGGTTGTGCCAGGGTTCAGGTGGTACTGGCACACCACAGTTCAGTACCACATGCCATTACCAGACATTTCAGAGCACTGCATACTGCACTGGTCCTGATGGCATGTGGTACTAGAGCTCTCAGTGCAGTAAGCCCGCGTTGGCCGCACCTGCTTCTAGTACCACATGCATAGAAGTCAGACAGGACTGAAAATACCACGGTTTAGTATTGTGTGGATGGAAAATGTCTATCCGCACTAGTGTAACTTTAACCACTGTAGCCTTGTTTTCTTGCTCATGCTGTGCCAAGTAGAGCCTGTCTATGAAATTCCAAGCTTCCCACATCTCGGATCCTGGGATGAGAAAGCGTTAACTAGTTTGCTAGCCAAAAAGCTTACATTCTTGTTACATTTGAAGGCCACCTTCTTCTTTTCTCATTATCTCAAAACCACACCCGTGTACTCCCTTTTTTTAATCATTTCATGGAATTCACATTGCAAGTGTGTATCACATCCTATATATATGTGTGAAGCTTTTGGTTCAGGCGCTCACTTATTTTACTGTTGCCGGGGGCACCTCCAGTTGACCTATTCGGTGGTTCATAGATAATTAACCTTTCTGAATAAACCCATTCAGACTTCGTTTTTCGTTTACTCAGATTTGCTTTAATAGCTAAAACTAGAAAATGAGCGAGTACTCCCAATTTACAATTTTTTCACTGAATGCAGCGCAGCAACGGCAGTTGTGGCATCGCATTGCTTGAAAGGTATGGATCAGGACAGTATCACATCTACTAAGATTTGCAGCTGCTGCCATTTCCTGCACTGGTGCACTTTCTCCCTGCCGTGCATCAAGCACACACCTTTGCACCATAAGGCAGAGGTGTCTGCATGAGTCTAACATAGGTTTTGTGCTGGAAAGGTACTCCAACTTTGCGCCTGCCTCGAGGAAGTGTAATTTTGGCACCAAGGTCTTTCTACAAATGTAAATAAAGAGGTTTCTGCATCACAAATGATGGGTAGTTGCATAGGAATGCTCATGTACCACCCATCGGATGCCCCTTTGACACAAAGTAGTGCTAATCGCCTCTTTGCATTATTTTAGCAATACTTTCTAGTAGGAAACGTGAATAATTTAGCAACACTTTATGCTGATTTATGTCACTTTTGATGACTTTGCACCAATACAAAGTGCTGATAAATCTGGACCCAAGGTTCAAATATTCTACTTTCGGATATTGCCTGAAACGAGGCAGACAAGACTCAGAGGGCTAGGTTTAATAAAAAGTAACACAATGCAGCTCACCAATTAGGGGCATATTTACAAGCCCTGTGCGCCACTGGAACGTCACTTTTTGTAACCTTGCGTGACTTTGCATGGTCTTCTAGATATGGAGTAAGGCGATGCAGTGCAAGTCGCTTGCCTTCCTCTGCGGCAAAGTGGGGTTCTACGGGTGTTCCGATACAACACCCATGGTCTTTGACACTGCCCCGCATTTACAATATCTGTAAACCTGGTACAGGGCCAAAACCTTGCACCTCCCTAGAGCAGGCACAAGAAGAAGAAACGTTTACAATTCTCCTCTTTCTGTTCTTTCCACGTGTACTTCTGCAGCATACATAAAATGATGAAAACGCCTCCAATAATTGTGAACTAGCACTGAAAATGAAATTTAGTCCCATGTCTCAATAAGTACTGTCGCTGAACTACTCGCTCTCATAAGTAAAAAGTAGACACGAGTTACATTACTCTTGTTTGACTGTAATTATTTGACATCAAAGATGTCCTCCAAAAATTCACAATAGACTTTCACTGCCACACACGGTGCAAGTGAAACGCCTACTGTGTGGAACTGTTTCAACACGTGTTTTCCAACATTTCCTCAATCCTTCGGATTTAACCCAATCATACATTTTACCTAAGTATGTTAGCGGGAGCTCTTTCCCACCACAATTTGAAACTTGAAAAAGATTAAAAACACTCAGAAAGTTTTGTCGAACATGAAACATAAAAATTGCATTCGTTTGAGAACGAAGTGCGCACGAAAGCAGACGCGGACGGCATTGTGGGAAAGCGGATGTGGCGCTCACATCCGGTGAACACTGCATTCTCTCCCTTGGATGAGAACATGGCTGCCTGCCGCGCCGCTGTTAGTCGCGGGGCCGCGCTTCACGGCGCTCCACAGAGCCAAGAGTGACCAGAGCGCATCACTGGTGAAAGGGGATGTGTATGACGTGTGCGCCAACACTGCAGCAAGGGAGAGGGCAGGTTGGTGCAATAGAAAAGAGACCAGAGAGATCAAAACAAGCTTGGCAAAGCATTATCAGTTATATGCCAGGCTCGTTGTCGCACTCGCTCTGCTGTGACTGAGGAAGTACTTCCTACCTGTGCGCCGACTTCTAATGTGCGACGCTCCCTGTGTGTCTAATGCTGCGGGTTTCAAATGTAAGGAATATAAACGTTAGTGCGTGCTTCCGTAAATATTGAATTAATTATTCAAAGGGTAAACGTTAATGCCAACCCATGTGCACACAGATCTAGGGGCATATCTGCAACGCGGCGATAGAAAATTATTGCCGCTTTTACGGCCATTTTCGCGTGAAACCTTGCATTAGCGCACAAATTCCTAACGCCCAGCTTTGCATCTCTAATGAGATGCAAAGTAGGTGTTCCTGACATGAGCGGAGAAATGTCGCTAAGCGACATTTGTCCTATCATCAAGCCCCACGCTATGAAGCATAGCGGCAAGAAAAGTAGCTTCAGAATCCACGGGTGTTGCGTTGGAAAGCCCACAGCAACACCCATGGAACAGAGTAATGCATGAAAGGGGGCCATATTTTCAAGGCCATGAAAAGCCACGCAGGGTGGCTTTGTGTGGCTGTGCAATCTACAGTGCACACATAGACGACCCTTCCTGCACAAAAATGATAATTCCAGCAACACAGGCATCCTTGCAAAAAGGATGCCTGTGTTGGAGCTAAGCAGCCAAATGTGCGCCAGCGTAGAGGAAAGCACAGGGATGCATCGTATTGCGATAAGTACGACACATCCTTGCACTTTCCTAATGATGCAGCAGGCGAAGCATGATGGCTTGCCGCGCCGCATCATTTTCTAGTAAATATATCCTAACATTTCAAGATGACTGTCCACATCTAACGATTCTTCTAATGATGGCACAATTCTACAGCAACTAGCAAAAAACAAACACTATAGCAGCAGGTGGCAGCAGGTGGCAGCAGCAGACAGAAGGTGGCGGGGAGAAAGAGAGAAAAAACAACACAGAGGCAGGGGGAGAGATAACAGTGATTGGGGAGCTGAAGAAAACCCAGAAGGTAATGAATGGGGAGAAATGGAGAAAGAGAGAAAAAATAAACCTCCTAGAAAGACGTTGGGGCATATTATCAAGAAACGTCGTTAAAATTATCGCCGCTTTAGCAGCAGAAAACTGCCACTAAAGCGGCGATAATGGGCTTGATATTATGCCCTTGAGAATTCCCATAGAAGCCAATGTTCTGGTGTCAACATGGGCTTCTATTGGAATTCTCTGTGGCATATTATAAGCGGCAGTTTTCTGCCGCTAAAGCGGCGATAATTTTAACGCCGTGCTTGATAATATGCCCCATTGTGTTCACTGGTCCCTAAAACCTTTCATTGCAAACATCAGTGATGGTTTTACAAAATACAATTTGCTGGGTATCTCCACAAAGAAATCCTTAAATATACCACCCACTATATGTTCATTGGAATGATTTTCAGCAATTCAGGATACTTCATAAGGACCACAAACGCCCTCCAAAAAAGCACTCTCTGCACAATATGAAAAAAAAATCCAAAATGCTAAAAAAAAACATCCACAAGACTTTTAACACATTCTGACTACATTAAGTGTTTTCTCCCACATGGCTGTAAAGTCTGTGGATGGACAGAACACTAAGATACATCCTAGTGGGGACAACACCCACAGGGATGATGCAGGGCAGCATCAATCAATTGTCCCTTGAAAATACATTTTTGCACCGAAAAGGTAACATGTTTGCACAGCAAAACCCTGTTACTATATTCAGAGGTTGTTGCTGGAAACTCAGATCTAGTGACGTAACAGGACCCAGGTGGCATGTGTTGCAGGGCATCTGTATGATAACAATATTGTTAAATGTAAGATGGGCCAGGTTACATGTGAACAGGACTACATGTAACACTAAGGGACGTGTATAATAGGCGTAGGGTCTAGAAAAGAGGACTTTTGAAATGTATTGTGGACTCGACAGTCATATTCTCTGATCAGGAACTCCATGTTATTCGACATAGTTCACATTACCATGACCGAAAAGGAAGACTTTCCCCTTCTCTGGTGCACAAGTTGTAATAATGTGTTGTATGAACTTCAGTATCTTCTGTTTGCTTCTGCATACGAGAACTGTTTGCACATATTTGTAGCAAAACAAGAATCAGGCACAAGTTACCACCCCCCTTCATCGCCCTAGAAGACATCATTAGTGATAAAAGTAATCAAGGTACCGGTGCCAATTGCTAAGGTAAAATGCTGAAGGGCTGAAATCCACCTGCTGACCCGATGACCCCATAAGGTATGTGAAACGTGGGAAAGTATTCATGGCTTAGCATAAATTGGGATTTAGTGGAATAATACAGCCATATAGTTAAATGGGTAAGTAGTATATTAGACAATGTAGATAGGCAATCCACCAACAAGTTAGGGATGTGTGATGAAATATGATCAGTGTTTAATGAATACTTAGTTATTTATTCTAATTACCACCATTCTGGTATGCGTGATATGTGGGTTCACTGATTTTGGGGAACAACGGCGAATGTCCATTCTATGAGCACCTGCAGATAAAAGGTTCTCTGATGGTTTGTCTGACTCCTAACACCCTTTGTCTAACAGAGCATAACTCCGGAGACGCCTGCCGGTATATTTCTTTAAGGAGCTAAGGGGCATATCAGCAAGGGCCGGAGTTAATTTTAACGCCCTATTAGCAAGGACATGCTAAATCGTGAATCCATGCTTCTTCGCCCTTTCCCTAACGCCCATCTTTGCATCTCTAATGAGATGCAAAGTGGGCGTTCCTCCCCAGAATAGTGTTTCTCCTATTATCAAGCCTCACGCAAAGAAGCATAGCGACAAGAAAAGTAGCGATAACCTCTGTTATCGCTACTTTCCTTACGCCTGCTTTGAAACTGACTTAGCCATGATATCCTATGGAAGGTGGATATCATGGCTAAGTATGTGTAGCCCTATCAGCAAGCTTTCACCAAAAGTTGTGCGATAATCGCACAGTTGGCAGCTTGCTCTCTGAATTTTATCGCTTTGGAGATAAGCGTTGCTGATAGCACGCTATCTCCGCAATAAAATTCAGAGTTGGCCGGTGATAATTATCCTCGCGCTAAGTGCGCTTAGCGATAATTATCGCCGGCCCTTGCTGATATGCCCCCCAGAGATTCTACTAGGTTTGACCCCAATATTATCGGGGTAAACATAAAATTACGGTTATGCAAGAAATCCAAGTGCCAAATGAAAGCAGCCTCAACAATGGTTTGTAAATAGGGTTTCGAGTAACGTTTTACCCTTCACGCAGTGCAGAGCTGCAGATTGTCACACAACACTGCAGTGCGAACATTTCAGAAGATCTGGGTTAAAGTGAATGAACAGCATGTTTAAGTATACTATACCAAAATCCTCCTGGGGCTTATTTACAAGCCCCTTGCGCCACTTTTGCGTCACTTTTCCCATGTTGAAAATGACGCAGAAGTGGCGCAAGGGGCTTGTAAATAAGCCCCCTTGTGTCCTTGAGTTTAGTGAGGATTTTTATCTGATCTCCCGAAATTGAACTCTGTGGGACAGAAAACTCCCTCTATCTTATTGTTGTGACCCCTGCGTAACCAGGTATTTGCGCAGGGGCCACAATTTAACAGGACACATGTAATAAGAGACTTAGCAGCGTGTAAGGACATAAGGCACCCAGATGTCCAGGTCATGTAAGAAGGCTTGACACTTCTGCATCGGTAAACCTTTCTATAGAATGTATACACTATGAAGAAATAAACCGGAGGTCTCTTTATTCCTGGTTTGTTTATTTCTTTCAGTGTTAATGTATACATGTATGCATAGTACTGTCGCAACAATATTCCAAATTCAAAACCAAATATAAACAACAAAGTTGAGTCAATACTTGAACATTCCTCAATTACTATCCGGATGCAGTACCATTGACTGTCGCTAGAGGACCGCGAGCAGCCAGGCAACCAACATTAAGGATTCTGTATAGAACATTCCCTACTCCAGCTGCAAAAGTATATAAATAAATAGACTGAACTTCTATCTCTCAACTAATCCTTTCTGTTTACATGATGTCTCAATAAATAAATCACTATAAAATGTGTTTGAGGAAGAATCTATAAAATCATAACAAAAGGCAAGTTTCTATAGATAAACCTTGTAATGCATATAAAAGAAAGTATCAGGCACAAGATCACATGCTCAGCAGCTAATTATATTTACAACTTTTAGGAAACCGTGGGGCAGATTTACAAGCCCCTTGCGTGACTTTTGCGCTGCAGTTGCGTCACTTTTTTGACGCAACAGCGGCGCAAACAATGCAGCCTATTTACAACGTGACGCATCTAAGGAGATGCGTCACGTTGTAAAGCCCTGCGTCACATTATACCTGCATCAGGTATAATGGGGCACATTTATGACTTCTGGCGCATCTCTGCTAATCAGCAGAGATACGCCAGAAGAGTTGCGACACATCTGCCCACCCGTGCGCCACCACTGATGCGCCGCATTCATAATGCGGCGCACCGTGGCACTCGGATGAGCAGATGTGTGACGCATCCCCTGTCGGAAAGGCGGCGCATTGCTGGAGATGCGTCGCAAGCGCGACGCAGCTCCAGCAAGGCTCGAGGTGCCCTATCCCTAACATGCTGCGTCAATCCTTACGCCTGCTTCAAGCAGGCGCAGAGTTTTGACGCAGCATGGCCTTAAAAGTGACTGAGTGAAATCTTGTAGATTTCACTCAGCCACTTTTAGGAGGCGTCCCTGCGCCGGAACGCCCCCCCCTGCGCCAGAACGCCTGCTTCTGGCGCAGGGCTTTACAACGTGACGCATCTCCCAGATGCGTCACGTTGTAAATACCCCGCAGCATGGCGCTGGTTTTGCGCCGCCGCTGCATCACAAAAGTGACACAACGGCGGCGTAAAACAGGCGCAAGGGGCTTGTAAATCTGCCCCAATGTATGCAGGGTGGGCGTTCACACGCAGGAAGGTCTCGTAAAAGTGACTCAGTGATGCGTCACGTTGTAAAGCCCTGCGTCACATTATACCTGTGTCAGGTATAATGTATGCAGGGTGGGCATTCCCACGCAGGAAAGCCTCGTAAAAGTGACTCAGTGAAATCTACAAGATTTCACTGCGCCACTTTTAGGACGCCAGGCGTAAGTAGTGACGCAGTGTAGTGGGAATAGGCCTCAACACGCATTGCTGGAGTTGCGTCGTGCTTGCGACACGACTGAAGCAATGCGTGACTTTTCCGCCAACAGATGCGTCAGAATTTCTGACGCATCTGTCAATCCTTGCGCCATAGTGCGCCGTACTGTAAATACGGCGGGGCAGATTTATGTTAACTGGCGCATCCCTGCATATCAGCAGGGATGCGCCAATTATTATGCGCCACAGCTGCGCCACCATGGATGCGCCGCATTTATAATGCAGCGCACCATGGGGCAAAAACGGCACAGATGTGTGACGAATCTGTGCCGTAAAAGTGGCGCATTGCTGGAGTTGCGTCGCATGCGCGACGCAGCTCCAGCAATGTTCTGGGGGGCCCTATCTGTACAATGATGCGTCAATCCTTACGCCTGCTTCAAGCAGGCGCAGGGTTTTGACGCAGCATGGGCCTAAAAGTGACTGAGTGAAATCTTGTAGATTTCACTCAGCCACTTTTAGGAGGCGTTCCGGCGCCGGAACGCCCCCACCTGCCCTGGAACGCCTACATGTGGCGCAGGGCTTTACAACGTGACGCATCTCCCAGATGCGTCACGTTGTGAATACCCCGCACTATGGCGCACAAAAGTGACGCAACGGCGGCGCAAAAGTGGCGCAAGTGCAACATAAATCTGCTCCGGCGCATCTATGGTGGCGCAAGTGTTTCTAAGGGTGGCGCAGGGAAAGTGATGCATTTGTACAGATGCGTCACTTTCTTGTAAATCGGCCCCCATAGGTTTCCGTTTCCAGAGATGGAGGTGCTGCCTGCTGGAATGCATCAATTTCCACAGATCACAATTTAATCAACCGGTGGCCCAGGTGAACCCTCATTACTGTGGACAACATTAGATTTCAAAACTATCAGGGCCTTACTAGTGGGTGGAACATCCACTAAAGAGATGCTTCACAGTTACAGATAGATTTAATCAAAACATTCTGGGGCATATTTACAATAACTGGCGCATCCCTGCATATCAGCAGGGATGCGCCAGTTATTGTGCGTCACGGCTCCGCCACCATGGATGCGCCGCATTTACAATGCGGCGCACCATGGGGCAAAAACGGCACAGATGCGTGACGCATCTGTGCCGTAAAAGTGGCGCATTGCTGGAGTTACGTCGCAAGCGTGACGCAGCTCCAGCAATGCTCTGAGGGGCCCTATCTTGTTAATGTTGCGTCAATCCTTACGCCTGCTTCAGGCAGCCACAGGGTTTTGACGCAGCATGGGCCTAAAAGTGACTGAGTGAAATCTTGTAGATTTCACTCAGCCACTTTTAGGGGGCGTTCCTGCGCCGGAATGCCCTACCCCTGTGCAGGAACGCCTACATGTGGCGCAGGGTTTTACAACGTGACGCATCTCCCAGATGCGTCATGTTGTAAGTACCCCGCACTATGGCGAAGGATTTGTGCCGCCGCTGTATCACAAAAGTGACGCAACGGCGGCGTAAATGAGGCGCAAGGGGCTTGTAAATCTGCCCCTCTGTGAACAATTTCCTATCTCAGGGTAGAGGGAGGCGGGTCATGATGCTGTAGTTGAAATATTTACGGGACAGCAGCTCATCTGGGATCAGCCATGAGAAAAACTTCTCTCACTCATGGACCCGCACTTCAAGAAGGCTGCACAGGGTGGATCACCCATTACCAATCATGGTTTCTCAATGGTGCCAATCAATCCCTGGCCAGCTAACAAATAGCCTTGGTCCCATTCGACAGCCTTGGCCTGCCAGCACTTGACTGTACGCACTGACTGTTAATAACACTGTTCTCTACACTCTCGGCTCATCACCTGAGTCCTGCCATACAGGCAAATGCAGCGGGTGTCTCGCACCTCAGGGACTCAAGACTAGCCAGGACCACAAAGAACCTTTTGCGCTCCCTGGTGCCCCCCAACACACACACAGCCCCTCCTTGGCCTGCCACTGTTAGGGAGCTGTCCTGCCCCTCCTGGTATGCACAGCACATAGGAGCCGAACGCCGGTGATCTCTTGAACCCCAATATCGAATGAACCCTAAACTTACATTAGACAGTTCAGCTCCACAAACCTTCTCATTGATCAAGGGGCAAGAGACTGCCCTCCCACCAATGGCACACGTGTAACCGAGTAAAATCATAATTAGCAACTGGGGGCATTTAAAACTGAGCTCTAAATTAAAATTGAGTTTAAAAGGTTTAATACGGAATTGTCAAAATGAGTATTACGGAGAAATCTGTATATTCTGCCATTAAGGCCCAGATACAGAATCACAAATCTTTCTTTTATAAACTTTATTTCGGCCGCAAAGGCCATAAAAGTACACAGAGAAAAGGAACAACATACAGTTCATCATTAGACAATAAAAAATAAAATCAAAAATTATGCATCGAATACAATGAAGTGCATGAGATACATTAGTGCCGATACTCAGTTGCAATAATTTCTGCGTTTAATCCACATGGCGTTTAAAAAACGGGAGACTGCAAAGACAATCGGAGGGTGGGTGTCATATTTCAGAACTCTTAGGGCAATTTCAGACTTTCTAAATCCCATATTTCTGCAAATCGGTTTTACCCATCTATTTCGTGACTGATGGTACACTGGGCAAAAAAAGAAAACATGTTTGACATCTTCCATTTGGAAACCACAGGCAGGACAATCAGTGTTTTTATTTGGATCCCACTTGGAAGTAAAGGACCTAAGCGGTAAACTTCCTATCCTCAGCTGAAAATACAGCTTCCTTGCGACAGCAGGGAAGATTAGGTCTAGGAATTCCTCCCTCCTATAGTCAACTTTAATTTCGAGAAACTGTGAAGTCAGGCTACCCACCCCAGAATTCATGTGGAGGCTCATGAGGTGACAATGCCTGAGCCGATCTACCAGATTTGTTCTTGGGATGGCCAAGCAGGAGACCTCTGGAGAAACCCATAATTCTGGGAGACCGATCTTATCACAAGTGTCCCTAATGTGAGTTAACCAAGGGATTTTCTTGTTGTTAAGTAATGGCCAAACCCCCTTGAATTCTTCACAAAAAGAACCCAACTCCGGGGTGGACCAAAGTCTCTTCCAGTATGTCACTGGTCGCATCGCCACCTCCTCCTCCACGGGAAACAACCCTAAGTCGAGCATGATAGGGACCAACGGAGTACTTGGGAGCAAGCCCAGCAGGTTTCTCATAAAAGAGTTTTCAGTTCTAGTTAGACTAGGAGGCTTACAGTGTCCCCAGAGTTCTGCTCCATAAATGGACGCTGCTCTTGGTTGTGTCTTGTATATTTCTACCGGTGGTGCTACAGGCTTAAAAGCTGAGCCTCTAAAGAGTTTTGATATACCTCCAGCAATTTGTGCCAACTTAAGTGCTGAGTTTGCAACTTGAGCCCCCCACCCAAGATTTTCTTGGAGAGTAATCCCGAGGTATCCGAACGTCTTTACTCGCTCAAGCGGTATACCATTCATAACTGGATTCGGACGTGTTCGATTTGGGGGGTTAAGGATCATAAACTTAGTCTTTGCTAAATTTATCTCCAGCCCTCTCTCCCCACAAAAGTCCACAAAACCGTCCAGAATGCGCTGAATACCGGTAGATGTTCGTGACAGCAACAAAGTGTCGTCAGCGAACATCAAAGCCGGTACTCTACCCGTGGCGAGTCTTGGAACATCAGTGTCCTTGATACCTTTGAGATGTTTTATGAGCCCATTTATGTACAAACAAAAGAGGGTAGGCGCTAACACGCATGCTTGTCGAACACCTCTATTCACTGGGAAACGTGCAGGTAATGCTCCATTTTTCCCACATCTGACCTGGGCAAAATTTTCCGAATGGAGTCTTTTCAAGACATCCAAAAGATATGGAGGGACGTCGAGTTCCTGGAGAACTCTCCATAGCTTTCCTCGAGGCACCAGGTCAAAAGCAGACCTCAGATCAACAAAGATGAGGTAGAGACTGCCACCTTCCACACTCACGGTTTTCCAATAGATGACCTAGAGTCGAAATAGCTGATCAATAGTTGAGGTGCCCTTTCTAAAACCCGCCTGCAGGGTGCTCAGTATATCATTATCTTTTTCCCAAATCTGTATTCTGTCCAGAACTATGCGTCCAAACAACTTTTGAGTGATATCGATCAGACTTATAGGCCTGTAGTTGGAGGGTTGTAGTGGACATCCCTTTTTTTTATACAGGCACGATCTCTGCACCACGCCAAGTCTCAGGTAGATCTGCACCTATTAGTATAGAATTAAACAAAACACAAAGATAGGGAGCCCAGACTTTGGGTTCCGACCGATAAAGGTCACCTGGGACCTTGTCTAATCCTGGCGCTTTATTGGGTAACAGTTTGTGAATAGCAGTTTCCACTTCCATAATCGAAATCTCGGAAGCGATCTCTGCTTGATACTCCAAAGAGGGATGTGAAGCAGTTAAATCTGTTTCATTGGGGCTTATACTTGAGTATAAACTCCCAAAGTGGTCTTCCCAAGCTGCTGGGGCTATGTTAGAAAATGTTGTAGTGTCGATGTCTTTTCTTCTATTACTAACAATAGCCCAAAAAGATTTAAAATCCTTTTGCTGCAGGGCTAATCTTAGTTCCTCCCACTTGTCATCCTCCCAAGTCTTTCTTACACTCTCGATTTTCTTTCTATACTGTGCTCGACATGTTTTGATCCTTTCTTTATCCTTAGCCTTAATTGCTTCGATCAGGTCACTTTTCAACTTCCGGCACTCGGCACTATACCATGGATTGGTTTTGGCCGATTTATCCTTGGGGCTCCCAGCCGGAAAGAACACCTCCGACAATATAGAGGCCAGCTGACTATGAATTTCGGCTGGCCTAATACCCCACCCAGTGGTCGAACAATTCAGCCCTTCACTGTCCATTTCGTTTAGAATGGGCAGGACCAGTCTATATATTTCTGACAACTTGTTCGAGCTTGCGAGTATATGTGGCCATTTTACTCTCCGTCTATTATTATGCAGAATGAGAGGTTGAGATACCACATTATGCTCGAGTTCATAGGTAGACAGACCCCAACTTCCTGGTTTTAGAGACATGACCAGGGCGTTGTGATCGCTATCATCTCGATCAACAATCCTAAAGTCAGAAACCTTGTCCCAGGATCTTGTTTCTATCAGAATATAGTCTAGGATGGAGGTTTGCCCCACTCTGTTGAAAGTGGCGTGACCGGGTCTGTCAGAGTTAAATCTACCATTGCAAGACCTCAAGGATAAGGAAAGAGTAAGAGCAAAAATCTGCAAATCATAACGGAAACCCTGGTTAGTTAACTAAAATATCTCTGAATTTTAAGTGTAAAACTCTAGAGAACTGACAGCATCCATAGTAAAGGAAATCTCAAACGAATCGGACAGAGTTTCAGGAGGAAAATGGAAGGTCGCCCCTGATCCTTCGCAACCAGTTTTTTTTCACAATTCATAAAATATTAAATTAACAATACAGGTGCATGGCATGATCATGGTTAGGTTACCCTGGCAAATCAAAAACATTTCCGAAAATTAGAAAGGCTCTTAACATTAACCCCTTTCTTAAGGTAAGAAAAATCTCCTGCTTGCTTCCCCACCAACTGTGCTCCGGAGACGCACAACTCAATATGAAACATTTTCTTAACAATAGTTCTTAGAATTGTGGTCTTCTACAAGCCTACATTGGACCAAACAGCAGAAATCCTTCAAAATGATACCGCAAGTACACGACGGAAAGTTCTATTTACAATACATAGGGGCAGATTTATATCAGACTTGCGCCACTTTTACGCCGCCGTTGCGTCACTTTTGTGACGCAGCGGCGGCGTAAACCCAGCACCATGTTGCGCCCCATTTACATCTCCATAGATGCGTCACGGTGTAAAGCCCTGCGCCACATGAAACCTGCGTCAGGTTTCATGTGGGCGTTTCGACTCAGTGGGGGCGTTCCGTCACAGGAACGCCCCTGAAAAGTGACTCAGTGAAATCTATAAGATTTCACTGAGTCACTTTCCCAACGCTGATGCGTCAAAACCCTGCGCCTGCTTGAAGCAGGCGTAAGGCTTGACGCACCATGTTAGGGATAGGGTAGGTTGGAACAGTGCTGGAGATGCGTTGCGCTTGCGACGCAACTTCACTGCGCCAACCTTACGCCGGCAGATGCGTCACGTATCTGCTTGTCCTTGCGCCACATTGTAAATGCGGCGCATCTGCGGTGGCGCAATGGCAAACTTGCGTGACGCATCTTCCCTGGCGCATCCCTGCTGATTTGCAGGGATGCGCCAGGGAACATAAATCTGCCCCATACTTTCTAATGCTACAGTACACTTGTGTCATTGCTATCCGAGTCCCACGGAATCTATAGGGAGCGAAGACTTGCAGCGGGTAACTGACTGGGAGAGGAAATGAACAGGAGCAGGCTAAGGAAAACACCACAGGCTGCATCCATAAAAAAAAGAATGGTGTTTTGCATGAAAAAGTGGCACAACTATACTACATTATTAATCACACTTCTAAATGAGATACACATATTGTTTTAAATGCAAAAGCATTCATTAATCGGTTACGGTCATGTGCATAATTAAAATGACTAATTTGCACAAATAATTTGTCACCCAAAATGGCACATCAGAAAAAACTTCAACAACCCATCCGCAGTAGAGTTGAGGAAACATTCCGAGATGTTTCAGTGGCCACATGCAAGAATCCAGGGGCTCGTTCTCATAATGTAAGACGGCGCTTGCCTGGAACTAAGCAAGCCCGGTGAAGCCGGTGAGCTCGAATAGAAAAACCTTTACCCAAAATGTGGATTATTTTTTTTAAAAAATGTGGTCAAATAATACATAACCACATTTTAATTATAAAATCTTTAAATCAAAGACATGAATGATTAGAAGTTTGTCTCACTTTACAAAGGTGATGAAGAAAATCAAGATATTCATTTTGCAGTTCACCCTAAAAGAAATGCACTGGTACACCATACACAACTATACAGACATAACCTACAGCATTTACCGTGCCCGCTGCTGAGGTCACCAAGTCACGAGCAAGTATATTTTTTAGAACGCAACGTTCACCTACTTTGGTTTCTAGGCGCTTATAAAATAATTTATTGATGTGTGAACTATTAAATGAAAAGAAAGGTTTTTACATTTTTTCTGAAACAGGTCAGCAAGGATTTTTTGTGGGGGCAACAGGGAGTACATTCCAAGCATTGTCTGCAGCCATGGAAAAAGCTGTGCCGCCATAGCTAGTAGTACAAGAGATTTGGAACCTTAAGAGAGAAATTGCTGGTCAGATATCACGGGGCATATCAACAACAACCGGCGATAATTATCGCTAAGCGCACTTAGCGCTAGGATAATTATCGCCGGCTAGCGTTGATTTTTATCGCTGAGATAGCGTGCTATTAGCAACGCTTATCTCAATAGCGATAAAAATCCTCACGCTAAGGGGCTAACGTGAGATTATCGCTGGAAACCCAGCGATAATCTCACGTTAGCTTGTTGATAGGGACAGACAAACTTAGCCATGATATCCTCCTTCCATAGGATATCATGGCTAAGTCAGAAAAATACCAGACATAAAAAAGCAGCGTTAACCGCGGTTAGCGCTGCTTTTTTTGTCTCTAACAGGGTTAGCGATATTCTTGATAATAGGAGAAATGTCGCTTAGCGACATTTCTCCTATTATTTTACTCTGGAACGCCCCCTTTGCATCTCATTAGAGATGCAAGGGGAAGCGTAGAGTAAAAGGGTGCTAACATGCAAATTTGCATGTTAGCACCCTGTTGTTGATAGGGTGCTAGTTTTATCTCTGCTTTTTTGGCTTTAAAAGCCAAAAAAGCAGAGATAAAGCCCTTGTTGATATGCCCCCAAATTCCTTGGGAGGGTTGTACCAGCTGAATTTCTTAACCATGAAATCAGGTTACGAGGAAAATCTGATTTATGTGGTATAGTCATGGCCTTAAAGATGCCATGAAATAGAAGCCAATGCAGGCTTATTCTTGCACCTGTTAATGAATTAAACTACTTGGGGCCACACAGAGAGCAGGCAGTTGCATTCTGAAAAAGCTGTAAACAAGTTAAAAATTTCCCATGGCCCACAGGAAAAGTAGAATTGCCATAATCAACCCTCGATTTAATAACATTCACTGCTTGTATTCTGAGGTTGTCTTCTAAAAACAAGGAAACGGGGCATAAAGATTTTAGGTAGAAAAAATTTGATTTACAGACGTTAGCAACTCGGGTCTCACAACCAAGATTAGAGTCAATATAAAGACCCAGGTGGTGAAGGGATCTTGCAGGAGGGGGGCACATACAGACAGGTCAGACGTGACCAGTCACCCTGATTTTGAGGGAGGTGAGCAAAAGCTCTGTGTTATTGGGATTCGGTTTTACATAATTTTTAGACGTCCACCAGCGGGTGACGGCCAGACTGTCAGCCAAGTAGAAGAGGGAATTCAGTTTCATGCGGGAGAGACACGTGCGGGAGAGACACCCCAAAGATGAGTTGAGTGTCATCAGCCTACAGAAAAATCCTTGCTACAGTTTGATGTAGGAGTTACACCAGAGGACACCTATAGATGCCGAGGGAGACCAGAGCTCTACGGGGCGCCGAACCGTAAATCCTTGAGATCCGAAAAGAAAGGGGCTGTAGACATAATTGTTTCCCAACAGTCAGGAATGATACCAACATGACAGGGCAAGACCTTGAATGCCTATCTTGAACAGCATCGTTAACAGAATTACATGGTCTATGGTATTGAATGTTGACGAAAGGTTGTTGATGAGAGGTTCTAAGAGGACTAAGACTCTGGCCTCTGGCATCCATGATACCCCAAAGGCCATCCAAGACCAAAACCATGACCAGCTCGGTACTGTATCCTGGATGAACCTTGCTTGTTGATAATCACGAAGGGGCATATCAGCAAGGGCCGGCGATAATTATCGCTAAGCGCACTTAGTGCTAGGATAATTATCGCCGGCTATCGCTGCTTTCTATCACGGAGATAGCGTGCTATCAGCAATGCTTATCTCCAAAGCGATAGAAATGCAAGCGTTAGCTAGACAACAGTGTGATTATCGCTGGAAATCCAGCGATAATCCCACTGTGACCGGCGATACCTTGCTGATAGGGCAGGGTGGATTTAGCCATGTAATCCACCTCCCATTGGATTACATGGCTAAGTCAGAACTAAAGCAGGCGTAAGGATAGTAGCGATAACCATGGTTAGCGCTACTTTTCTTACTGCTATACTTGTTACCGATTCCCTTGATAATTGGAGAAATATCGGTTAGCGACATTTCTCCAGTTATTTCGGGAAGGAATGCCCACTTTGCATCTCATTAGAGAGGCAAGGATTCACGCGATAGCATGACCTTGCTGATATAGCGATAAAGTTATCGCCGCTTTTCGGCCGAAAACGGCCACAAAAGCGGAGATCATTTTTTATCGCCGCCTTGTAGATATGCCCCAAAGAGCGTTACATTCCCTATGGAACTGCAAACATGCTTTTTGTCAAGTACCTTTGACAAGGAAGGGAAGAGAGAAATAGGCCAAAAATTGCCTGAAGTATTGGGTCCAATGAATGCTTTTCAACGGAGTCCGCACGACTGCTTCTTTCCAAGGGGAAGTTATCCAACCAATGTTCAAGGACTGTGAGAAAACTTTGTTAGACTTTGAAAAAGTGCAAACTGATGGAAACGTTTGGTGGGGCGAATATCCAGTGGAGAGCTGGAAAGACGGCTTTCTGGGTTCAAGGATATTAGATCAGGTTGTGAAATGTTTGAAAAATGTTCTAACATAGGCTTACCTTTCTTTAAAATGATTAACATTACTTAGACTGCATAATCAAGTCAAGAATAGGAGGGCCAACAAATAGTTTCAGTTTCTAAATTATCCAATTTAGTTTTAATATTTTTACAGAGGAAACATGTAGAAAGCTGTCCACACAAAGCTGGAGATGGTGAACATCCAAATTGTGGCCACTGATTCCTGGAGCTCTTTAATGATTTTGAGCACATCTTTTGTGCCAAGCGGCTTGTTAGGTAAAATGTTTTTGCATTTTTGATGTATGCATACCACAAAACTAGGCAAAAGGCAGCGGGGAGCTGTACGTGGTCAAAGAAAAGCATAAAATCAACGAGCAATAGGAGAGGCGCCTGGCCTGTGGACAGTTAAGGCATTTTGATGTAGTGGTTTTAAGGAGCTGGGTCTGGGGAGGACCTGATGGATACAAGGATGCTATTCCAGATCAGGAGTGTATAGATGGAAAAGGACTGCAGCCCTGTTTACTCTTTTTACACTTCTTAGCTGGCAGTCCTATGACGTCCTGGCTGCAGGTGTGCCAAGGGCCCAGCAGGCATGATGAGCTTGTCTGCAAGATCCTGGACTTGATAGCTTCGTAAATGGTGCAGATGGTTTTAAAGATGTGTCTGGTGGCGACGGGAGCCAATGGAGTTCCATCAGGATGGTGGAGATGTGATCAAGATTCTTAAGGCCCCGGATAAGACGATCTTGCGGTGTGTAGGATGCCCATACATGGTGCGAGTATGGGAGGCCATGCAGCAAGGGGTTAGCATCAGCCAAATGCTTGAACACTTTTGGAGGAAACTGTTTCACTTTCTTTAGGAGAGACAACTGGTACCAGGCAGTCTTTGTGTTTTTTGTCAATGTGTTCCTTGGGAGTGAGATTGGTCTCCAGGTTGAATCCAAGCGACTGGGCATTTGGTGAAAGTTGTGGCATGATGCCATCAAGTTTCATGCCAGTACGCCAGGTTTGTACTGTTCCTTGCTTGTTGCTCTTGGGAAATAATAGGAATTCTGTCTGAGCTTCAGGGGCGCTTTGGTCTGGATGATGTGCAGGCAGTGGTTCAATTGTTGGATATCTAAAGCAGAGAAGACTTTCAAGTAGATTTGATTTTGATGTGATGTTCTTTCGCTAAACTAAAAAATTAGATTAGCAAATTAGAATCATACTATCTATACTATACCATCGGATTTCAGCTCCTCAAAGTTGTAACTTGATCATGGTGTGCTCTGAACCAAAAAAACAATTTCTTCGACCATATTTCTCATCATTATTATGGGTATCAATTTGCCCAGTGCTTGACTAATGGAATCATTTAGATTTTATCCCAATTAGAAACAAATGGGTTGAGTAAAAGCCAAGTGAAAAGGGCGGGAAGTGGAGAGGTGAGCTTTAAGTTTCCTAAGGCCGCCAGGTACCTATTCCAGAGACTTTGAGTACCAGGATCCTTCAGAAACAGGTCAACTGAGGCTAGAGAGTGTTGCGAGGGTCAGTAAATCAAAAAGAAAGACAGATGGACATCTTTAAAATTGACAGAATCTTTCTGCATGTTTTACTGCACATTTTTTAGATGTTTAATTTTGCACTAGAGAGTTTATTGTGATTGTTTATTGTAGGCAAACATGCTCTCTCTTTCATATAAAAGAGCTACACACCAAGGATTTGAGTGGTTTGTGGAAAAGGTGATGGTGTGACCATGTATTATAAATAATAAAGTACCCCTGCCGTACATGATAAGTATATTGCAAGTCACCTCGGAGTATGGCTTCCCTCCTTTATATGGTTAATGAACTCCTCATTGACTTGCAAAATCCTTATAATGTCTGGTGGGGGGAACTTTATCCCATATATTATGGGATTGCAGTGTAGGGACTGCAGTGTTCCTGTTAAGAAAGGTAAATGTAAATTGAATTGCTCAAGCAGCATATAGATTTCAATACAATGTGCTGAGGTACGATGCACATTACACAACAGGGCATGTATAGTCAAAATTGTATTCACATTAAGATTAGTAGTGTAGTGTAGTTCCTATTTCCCTTATAGGCTCTACACATTGGAATAATATACCCTATAGGTTTGGCATAGGACTGATGTCAGTATGCCCCAATCGAGTATATTAAACTTAATTACTTTGTACCAGCTAACTCAGAGGCCACTAGAAACTCCTTGTAAACAAGAAGGGAGTAGTTTCTGGCAACCGCATAAACATGACAACTTTGTTTCCCTTTAGAATCGGAATTCTCTCAGAATCGTGGAAACAACAGATAACAGTTTCACTTAACTAATCGTGCATGCTTAGTTTCTTCAGAGTTACACAGAAAGAATAGACGGGCATTTCAATAAAAGGATTTATTGAACAGTCTTGTTTCTCGTGTAAGAGATATGAGCTGTTACAATCGTCAGACAGTATGCGAGATATATTATGTACAGCGTAAGCAGTAGAAAGAAATAATACTGCAATAGCATTGTCTTTTAACTATGACATATATATTCATATACATAAATACCATAAGCTAAAAATGCGAGTACTCATAACATGCTTCTCAACAGGTTCTACCCCAGAGTACCTAACCTAAGTGTACAACAAGGGAAGAAGTAGGTGATGTATTCTATAGGCGGTCTAATAGATAGATTGCTATAGTCTGGTATGGTATGGTATGCCAAGAATCCCTCTAGGTTCTAGTCAGCTCCATACCTTGAGAATGAGAGATGTGGGAATCTCTTTCCGGGTCTCAAACACCCCGCGAAGAGAGTCAGAACACTGGAAGCGGGATTCTCTGCGAGCAGGGATGACAGCGTCTCTTATCAGTGTGTCAGGCCGAGACACGGGCTCCTCTAAAGTCAAGGTCTCCTCCTACTTGCTTGGGCAAGGGAAGGTATATTTATACCTGGTAGGTGCCCTGGAATGTTAGCATTGACATAAAGTCGGGCAGAGTAAGACGTCAGGAATGAACCCTTAAGGAATAGCGGTTCATGCATAATAAAGGAGTTCTTGGAGAAATCAATAATCCTGTGCTAGGGGAACTCCCAAGAGCTTAAGGGTCTGGTTTCTAAGAACTCGTTGTGACGTTGGGGTGGACGGATGAAGGTGACCATGCCTGTATTTGGATAGAATGGCTAATGCCTAAATAAGGACTGGGATCTTATGCCTATATAAGGGCAATCTGAAATGGGCCTATATAAACATGTTTCAGGAAAACCTATACACTGACACCTAAAGCACAATACAACAGAAGAAGGTTGGTTATTACTAGCTTAAGAGAGTGGCAGGAATGTAAGCAACTTTCTAACATTCCTTCAAAAGAGAGGCAATTATATTAGTATGTTATTAGTGTCATGGTCTGAACTAAGATTCTTACACCATGTATGGAGCTATCTAGGTTCGTTCCAGCAACATGGCATGCAGACCGTACCATTTGAGTGTGGACAAACACAAACAAGCTTGCCTTTGGTGCTCCTTCGGTGAGTCTGTGGCATACCCGCGGTGTGCGCCCGCACATTAAGGGGCATATTATCAAGACACGGCGTTAAAATGATCGCCGCTTTATCGGCAGAAAACTGCCGCTAAAGCGGCGATAATGGGCTTGATAATATGCCCTTGAGAATTCCCATAGAAGCCCATGTTCTGGTGTTAACATGGGCTTCTATTAGAATTCTCTGCGGCATATTATCAAGCCCATTTCTGCCGCTAAAGCGGCGATAATTTTAACGCTGTGCTTGATAATATGCCCCTTAATCACTTTAAATCTCTCTCATTGGCTTTACACATGGAAACTAGTGGTTGGCCAGAAAGTGCAAGTACCCTCCCCCAAACTAGTAAATGATAGTAAAAAGAGAAAAAAGACTGTCATATTTTGTAGACTCCAAAGTGTGGTGTGCAGTGTAGGAAGAATGACCAGTAACCAAAGCACCAACACAAGGGTGGACAGAGTAAAAATAGCACAACAGACCAGTTTAAAATATTGTTTAACGTTTCCAATGAGAGGTGTTTTCCCAGCACAAGAGCTGGATTACTAGATTCTGCTAGGTGTGCAAGCTGCAAGCGGAATCTAAATATAAAAGTAGGTTTATAAAAGTCTACAAAATATATCCAGCCTTACTGCACCTGATCTCACCTGCACAACATGCTGTAAATTCAACAACCCTCCAACCCCCACATTAAAAGCAGGTGATTTATTTAAATCCCACTCCAACCCTTTAAAGATAAAGGTTAGGCAATCCACTCTTGTCTTCAATCAGGTCACAATCTGGTCACAATTTCTACATTTTCTGGCCAGCACTGGAATTAACAAAGTTTTAGTCGGAACGATAATATTAAGATATGCTCTTCTGTTCCCCATTGTGTACCCCCTTCGTAGTCTGCTACATACCCGTTTATTGTACTACTCTCCCTGATTCATTTGTATGGGAATTTTGCGATTATTTGTCTGGGATTTATGCGAGTATTCCTGTTGTGTAATCTTTCTTGTTGTCGATATTGAATTTATGTCCTTCCTTCCTTCCTTTGTAAAGCGCTCTGAAATCCTTCGGGATCTTTTTCGTGCTATATAAAACTTTATATATAAATAAATAAAATAAGACTGATGATATGGAAGGGGATCAGATGGCGACCCATCTCGAAATAGAAGGTGAAAATGGGATAGTCTATGATGGGCGGGCATAAATAAATCTGATTTGTTGGAAAAGATAACCAAAGAAAACAGGGATGAATTCATTGAATGCACCGAATGGAATAATTGCCCAAGAAAAAATTCTTATAGCCTTCTATAATCTCACTGCTGCAATTGCAGATAGCATAAAAGTTAGGGCTAAAGCTAATAAAGCTAACAAACCGAGATGGTTTGACCCTCATTGCATACAGGCGAAAGAGTTTAAAGGCCTGCGGCTATTTTATAAACGTACATTAGAGCTAAGGAAAACCTATTTACTGGAGAAGGCATGGGAAGATCTGGAGCAGGAACCATATTGAGGGAATGGACCCTGTTTTGGAAAACATTTAACCAGTTGTTCCTCAAGCACACCTCTGTCCCTGCAATAGTGACTCGTGAATTCAGCCGATTGGCTAGCCCATTATAGTGAGATTGTCAATCCGGAAAATTTAATTGAGGAATTTATTAGTGACAAGATTTTCTTGCTTGATCCTCCCTTCTTAACCTCGATCTCTGCTGACATTGGGACATATCAACAACAACCGGCGATAATTATCGCTAAGCGCACTTAGCGCTAGGATAATTATCGCCGGCTAGCGTTGATTTTTATCGCTGAGATAGCGTGCTATTAGCAACGCTTATCTCAATAGCGATAAAAATCCTCACGCTAAGTGGCTAACGTGAGATTATCGCTGGAAACCCAGCGATAATCTCACGTTACCTTGTTGATAGGGACAGACAAATTTAGCCATGATATCCTCCTTCCATAGGATATCATGGCTAAGTCAGAAAAATACCAGACGTAAAAAAGCAGTGTTAACCGCGGTTAGCGCTGCTTTTTTTGTCTCTAACAGGGTTAGAGATATTCTTGATAATAGGAGAAATGTCGCTTAGCGACATTTCTCCTATTATTTTACTCTGGAACTCCCCCTTTGCATCTCATTAGAGATGCAAGGGGAAGCGTAGAGTAAAAGGGTGCTAACATGCAAATTTGCATGTTAGCACCCTGTTGTTGATAGGGTGCTAGTTTTATCTCTTTTAAAGCCCAAAAAGCAGAGATAAAGCCCTTGTTGATATGCCCCAAAGTTCGCCTGGCGTCAGGGAAATGTGCAACTGGGTCCCGGTAGATGCGTATAAGTCATATCCTATACTTTGGGGGAACCCATATTAACCCAAGTATACATAGCCGCAACAAAGGGTTATATACCGACTATGTGGGCTGAAAGTATATTTTGTTCCAATTGTTTATAAAGAAACAGGGGATGTGAAATGTTATAGACTGGCTTTCCTCCTCGACTCCTCAGTGAAGCTGCTGGGCAGGATACTGCTGCAGAGACTTGAGATCCCGGCAGAGGATAATAACATTCTTACGGATTGACAACTTGACTTTAGACGCGAGGTTGGCACGCGAGAAAAATGTATTAACCTAAATTTGATTATGAATAAATATACATTAGCAAAAAAGGGCTACCTATACCTATGTTTCACCGATCTAAGCAGTTCTTTTGATATTGTTAGCCATTCTAAGTTGTGAAAGGTATTGGCAGATTTGGGTGCCCCATTAGATGTAACATCCTTGATTTCACAACTATATAGTTATCTGACTGCCCGTGTTCGCTATGGTGTCAATGGAGAATGTGCCCCTGGTTTTAGGATCACAGGAGGTATCCAACAGGGATGCGTTCTCGCACCACCTCTGTTGTCTTTATATAATATCGAGGCGGAGGCATTTCTACAACAAATAGCTGCTGACCCCTGCAAATAGGAAAACGTTTAGTATCGACCCTATTGTACGCTGGCGATGCGGTATTGTTATCGCGGACCGCTAACTGCCTACAATCTTTGATCGAAGATTTTAATACATTTATGGAGCAAAAGGGATATGAAACTAAACCTAACAAAAACCTTCTTGATGGTTTGTGGTACAGGTAATGTGAAGGAGAGAATCCACTGATTAAAAAGGCACAAACTAGCAGAAGTTGATAGCTTTTCATACCTGGGCCTTCATTTTTCAAATAAGAATTCATGGAACTCAGATCTAAAAATTGTAAATATGATATTCTCTAGAACAAAGGAAGCAATTTTTACATTTGCAGGAACATTTGGGTTAAACCCATACCTGAAATTCTACAATTCTACAAAAGTAAATTCATTATTAGTGTCAACTATAGGGCTGCCTTGTGGGGGTCGTCAACAACAAAGCACTTCAAATATGGAGAATAATTTTCTATGTAGGCTCTTTGCAGTACCTCGCTTTACTTCAGCATATATCAACCACAAAGAACTAGCAAACCACTAAATAGAAGACAGATTTTATAGTAATGCACTTTGACTTGGCATGGAATTTGGTCCAAAACTGGAACAAAGTTTACTAAAGAAATCATTAGGGATTGCTTGTCTTTGGATGGTAGAGATAAAATCCCCTGGTTTTGCCCACGTGGAAAATAATATACACATATGAGATACTAATTGTAGTTTGGACAATCCATGTAGTATTTTATATTATAATAAAAAATAAAGATGATTCTCATGGGCCAAAGAGAGGCTAAAAGAGAAACATGTGAGAGTATTAAACCATCTTTTAAGCGTTGTCGCAACTGCTATGTGCCGAATGGTATTCGGAGCTATTTATCGACTGTAACCAGTGCACAGGACAGATTTTACCTTACTAGGACGGTGTTGTGCACTTTTCATTTTATTGCTGCAGTGCCACTGGTGGGGTTGTGGACAAATAACTTACCAAACTGCACAGGCAGTGGTACATTTCTACAGTCAGCTCAACCTTTTATTCTTTTCTGTAACTTTCTGTAACTTTTAGCAGGACATTATAAAAAGTTTTTTAAAACCATTATTTATTGCTAACTTTAACTTTTTATGTAATTTAAATACAATAGAAGTTTGCTTTGCAGATTCTAGATATATTTCATATGCAATAAAACGAAGGAAAACATATACTCATCCAGTATGAGACTAATTAACAGCATATATCTATCCAGTAAATTGCGATCATAAAGTATTTATGACAAGCTGTATGGCTGCTTTTAAAGAATTATCTGACATACTTGTCGGTTCACTTCTGTTAGTGATCTTGAATGTATTGGCCCCTAGATTTTTATTTGTATGATGTTATTTGAATCTTTTATGAATTTTCACATCCGGAAAAAATGTGATTGAATTGAACTGAGTCAGAACTCACCCACATTTGACGGTGTAATGGGGCTGCTGTTTTGCAACAGATTTTCCGTCAGTTCTGCCTTTTTAGCCAACAGCACATATAAAAGGCAACTACAATTCCCAGAATGCAATATGGTATTGCGTACAAAAGCCAGTAGTGGGTGAAAGTATCCTAATTCAAAATTGCACTCAGACATTATTTGGCTAGAAACAGCAGCCTATCACAGCCCGCATGCCTGGCCATGATGCGATGCAGTTTCAGTACAGAAGCCAGCTTCTTACAAAGCGGTGCAAAGCGTAAGTTGCACACTTTGGAACACAGGCATATGACAAGCAATTTACAGACAATGCAGATATTGTAAGGGCATTTCTAGAGCCTCGCATCACACAAACTGGATTAAGTTGTGAAATATATTTCCTTATATTGAAACACTCTTGATGAAGCGCCATTCACATTGTTCCATATATGGCATTAAAATGTCTCAAATACGCTGGGCAAAACATGGAGATGCCACATATAGGCATCTGAAAAGTTGACAGCTGTGCACCAGAGAGTGCATGGCATTCC
This sequence comes from Triturus cristatus, assembly GCF_964204655.1. Taxonomy (NCBI): domain Eukaryota; kingdom Metazoa; phylum Chordata; class Amphibia; order Caudata; family Salamandridae; genus Triturus; species Triturus cristatus. The sequence goes on along the minus strand of NC_140586.1, from coordinate 865,810,351 downwards.
TGGGGGACTAAGCCACCATATTAAGTTTAATTATATGGACACGAACAAACTACATGGCACCTCATCTAAAGGGCACTAACCTACCACATGGCACCTCATCTCAGAGGCACTAACCCACCACATGGCACCTCATCTCAGGGGCACTAACCCACCACATGGCACCAAACCTCAGGACATTGACCACAACACTGTAATGACCCCTGGGTGGCCTTATCCATCATTTTGTGCTTTCTCCTAGTGGCACTACCTCACCACACTGCCCTCCATCCTACGCATACTTATGAAAACTTTGAAGTGCATCCTGGGCATGCATACGCCCCTGCACTGCATCTTAGGGGCAATGCCGCACAACCTCAGGACACAAATGCCAGGGTCACTTACCTCTCACTCACCACCCTGCGGACATTGATCTGCAATTGAATACTAACCTTCCACAGTACACTGCATTTTAGGGAAACCATGCACTCCACACCAGCCACAATCAGGGCAAGCATTGACGTGTTCGAGCCAACAAAAAGTTCTGATGTACACTCACATCTGATATAATGACTTACTTTCAGCCCTACTTGAAGATCATATGACCTTCCAGTGGGGCAGCAGCTAAGAGCCCACAGAGCCATCCAGTCTGTCGCCTTCCTTCTTTATTCATATATATGAGCCCTGTGTGGTGGACTCCACCTGGACCCTTCCTTACGTGGCTTCTGTTTCAATCTCAGGCTTCACCATCTCCAAAGGGCAGCTCAGTGTACATCAGGGCTCTCCAACCTTTCTGTAGAGAGAGCTTCTACTCAAAGAAAGTCCTCCCGAGCTGCTGGCACATTGTTTATTTACAAATAGGGACCACATATGTTCATATTGCACGACGGACACCTTAAGCTAGATTAACATGGGAACCACCCAAGAAATTCAGGGAAGGTTACCTGAAGAAATGCCAGGAAGAAATCTTATCAATAGTAAATGCCTCCAGCTGACTGATGGACTAATAACCAAAACATCACGTGGCCTCTGGCGCAAAGGACATAATCACAGCAATAGGTCTGCACAACTCAGCCTGAATTACCATTCAACTATCAACTTTAAATGTGCTTTGGAATTGCAACCTTTTGTCTTCATCAGCATAGACGCTTCTGAAAATACACATCTTTTTCTGTCAAATACTACTTTTAATTTTGGACAAACATATTCAATTGTACAGAAAGAAACCCTTTTCTGTAAAAACATAATTTCTGTCAAAATATTAGTTTCCATTTTCAGGAAATACACGGTTCCCAAACACCAGCTTAACATTTTCATTGAGTACTCTTGTGTACAAATGCCTCACATGGACAGATTCTACTTCGAATGCCCAGGTAGTACAATCATAGGCCATGGATGCCAATCATAACACCAAGGATGCCTTGTATATGCTAATAATGCCCACCATAATACCAGGGCCACCATTGTGCCAAGGCTGGACACCATAATAGGAAAGATGCATATATCAGCCAGGGCCATTATTATGCATGGGGTGGCCACCATTATAACAAGCTAGCAAAAATGAGGGCAGTCATACTCCTAATGTCAATGATGGCTGAGTATGTCGCAACTAGACCAAGAATGTTCACCCATGCATGCACAAACAAAGAGGAATGCAAATGAGGCTCTTAATTGCCTCAGCTCTGCTATCTCAGGCTCTTAGGCTGACCTCGCACCCAACTAACACATTTTCACTATGGATTCAGTAGCCTCACACTTTGGTGGGTCAATACTGGTTACTGTGTGTATGTGTATATACATATATATTTATATATATATATATATATATATACACACACACACACGCACACGTGCATATATATATATATATACTGAAAGAAAACAAAGGTTACAGGGACATAATAGTTAGGCTCAGATTTCACTTGTTTAAAACCAGTGAAATTCAGCAGTTATAGTTAGCTAAGCTAACTATAACTTGTGCCCCCACATTGCACTGCTTAAGACCTCACATATTAAATCACTGATGACATAATCAGTGACATCACCGATGACATCTCAAATGACATCACTGATGACATTATCCAGTGACTGTGAGGGTTTTAAAAATGTTTATCAGTGTTAAACAGTGTTAAACACCCTCAGAGTCTCGACCAACACAGACGACACCCTCAGCACCGCCGAACACATGCACTTCCAGATCCACACCGATCCCAACACCACCCTCAAAGGAACCCTCATCAACAGACCCCCGGACCCTGACCACAGTTCGGCGATTCCATCGCCGACTTTGTCAGCACACACGCCCTCGCCTCCACGGACTACATCTTCCTCGGGGACCTGAACTTCCACCTCGAGAACAACAACGACACCAACTCCACCACCCTGATCGACAACCTCGCCAACCTCGGACTCAGACAGCTTGTGACAACACCCACCCACGCCGCCAGCGACACGGTTGACCCCATCTTCTCCGCAAGCCCCCACGTCTCCTTCAACCACACCACCGAACCCCACTGGACCGACCACCACTGCATCCACTTCACCTTCAGGAAGCCCACCACGCACCACCGCACCCAACAGATGCCTCGGCGCTGCTGGAGCAAAGTCACAGAAGACCAGCTAACCACCCCCCTCGCCCTGAGCCCACCCGCCGACCCCACCGACCCGGACACCGCCGCCCGCAACCTCAGACAGTGGATCGACAACAGCGCCAACACCCTCAAGAAACCCCCCAACAGCCACGCCAGCAAGAAAACCACCTGGTTCACCGAAGACCTCCAGGCCTCCAAACGAACATGCCGAAAACTGGAGAAGAACTAGCTCTGCGAACGGACACCGGACAGCTACGCCGCCCACAAGAACGCCACCCGCAGACACCATCACCTCATCAGATCTGCAAAAAGAGCCTCTTTCAGAGACTGCCTAGATAACAACGCACACAACAGCAAAGAGCTCTTCAACATCGTGAAGGAAATCTCCAACCCCAGCTCCAACACCAACGACATCCCGCCTTCGCAAGACCTGTGCGAATCACTGGCCACCTTCTTCCACCGCAAGATCGCCGGCATCCACGACAGCTTCAACACCATGACCGCCCCGCCAACCACCGAGACCACCTCCCCCACGACCACCACCCACACCAACCGCCTGCTCTCCTGGACCAACATCAACGACGAGGACACCAGTGAGATCATGAACACCATCCACTCCGGTTCACCGTTAGACCCATGCCCCCACCACATCTTCAACAAAGCCAGCACAGCCATCGCACCCCATCTCCGGAAAATAATCAACATCTCCTTCGAGACAGCAACCTTCCCGGAAAGCTGGAAGCATGCCGAGATCAACGCCTTACTCAAGAAACTCAAGGCAGACCCCAAGGTCCTCAAAGAACTTCCGACCCATCTCCCTGCTCCCCTTCCCAGCGAAGGTCACTGAGAAAATCGTCAACAAACAACTGACCCGCTACTTTGAGGAGAACAGCTTCCTGGACCCTTCCCAGTCCGGCTTCCGCAGCAACCACAGCACTGAAACTGCCCTTATTGCCGCCACCGATGACATCAGGACCCTGCTAGCCAAAGGAGAAACAGTGGCCCTCATCCTCCTGGACGGTCTGCCACCGCACACTACGAACACGCCTACACGACGCCGGGATCCAAGAGAAGGCCCTGGACTGGACCACATCCTTCCTCTCCGGCAGAACTCAGAGTGTCCGCCTCCCCCCCCTTCCGACAACACTGTGAACAGCCCCGACACCCACCGACCACGCACGCAACCTAGGGGTCATCCTCGACTCCACCCTCTCGATGACTAAGCAGGTCAACGCCGTCTCCTCATCCTGCTTCAACACCCTCCGAATGCTCCACAGGATCTTCAAATGGATCCCCACCGAAACAAGAAGAACAGTCACCCAGGCCCTCGTCACCAGCAAGCTGGACTACGGAAACGCCCTCTACGCTGAAATGTCGGCCAAGCTCCTGAGACGGCTGCAACGCATCCAGAACGCCTCTGCACGTCTCATCCTCGACATCCCCCGCTGCAGCCACATCACACCCCACCTGAGAGACCTGCACAGGCTCCCCGTCAACAAGAGGATAACCTTCAAGCTCCTCATCCATGCACACAAAGCACTCCACAACACCGGACCAGCATACCTCAACAGATGACTCAGCTTCTACACCCCCACCCGCCAGCTCCGCTCCACCGGCCTCGCCCTCGCCACAGTCCCCCACATCTGGAAAACGACCGGCGGCGGCAGATCTTTCTCCCACCTCGCTGCCAAGACCTAGAACACCCTCCCCACCAACCTACGGCAGACCCAAAACCTACTGGTCTTCAGAAGACTCCTCAAGACCTGGCTCTTCGATCAGTAGCAGCCCCCCTTCCCCCAGCGCCTTGAGACCCTCACAGGTATGTAGCACACTTTACAAGTGACCTGATTGATTGATTGATTAAATATATAGCTCCAAGGTATATTGCTGAACCAGTGGGTGTATAAGTGTCTGTATGGATGATTTAGCGGCTGCGTGACAAACTTTATAAGTGAGTGATTAGGTGTCTCAGTGAATGTATGGGTGAGTGACTGGTCGTGTGAATGTCGGTTTCAAATCAGTCAGTTGGTGCCTAAGTGGCTGTATGGGTGTGTGAGTGGGTACGTGAGTAGCTGTATTGGAGATTGATTGGCTGTCGGAGTACCTGTATGGTTGTCTGAGTGTCTGTGTGAGTGGGTGAGGGGGTGTGTGACTGCCTGTATGGATGAGTGAGTGGGTGAGTCAGTGGCTGTATGGGTTAGTGAGGGCATGTGTGAGGGGCTGATTGGGTCAGTGAGTGTGTGTATGGCTGTGTGGTAAGTGGATGTGTCAGTGGTATATGTGTGAGTAACTGGGTATGTGAAAGGCAGTATAGGTGAGTGATGGGGTATATGTGTGTCTGTATGGGTGAGTGAGTGAATGCGAGAGTGGCTGTATGGGTGGGTGTGTGCTTGAGTGACTGTATAGGTGAGTGAGTACGTGTTAATATCTGTATGAGTAAGTGAGTGGGTGTGTGTGTATCTGTATGGGCGAGTAAGTGGATGTGTGATTGTATGGGTGAGTGACTAGGTGTGTGAGTAGCTCTATGGGTGACTGACACAGTGTGTGAGTAACTATGGGTGTATGAGTGATTGTGTGAGCAGATCTATGAATCAGTGAGCGAGTGTGTAAGTACTGGTATGGGTCTGTGAATGGGTTTGTGAATGGTTGAGTGGAAGTCTGTGTATAGAAGGTTCTATGGGAGTGTGAGTGGGTGCGTCAGTGATTCTGTGGATGATGTCATCAGTGATGTCAGTATGTCCTTTGAGATGTCATCAGTGATGTAACTGACCATGTCATGAGTAATGTAATATGTGAGGTCATAAGCAGTGCATTGCGGGGGGGCGTGCATTATAGTTAGCTCAGCTAACTATAACTGCTCAATTTCACTGGTTTTGTACGAGTGAAACCTGAGCCTAACTATAACGTGTCCGTAACCTTTGTTTTTTTCAGTGAATTTCTAAGGTTTTGGTAAAAACGAATTCCTAACTACAACGTCCCTGTAACCTTTGTTTTTTTCGTGAATTTCTATGGTTTTTTAAGTAGTAGTCGCGTTTGCAGAGTGGTGAAGAAAGGAGTGGGGTCTCCGACTAGCTTTCAGGAAGCCCGCTATGTAGGACTTACAGGAGGTACCAGGGGGCTTCTTGGCTCCTAAGATCCCTCAGGAGTAAAGTGGACTTCATCCCCCAACCAGTAGTGCGCCACGAGCCGGGTCTGCAGAGTGGTGAAGAAAGGGGGCGTGTCCTCCAAAGAGCTCTTAGCAATCCCGCTGTGTGGGACTTACTGGTACTGGAGGTACCAGGAGGGGTAGTTGGCCCCCAAGGACATCCGATTTACACCCCGGGGACCCCAAATCCCAGCTTTTTATTATTGCTAATTTTTTAAGTAATGGGGGAGGGGCAGGGCTGCCCCCCCTCCTGGCACGATTTCAGCTCCGGGGACCCCGTCCCCGGGGCCCGGCCTGTAATGTGGGTGCCCTGGTCCCCCCTAGGGCACCCTCTGTCTTTGATGGGGACCACAGTGGAGCCTGAAGGCCCCTGTGGTCCCTGCTGGCTCCCCATGTCATTTGGAAGCCCACATTGCTTTTACACATAGGGAGCTGCTAACATGTAGCTCCCTGTGTATAAAAGCAAATTGTGCTCTGCTTTGAGCAAGCAAGAGCAAAATACTCTTGCTTGCTCAAAGCGGAGCACTGTTTGCTATGTATGCTTTTGCCAGCCATAGAAAACTGCAATGTCCCATGGGTGAGCAACCTGGGCCATTGCTTGAGCCGGCCCCGGGGGGGGGCAGTCACCAGGGCCATCCAGGGCTCCACGAGGGGGGCCAAACAGCCCCCCTCCTTTCTTCAAATTTGCCCCAGGCCTAGCGGCCCCCCGCATTAATACCGGGGAGGCGGCCATCCCTGTGGCTGCTGGGGAGACCATATTGGCCTCCCCCACATTGATTTCAATCAATAGCCCCTGGGAGGTGGCGGTCCCAGGGCTACGGGGAGGCCGTGTGAGCCCCCGCATCAGTTAACGCAAGTTTACCCCAGAGAGGTGGGGGTCCCCGGGCCAGAGGGGTGCAGCATGGGCACCCCCTGCCTTACTATCAAATCTGACCCAAGGATCTGGCCCACCCGGGGGCTAATTGCTAACGAAGAGCTCCTGCTTCTTTTTTTTTACATTTTCAGCGGGATTTGCAGATCCAGAGCGACTCCTGACAATAAGTTTTAAAAAATGTTTTTTTTACCCCTGGGGATCCCTGTGGGAACACCCCCGCACCCCCCACCCCCACCCCGAGGCCTAGAGGTTCAGGGAGTTTTTATCCTGCCCCCATGTCTTTATTTTTAATGTTTTCTCCTGTGACTTGGTCCAACCGAGTCACAAGATAGCTGCCAATACTTCCTGGTTTGTAGTGTTGGCAGCCAATCAGATCTCAGCACGAGATCTCAGTGGGATTGCGGATCCTCATGTCCCCAGTTGTATATCTGAAAAACCTTAAAATAACTCCACAACTACTAAACGGATTTACACCAAATCACAAAAAGCACTTCCTTGGGCCAATATCTACATTCCTACCAAATTTGGTGTAATTCTGTTCAGCAGATGGACTATAGCCTTGTCTAAAGGTCCTATGGGAATTAACATGAGGAAAATGCAGTTTTAAGCAACCCCTTGTTCTCGGCCCCCGCTTGACGGATCACCCTGAAACTTTCAAGACAGCAGCTGAAGTGAGAGTCATATCAGTTTAAAAAATTTCGTGAAGATCATTAAACAACGCCAAAGTTATTGGCAAATGAAGAAAATGCTCTTCCTGTGGAAACTAGGTCCTAACTATAACTACCTACTGGCGACTGCCAGTAGGTAATATAACATCACAGAAACGTTTCAGTATAGACATTTTTAATCCCTCTTTTCTGTGCTTGCCTCAAAGCAAAATGGGTGTTTGGGTGACTCGCCTGTATTCTTTGAGCAGTGTTTACACAGGTTTTTCCATCTTATTTGGTACATATGTACTTGTTTGGGGTTTAAGCTTGTCTTCTTCCCTTGACAAATGCTCATATATGTGCCTGGGAGAGGTAAAGCTCTCTTGCCAAGTTCTGAAGACGATGGAGGAAAGAGCGACATGGGGTTGTCCTCCATGGCAGGCTAAATTTGAAGGCACCACCAGCAATCCCTGCTCTGCTCATCTGTTAATGAATACCGCTATCTAGGTGTGTGGTTTGATAAAACATTAAACTGGCACACACACCTAGAAGCCCAAAAAGCGAAGGCACATACAACAATTTCCCGGCTAAAAATGTTTAACCGTGACTATGGGGATATGTCCCATCGTCCTCTATTAAAGGCTTTCAATGCAATGATACCATCGCAAGTACTCTATGGAGCAGAAATCATTTATTTGAGCGGTAAAGATGTCTGGGACCTGGAGGAAGGAAAATGCCTGAAAAACCTCTTATCACTGCCCCCATCAGCAATGATCCAAGCATTAAGATTAGAAATAGGAACAATGGCGTGGGGAGTACAAGTACAAGTAGCAGCGATTAGATTTTGGAAATGCCTGGAGAATGACAATGGACAAAAAGTTGCATATTGGTGTCGTAATGAGATTCAACAAAGTAATTTAAGTTGGGCAAAAAGGTGTAGTAAGAAAGTGGTACAGGCCGCTGAGAATACAAAAGTGGTCTTATGCCGTGCGTTACTTAAGATAGAAGGCACAGGGGGGAGGAGCCTAGCGCGCAACCAAGATGGCCGCGTAGGTGCGAGGCTCCCGAGGACCTCCGCGACCTCCTACAACTATCCTGAAAATATCCTGTCCTAGATGAGGGGACTGTGTTGGTGAGCCTGAGCTGAGGTGGCACCCGTTTTCCGCTTCCAAATCGGACCTCGGACACCGGCGGGAGCACCGATCGAGGTTTGCGGCCTTCTCCTCGCCGAACCCCGGATTTGAGCTGTGGGGTGATCCGGAGACAAAGTGAACAACAGCGGCGGGCAGGGCTTGGCGACTCGCGTACCCCGCACTTTCACTTTCGCTTTCGCACCCTCCTTGCTGTCTCTGCGAGGTTGGGTCGCGGGGCTTTGTGTGTTGGTGTGGCCTCGCTGGGGGACCCTGCCTGCCCGCCGGCTGTGATCCACCCCGCAGATCTGAGGTGGCCCCCCCCCGGAACCCGTGAACCGGCTTGCCTGCCCTTCACGACGTGGCTGGTGCGACCGGGAGACTGGGACCATGGCCACGAAACAAGATGGTGACCGGGCAAAGGTAAAATCGACCCGGCGTGGCGCAGTCCATCAGTCCAACAGCATGGACCGCTATACCCTCCAGAAGGGATCTCCCGAGGTGCCACGCAGGTCCCCTGAGGGCCCTACTGATGCTCCTGATCTGCCCACGGATCTGACTCTGAGGGATGTCATGGGCGCCATCGCCGAGATGAAGGCCTCGGTGGGCCAGCGTTTTGATACACTGGCGCAGAAGATCGACTCGGTCCTCGTGGATGTTGGCCTGGTAAGGGCCGATCTTTCCAAGACCAACGACCGAGTCGATTCTTTGGCCCACACCGCATCGGGCCTTACGACAGATGTGGCGGCCCTACAAAAGGAGGTGCGCCGGCTTGGTCAGGCGAGTGCGCTGATGGATCGCCGCCTGGAAGACTCCGAGAGTCGGGCCCGGAGGAACAACATCCGCATCATCGGGGTGCCTGAGGGACGTGAGGAGGCGGCGGCGGACCTATTCGTGGAAGACCTGATTGTTACCCATCTCCAGCCACGGGGGCTGAGTAAATTTTTCGCGGTGGAGAGGGCCCACAGGGTTCCCGGGGGAAGGCCTAAGGTCGGAGCCCCTCCGAGGCCTCTTATTGCCCGGATTTTCAATTTTCGGGACAGAGACGCTATCCTGCAATCCTCCAGACTACAGGGACCGGCCAGACTTGAAAATATGGACGTTAATTTTTATCCTGATTTCACCCCAGCGGTCCAGAAGCAGAGACTGAGCTTCCTCGGTGTCAAACGCCGTCTTCGGGATCTAAACCTCAAGTATGCCATGCTTTTCCCAGCTAAGCTGCGAGTGGAGGTGGATGGTCGCACACACTTTTTTGATCGTCCCGAAGCGGCCGGGGACTGGCTGGATACTCTGTCTGAGGATCGGGATCGGGGGGGCGGGGGGGGAGCGGTGGGGGGAGAGGGCTCGCCGGATCAGGTCTGAGGGACTAATATTAGGCCTCGCTCTGGACGAAATTGATGCCATTTTTGACCATGCGTCTGTTCGTATAAGTTCCCCTCCTATGGAGGTTGTGTGGGGTCTCTTGGGGGTTCTCCCTCCTCCTCTGGGGGTCTAGTCAGTTTAACTATCTATGGAGCGACAGGCACACTGCACGTTGGGGGGGCTGTTTGGGCTCATGCAGGGGTGCAGGGAGGGGGGAGTTTGGTTGGGGTGGGTGGGCAGGGATGGGGTGTTGTTCGTTTTTATCACAAGGCAAACTTATTTTTGTGTTGGTTTTAAGGTGCTCTCGGGGGGACGAATGATGGCTTCTGTGTATGATGGGGGGTAGGGAATTAACTTTGTTGTCTTGGAACGTTAATGGACTGGGGGACAGGATCAAACGAGGTGTGGTCCTGCAGTTTTTGAAGCGACTCTCGCCCGATGTAGTCTTTCTGCAGGAGACACACCTTATTGGCAATTCCTTCTGTGCCATGAATCGGCGTGGCTACCGCCTAGTGGCCCACTCGGGCTTCACGTCAGGCTCAAGGGGTGTGGGCATCATGGTAAAGAACTCGCTCCCATTGGAAATTGATGAGGTGCTCCACGATGATAGGGGACGTTACACTGTCTTGGTGGGGAGAATGGAGGGCAAAGTGGTTGTCTTTGTGTCAGTCTACGTCCCACCGGGGCTGCAGTCGACCACCTTTGCAGACCTGGGGCGCCTCCTCCTTGGCCTTCCGGGGGGGCTTCTGGTGGTGGAGGGGGACTTTAATGCGGTGGTTTCTGGGACTGTGGATCGTCACCCCCCTAGGGACCTCCCCCGGGCATAGGCGTGGCTATCCGGCCTCTTGGATACACTGGGATTGGTGGACTGCTGGCGCTTAAAACATCCCACGCAGCTGCAGTACACATTCCACTCGGGGGCTCATGGTAGTCTCTCACGGCTTGATTATGTACTTGTCCCGGCGGCCTATGTCGGGAGGGTGGGAGAGGTGCGCCATTTAGCACGGGGTATCTCAGATCACTCCCCGCTCCTGTTACATTTTGATGTCTTTCCGAGGGGTGAGGGTAGGGTAGTCCCAATCAATTCCTGGTACCTGCGCGACCCCATCATTCGCGCTGACTTGATTAAATCCTTGCAGCGATATTTTGATGAGAACGTGGGGTCCGTGCCTTCGGCTATCTCCCTGTGGGAGGCCTTCAAGACAGTTCTTAGAGGGGAGGCCCTATCCCTTATTTCCCACGCCCGGAGGCGCGAGCGGGAGGAGGTGACCCGGGTGGAGGCTGAAATAGCCGAATTGGAGGGTGATCTAGAGGGTGGGGTGACGGATGCTGCACTACATGTCCTCCAACTCAAGCAGGCGGCCTATAGGGCCCTCGTCACGGAGGCGGCCAGGGGCCTCAGTAGAGAGCAACAGGGGCGACTGTATGATGTGGGTGATAAGGCTGGTAAACTGATAGCGTGGTTGGGCAAAAAGGAGAGAGCGACTCGTGTGGTCCCGCTGATTGAGAAAACGGATGGTGTGTGTGTAACTGAGCCAGAAGAAATTGTCTCCTGTTTCGCGGATTATTTCCGTGAGGTGTATTCCCCGGTCTCTTCCTGCTCTGAAGAGGATTCCCGTGCTCTGCTTAGGGATATCGCGCTGCCTTCCCTTTCGGAGGAGGACAGGGTGTCGCTGGACACCGCTCCCACCTCCGACGAGATCGCCCTCGCCATACGTTCGGTCGCTTCTGGCAAGGCCATGGGCCCGAATGGTATCCCTATCGAGTTGTACAAGTTGCGACCGGATACACTGGCGCCCCACCTCCGCGCAATGTTCCTGGCGGCCCACTCGCTGGGCTCCCTCCCGCTGGACCAGCGTCTGGCTACAATTGTGGTGATCCACAAGGAAGGGAGACCTCGGGACCGGGTTACATCCTATCGGCCTATCTCGCTATTGAATGCGGAGCCCAAAATTCTCGCCAAGGTACTGGCCAATCGGCTGGTCGGCGTGGTGGGCGATCTGGTTCATCAGGACCAGTCCGGCTTTATTCCCCATCGCAACACGGCCCTTAACCTGCGGCGTTTGCATGGGGTGCTCGCACGTGTCCCATTCATACGGGAACCGGCCATTCTGGCGTCCTTAGACGCCACCATGGCGTTTGATACGCTTGAGTGGCCATACATTTGGGCGATGCTTGCGAAGTTTGGATTTGGCCCAGGGTTCATCAGTTGGGTCAAATTGTTGTATTCGGGCCCATTGGCGCAGGTGGTGGTGAACGGAAGAGTATCGGCCCCGTTCGAGCTGGGCCGGGGCACCCGACAGGGCTGCCCCTTGTCGCCGCTCCTGTTTGCGCTTGCCTTGGAGCCCCTGGCGGAGTGGCTGCGGTGGCATCCTTCTATCCGTGGTCTCCGTTGGACCCCCGAGTATGAGGACCGCGTGTCCCTACACGCTGATGACATCCTTCTGTACCTAGCCTCCCCACGTAAATCACTAATAGTACTGGTTGATGTTTTACATTCATTCGGCCGCAACTCCGGCCTTGTCATCAACTGGGCTAAATCATGTGTGTATGTGCTCTCTGGGGAGGCTCCCATCCTCCCGCGGGGCTGTCCGATCCAGATCGCCTCGCGGGGGTTTAGGTACCTGGGTGTCTTCATTACTCTGGACCCGGAGGCCCGCTACGAACGGAACTTGCTTCCCCCCCTCCAGCGCCTGAAGGCGGACGTCACGCGCTGGCGGCGCCTGCCGCTTTCGCCGCTCGGCCGGGCGGCATTGTTCAAGATGATGTCGTTGCCACGCTTCCTGTACGCTTTGCAGAACACTATGGACTTAGTCCCGGCGCGCTACTTCCGTGAGGTGGAGAGTCTGCAACGCCGCCTGTTCTGGGACGGGAGGCCGCGTATTGCCCTGGCGAAGTTGACGCTCCCATGGTATGACGGGGGGATTGCCCTCCCGGATATTAAACGGTACTATTGGGCCTCCCAGCTAGCTGCAATTAACCATGGCCTATACGGGCCTGCCTTAAACCCGGCATTTGAAATGGACAAGATGCTACTGCCAGGTGGCGACTACAATCGAGCGCTCTATTCTAGCACGCCCGACGCTCGTCTGACGGGCCCCACGCGTGTCATGGTGCGAGTGTGGCACGCGGCCAATGCAGCTATGGGGTGGAAGGACCGTTTGACCCGGGCGTCACCACTATATGCGTCTGAGCGGTTGGGCTCCCTGTGGACCTCGAAGGGCTTCGAGAAGTGGGACATAATAGGCATCAGCAAAGTGGGGGATCTCTGGACGAGGGGAGGATTTAAAACGTTCGAGACGCTGCAGACGGAATTTCAGTTGCAGGGCAGTGAGTACTTTCGGTATTTGCAGGTCCGTCATGCACTGGGCTCCGTCTTCCCAGACGTTGCCTCCATCCCGGAGTCTTCCCCCCTGGAGGATAGAGTGCTGGATGGCCACGTCCCGGACAGCACGATCTCACTGATCTACAAAAAACTGATCAACGACCGCTCGGGCTTGCTGACTGCCCTCCGTGAGGCTTGGGTTGCCGACGGGCTGGAGTTGGACGACGAGGACTGGACCTCCGCGGTGGCCTCCCCGAAGGAGGTGGCCATACCGGCTCGCCTTCGCTTCGTCCAGCTCAAGATACTCCACCGGGTCTACATGACGGGGCCAAGGCTTCTGCGTATGGGCTATGCTGAAGATGGGTTGTGTAAGCGTGGGTGTGGTGCTTTGGCGACCTTTCTGCATATCTTGTGGGAATGCCCGGAGGTGGAGCGATTCTGGCGTGGTGTGCATGAGGTCCTGCGAGTGGTTACGCATGTGGCGCTGCTGCCTGAAGCGAGGAGATGCCTGTTGAATGTGTGGGAACCAACTGATTACTCGGCTCCGCAGACGTGGTGGGTGACTCTGGGATATATGATAGCTAAGCGTGATATTGCTCAACTGTGGGGATCCCAGAGGCCCCCGACGGTATCGGCCTGGAAAGAACACATGGACTGGTGCATGTTTCGAGAAAAGGTGGTGTATGTGGCGAGGGGTAAGCCTGGGACATGGGTGAAAGTATGGGGCCCCTGGAACGCCTACCGCGGGGGTATCTGTGCACCACCGTTGCTGCCTGATACCTCACCAGCCCCGTCCCCTTAGCCGACTCCTTCCCCCGGCACCGGGCACTGGGTTCCCCCAGTCCTCGCTCTGTTCTCTTCCCCCTCTTTAGACTCCTGTGGATAGTTGGGATCCCCCATCTAGGGGAGCACGTGCTGCTATTTCCGATTGCGGGTTGCCTTGTGGGTGTGGTTTTTCTTGTTGTTCGTAATTTAAAATGAAACCGTATTGTGGGGTCTGGCTGATGTGGCTTATGACGTTGTTACCTCCTGAGCATGCTCCTCTGCAACGCCACGTGTTTTATAAATGTATGTCTTATGCTCCTATCATTACTAGCGGCCGGCCGGAAGGTTGTAGGCCCATACTTGTATATTCTTGAGACTTGTAATAAACGGTTTCAAAAAAAAAAAAAGATAGAAGGCACAAAAAAAGAGTTAAAGTATAATGGTCAAGAAGCATCAAAAAGAGCAGACAAGGAATACCTTAGCAAGAAAAAATCAGTAAAGTTTATGATGAACTCCTGGGCAAAGGAAAATTGGTTCCCTTACCTGGATATCTTACCAAATCCATGGTATAGACAGGAGATCTTAAGGTTCCGCATTGAGATTAACCCATGGTTAATAAACAAAGGAAGCAAAAATAAAATGCTCGATCCCAAAGGGTGCTGTAAATGTAACCTGGGAACATAAGCAGACTCAGTGCATATTCTGCTGGACTGTCTAACAATCCTAGAGCAACGCAAACTCTGGCTACGTCCAATATTTGTAAAATATGGCATAAGAAACCGGGCACAAGCGATCAATGTTATCACAGAAATGCCCAACATAGAAATTGCAATCGCCTTGGGGAAGTTCATAAAGGCAGTACAGAGTTTTATAATAAATTAGAACTGATATTTTAGAATTTTATAATGAAATATTTTTATATCTAGTCTAGAACCGGTTTTATAATTTCGTAGGGAGTAGACCCACTAACAATGAAGTGAGATTTATTTATTATCTGATATGCATATAGGTCAAGAGGATTTTAATTTGGTTTTAATTTGGTCTGAATATTTAATCGGTAAAATTGCCGGTGCGATTGATGTGAATTAATTTTAAATTACACTAATTGTTTTGTATTGTTTAAAGATTATGATCTAAATAAACATATCTTTGACTTGACTTGACTTGCTCATGGCCTGGTTCTCACTTTTAAGTTAACTGTGTGACTGGATAAGTGTGATAAGTCTAAAGGCCTATCACATCATAATTTCAGTCTTTTTGTAAACCCAATCAAAAGCAAGCAACAGCAAGTGTTCCTGCCCCTCTTATCACACAAGATGGATTCCTGCTACTGAAAGTGCCAGCACTCACTGGAAGCCGTAGGGCCAGTGCATCAGGTACAGGTCCAGGTACTCAAGCTGCAGGTCCTGCAAGGACTTCCTCAGTGCGGGCTCCACATCCTCGGGGTGGTGCTTGGTGTTCCAGAGCTTGGAGGTCACAAACAGCTCCTCCCTCTTGATGGCCTGAGAGAGGAAGGAAGAAGAATGGGGTAAGACTGAAGAAGGGTATGGAAGCAAAGAAGACAAGTGAGGAAACAGAGGGTTTAAAACACTGGAAAGAGGCAAGGACACTTGAGGGCTCATTACTACGAGGCCTGCAGTAAAATGATGTGGTAATACTGCAGAGCGCGATATTTCCTCAGTGTGCTATTACCAGATCACTACGAGTGCGGAATAGGGGATAATACACAGTACTGACGTTTGCACACCAGGGAATCGTGTGTTTTGCCTCTTTCTGGCCTTTTTCCCCCCACACAAATTTCACAAGTGTTTTATATCTGGTAAAACGTGAGTTGTGAAAACAACTCGGGAGTGTAATAATTCCACAAAAACTGTGACCCCAATTGACGTGGAAACTTCCATTCGTTGCCTTATTGGGAGTCCTGCAGGAGTCAGAATAACTCAGGAGTTAGAACTGAGGAAACAGAGAACAGAAACAAGGAACAAAGTGGCTAAGTGGGTGAAACGTACAAACATTGAGGAGTCAAGAGCACTTACGTGCTCATTTCAGGCACTTACCTCCAAACGAAACCAGCTGATGTGTGCCCAGAGAAACCCCAAAGAAGCAGGTTATCCGACACAACTCGTCATCAGAGTCAGAAATGAGTAAGAACAGAAGAGAAGTGAGGAGTCATAGAAGACAAGTGAGGAAACTGTGTAAAGAAGATAATGTCGAGAAGCAAGAACACAGAAGAATGTGAGGGAAGACACAGGAGAGGTGAGAAATCATGGAAGACAAGTGAAGAAACAGAGTTAAGAAAAATATGGAGAGAAGCAATGACACAGGAGAATGTGAGGGAAGACAGAGGAGAGGAATCATAGAGGACAAGTGGGGAAACAGTTAAGAAAATAATGGAGAAAAGCAAGAACACAGCAAAATGTGAGGAAAGAGGGGGGAGGTGAGGTAAAAGAACACAACTGAGGTAACAAAGGTAAGAAAACAAACAATTAACATTGAGCTAGAATACTTAGTACAAAAACAGAAGAGAAGTGAGTACACAGAAAAGAGAACTGAGGAAACAAAAGAGATGTCGGCATTCGGGGGGACAGGAGAAGACAGGGAAGCCACCTGAAGAGAAGTGAAACAAGTATTTGCAATGCAGTAGGTCTTGTATTTACAAGAGTTTGAGCTATTGGCATTGTAAATGACAATGCTTTTATTTATGTGTTTGGAAAACCTGCAAGCGGTGCATAAACATGCACTTTGAACTTATAGTGGTTGCTTATGAGAAGCAAGGCTGTCAGTAACTGCACCTCTTTTACTGCCAGCCTTGCTTCTCGTAAGCAAGGACTATAAGTACAAAGTGGGTGTTTACAATGCCAATAGCTCATACTCTCGCACATTTGAGACCTATTGCATTGCAAATGCTTGTTACTCATTTTACTGGTTCTTCTGCTGGATCCCAATATCTGTCCTGGTTCTTTTCTCTTTCCTGCTCCTACGGAAGAGTTTGGTGATCACCATTTCCCATCATTTCTATTCGGCTATCAAGATTCTTAAGTTTGTCAATACGCCCCCTCCCCCCTTTGTGGGGTATGCCTTCTATTCGACACCCTCTAATGAAGGCATTTGGCCGCCTCCATGTATACTTTGCCTGAGTAGGGTGACAGTGGCTACAGAAGGGCGTCGCCTTTTCTTCAAACAATTTGAAGGAGACTCATGAGATTTCAACTAGCAAGTCCTTCACAGATGTTCTACTACTGCCAGTCTCTAAGCAGTCCCTTAAATGATATGCATGCCCTAATCAGATATTGTAACACTGCGGGAACATAGAGACAAGTTTATCTTAATAAAAAAAATCCCCTGCCTTCTACGATCTGCAATGCCGACAGAAAAATGGAAGCCTCAAAACCCTGAAGCCACATCAAGCCTATCCGGGGTTCACATTGGAGTTCCATTCAAAATGGATTTTATTTTCTTAATTGATCTTAAGGCAAATAGAGATAAAAGTGAATCATTGTACATAATTATATCAGGTTAATTGGGGGATTTGTTACGCACTACTTTCCACCACATGGAGTCCACATAGCACTTGAAATGTATGTGTATATGAATGCAACTTCCTTGACCCTGCTCACACTTTAACATGTACTTAAGTTGTAAAAAAAAAAAAAAGAAAAGTCCCAGTGCTCTCTTTAGGATGTAATTTCCGCCTGCACTGCCCATTGCCACTGTCAGCACAGCCAACTACAGTAAAAACACAACTACTAACCATCACACTCCTACAGTTGTGAAGGTACCTTGGGCCATATTATCAAGCACGGTGTAAAACTTATCGCCAGATGCGACATATTGTTGAAATATGTCGCATTCCTGTGCATTGAAAGTGACTCAGTGCGGCGCGGCCAAATGGCATGTGCTCTGCACTGAGTCACTTTCTTGTAAATCTGCCCCAAAGTCCCGAAGCAGAAAGCACAGAAGCAAACAATTCTGCCGCAATGCTCCAGGGCCCACAAAGTACATACAACAGATGATCCTGCGGCGCAAGCGCCATAGGATAGACCTGAAAAAACATAACAGAGCCATATTTTAATTGTTAAATGGCGGGAATATGCGAGAACAGAAGCACCCTTCAGCGGTGTGGCGTCCAGACCTGGCTGGACGCACGCTGCACTGAGGCTAGCAAGAAGGTGCACACGGACACTTGGAATATTCTCCGAGCCAAGACCCCAAGCAGTCTTGCGCTCCTTTATTTATCCCTTCGGGCGAGCCCGCCCTCCTGGTGCATGGATGCGTGATACAATGTAGAGTGCGGGCCGGGTGGCACCATCACTACATCCCTCCAATCTTTCAGATACTACGTTCATATAATGTTCATGACTTACTCCGTAGACACACGGCACACAAAGTCTCTCAGTCGTAGGCTGGGAGCAGGATTCGGCCGAAGACCATACTTCTGGCTCCGGGAGTTGTTCTCAACCCTAGTCCCCACTGAGTTATCACCCGATGACAGTGGGCTCACACTGGGGCTAATCTGTTCTACACCAGCCGGTGTTCCACCTTCCGGGCGCATTGGCGCCGTTGTATTATCATTCCTTGGGGTACTCTGTGGCACAATGTTTTCTCCCCACTCTTTTATTCCAGTTTCCTCATTTTCTGCTGGGACCCTGGCCAACACTTTCTTAAACCACGAGACGTGCCTTGTGACCACCTGGGTCCCGTGCTTGCCCGACACAATAGTTCCCTGCACGTTGGTGAGTTCCCATACCTCTGGCTCGTACGGGGTGCAGTACTTCCATACAGGGTACCGGTCCTTCACTATGACTCTGTCACCTACTTGGATGTCAGCCACTTGCGCCCATTGCGCTAAGCTGGCCTTGTCATTAGTGGTCCGTCTCCTGGCTTGCGTAGCCGCTGGGTCCAAATCCGGTGGACTCCAGGATGGATCTGTGGGAATGCCGTCTCGAGGCACCTTCTGGAATAACAGATGCACTCGGGCACACTGTGTCGTACAGTGGGGAGTCTGACGGTATGCACCCAAGAATTGCTGTAGGCAGTGCTCAACATCTTCGCCTTTTTCTTTTTCTTTTTTTTATTATTTTCTAATGCAGTAAATACAGAGATTTTACTTTTTCAACACCCAACCTCACACCCCCACCCACCACTACTGCAAAATTACCAAGTTTCAAGGACACGAAAACATATACAGTTGGGAACATTGGGTTCAAAGTCCACAAGGAGAGATACAAGGTAAAAGAAAGAAGAAATAATAAAGAGCATAGGAAGAAATAAAAGAAAGGAAAAGAAAAGGAAAAGAAAAAAAAGAAGAAGAAAAAATATGAACGCCGTCAGGACTTTGGCTGACCATAAGCTGCCCCTTTACCAGGACGTCCCTTTTACTACCTCCAGCCAGGTAGTGAAAGGTCCCCAGATGTCTAGCCCCTTCTTTCGCCCTTTGCGGCCTTTTTTATCATATACAGCCTTTTCGAGGTGGTAGGTTGCAACTAGCCTAGCCAGCCATTGGAGAAAAGGAGGCGGATCGGTCTCAATCCATGCTGAAGCAACACAGATCCTCCACACTGTCATAGCGACAAAAATAAGCGCTCCACCTTTTTCCCTGTTGACCTCTTCTTGTGTCCCCAGCAGTATGGTTATGGGAGTCAGTACTATAGCCTGGGAAATGACCCTCCCAAGAAAGTCCTGTATTCTAAGAAGAACAGGAGTAAGTTTTGGGCAGGCAGCGAACATGTGTACTACATCAGCGCCAAACTCCGAGCATCGAGGGCACAATGTCCCTTTGCCTGCTCCCCATTTGGCAATTTTGCTGGGGGTAATATATAGAAAGAAGATGGTTTTAAAATGTTGCGCCTGTAGTTTCGCTGACAGAAGGTCGCTTTGGGAGAGTTCCAGTGAGTTGTAGAACATGCTATGCGGGGCCTCTAGTTTTATGAGCCACTTATCAGCTATCCTAGACAGATCATCTGGTATATGGCTATTTAAAGCAGCGTAGATAGGACCTATCCGGGGGATCACTGGGGCCTGTAGCATTTTGATAAATTCAATCTCTGAAAACCCTGCGGGCCCCCCGGCCTATCGAGAAAGAAAGTCGCGAATAGTAAGATGTTTGAAGGTGTCTTGGTTTTTCAATCTATATTTGCTTTGTAGATCTGCAAAGGATTTAACTCCTACGCTGGAAATTAGGTATCCTAGCTTTGTAATACCGGCCTTATACCAGTCTACTAGATAGGACCTACCAAAGATAGCAGGCAAGTTACAGTTCGCACTGATAGGGGTATAGTAGTTAAGTCTTCCCAGCACGTAGGTTCTGCGGATGTTGCAAAAGACCTTAAAGGAGTTCATCAGTGTCTTGAACCTGACGCGCTTGTAGTATCCAAAGGATACCTGCCTGAACAGACAACCGCGGGTCTCCTCTCCCAATAAAAGCCGAAATGGTGAAGGAAGACCGGTTGAAGGAGAGAGGGAGTGTTCCTTCACCAATTCAGTGCTGTATTGCAGAACTGAAGCCCAGTAATAAAGTACTATATTAGGAAAAGCCCAGCCACCCCGCTCCCTGGGGAGAGACAGTTGCTTTAGTGCCCGCCTAGGTTGTGAGTAAGCCCAGATAAATTGCCTAAAGAGTTGCTGAAATTTCTGCAACCTTGGCCTTACTTAACTCCAAAGGGATGGAGCGACAATAGTAGAGCAATTTCTGGAAGTAGGTCATTTTAATTGCATTGCATCTGCCTACAAGAGTCAGGTGTAAATTGTCAATTTGTTTGAGGGCTCTCTTTGTTTCGGTGGCCAAGGGGGGATAGGTTCTCAGTTACAATTTCGTCTATGTTGGCAGTTATAGTTACCCCCAGATATTTGGCCTTTGTAACAATCCAGCTGTCAATCCAATTAACTTCATTGTTTATTATTATTTGGGTTTTATTTTTGTTCAATGCATACCCTGAGATTTTTCCAAATTTTTGTGCCTCTAGTTCCAATGCCAAAATAGCGCTCTCAGGTTCAGGGGTGGTTATGGCCAAGTCATCGGCGTAGGCCATAATTTTGGTGTTGATTCCCTGCATGCTTACTGCCAAGATTGCTGGATTCTTTTCAATTTTCTTAATTAGGGGATCTATGTAGAGGGCAAAGGGCAAAGGGGAGCAAGGGCAGCCTTGCCTAGTGCCCCGAGAGATGTTAAATTGCTCAGTTAACCTCCCATTAATCGACACACAAGCCGTCGGGCTCTGGTACAGAGCTTGTACAGCTTGCGTACGTTTTGGCCCAAAGCCCATCCTCTTCTTGACACACCGCAGAAACCGCCAGGAGACCCGATCAAATGCTTTTTCAGCATCTAGTAGAATCAGAGACATCGGGTCTCCTGTAACCTGTGCTGCGTCAAACAGAGTGATGGCCCGCCTAATATGTTCGGTGGTACTTTTCTCTGGGATGAATCCGTGTTGCCATTCTGACACCAGAGACTCAACTACAGAAGATATTCTTATTGCGAGTATTTTCGAATAGACTTTGGAGTCACAGTTTATGAGTGTGATTGGTCTGTATGAGCCCATCTCTAAGGGGGATTTACCTTTTTTAGGAAATATAGAGATTTTGGCATTGGACCAGGAGGCAGGAGGGGAAGCCCCGTTGAATATAGCGGTTACTACAGCAAGAAAGATGGATTTTATTTGAGATGCGAATATTTTATAGAACTCCACAGGAATGCCATCCATTCCTGCGCCTTTACCATCTGGCAGGCTGGCTAAGGCTTCTGAGATGTCATCCCAGGTCGGGGTAACCTCCAACTGCTCGCCGTTGTCCTGGCTGAGCTGCCTTAGCTCTACCTCTTTTATATAGTTGGTGATTTCGGGTTCTCCTGAATCAGCTGATCTGCTATTCTCCTCCGAGTATAACTTGGCGTAGAAATCTCGAAAACCCTCTTGTATTTTGATAGGATCACTGGTCTCTATCCCTGTTGACAGTTGGATTGCAAGTATTTCGCTGCTTGTGGCCTGCTGCCTGGTTTTAACAGCAAGGTGATGACCAATGCAGTCGCTACACTCGTAGTTATTTTCCCGCATTGCCACCCGCTTAGCTGCAGCTTTTTCCACGAATACCGCCCCTATTTCCGGCTTAGTAAGTATTACTTCATTTTGGGTGTTCTCAATATCCAGTCCAGTTTGAACCATTTGGACTAGTTTTGTTTCTGCTTTTGTTAGTTTTTCCTGGAGATCAGTTATTAGTAATTTATCTTTCTTGTTTTTCCTGATTGAGAACCTTAAAATCTCTACCCGAATACCAGCTTTTAGTGTATCCCAGACTACCATAGTTGAGGCAGTTCCTGTGTTTATTTACAGAAACTCCTGGATCCAAGCTTGCATGTGAGCCCGATATCCTGCATCTTGCAAAAGTGCTTTCTCGAAGCTCCATCTTGGTGCTTCCTTCCAGTTCTCCAGTCCCCCGATGTTCAAAATAAGCGGATTATGGTCCGACATGAAGCGCAGAGCCGTATCTACGGTACATTTGCCAAGTAAGGAGGTTGAAATCAAAAAGTAATCTAGTCTAGCAAATGACCGGTGTGGGGCAGAAAAGTAAGTGTAGCCAGGTTGAGTCGGGTTAAGCTTAGACCAAACTTCGTTCAACCCGTGGATTTGGGTTAGATTGATTATTGCTTGTACCAATGGGGTTTTCTACCTTTATACCTCCATTTGCTGTCTATTTTCCAGTCACAGGGCAAATTGATGTTAAGATCACCACAAATGATTATTGGAGTGGGCCAGTGAGCTAACTCCCCAGAAATCAAGTTAATGATCCCTGGGTCGTCAACATTGCTTCCATAGATTGAGCATATAGTGAAAGGAGGATTAGGGGAAAGGTGGCATTCGGAAATTACCCATCTACCCAATGAGTCGGATTTAACACGTGGATTTTTTAGTGGAAGTCTCCTTTCAGCCATAATTCCTACCCGTTTAATTTTAGCGCACTGTGTAGTAGCCCCTATAACCTTAAGCCCTAGTGAGTTTAGTAAGTGTTTTTGTGATCCCTCTATGTGTGTCTCCTGGAGACAGATAATATCGCCCCACAAAGAGCGTAGACTTTGTGCTACTTTTTGCCTTTTTGAAGCATCGTTCAGCCCACAGATATTGGCAGAAATGAACCTGAGAGTACTTATTTTAGCCATTTGGGTGTTTTAAGAAAAATAGGCCAGAGATTTCTTGATCCCTTGAACGCTCTTCCTTTGATGAATTCTTTAACCTTGCCCATTGTTTAAGTGAGTGATTGTGCGTGATAAGGTGTCCTTGATTCCTCTGTGTCATTCTAGATAACCCCCTCCCCCCCGGCTCACCCCCCCCTTCTTCGAGCAATCAGGAGTAACCTGAATGATGGGAGTCAGTGGTCAGTCTCAGCTGCTAACCACGCCTAAAAATAAATTAAGTATGTGTTCGGCTAGTTCGCACTTAAGAGTTACAGTAGAACATTACTAAATCAACAGACTTGTGCTTTACCTGGAGCTAAACTAATGTAAGGGAGCCCCTGGAAGTTAAGAATGAGAAAGAACGAAAAAAGCAGAAGAAATAAATATACCTACTTAGCCCTCCCCATCCCTCCCCTACCCTGCCCGTGCCCGTGTGGTAGTCTCTTTATCTTGGGCCCTTCTTGGACTTCATCTCTTCCAGGTATTCCCCAGCCTTGATTTCGGACCAAAATATTTTGGAACCCCCATTAATGATTACTTTAAGTCTGGCAGGGTTCATGAGGTAAACTTCTGCTCCCAGGTGCTGGAATGGGGAATTAGCAGTCTTGACCGCCATCTACGCTCTACTGTCTGATGGCAAAAGCCGGGTTTTGCAAAAAAGGTTATTCCATTTGCCCCCTTCTTGGAGTTTGGACGGGCCTGGTCGTATATCAGCTGCCTCAGAAGGAAGTTCCCAAAGTATACCAAGAACACACTTGGTTGACCACCTGCTGCACTATTGCCGTCGCGTTGTCGCCTTATGTTGAAGGGGAAGCGGTGTGCCCTCTGCACCACACGGTCCCAGTCCCAACCCGGGTATTTGGAAAAGGATTCTTGCAAGAGTTTTACTATGAACCGCCTGGGGTACTCGCCTTCCATCCCCTCCGGGATTCCAAGCAAGCGAAGATTGTTCCTGCGTTGGCGGTTTTCCTGCTCCTCCATTTTTGACATAATACCCACTAAAAAGGCGGTGTTGGTCTAGATCTGCTATTTAACAGCCGTTGTCTCTGTTTCCAGATATTCGGTGTGCCCCTCAATCATGGAGACATGATTGATTATGTCGGTGCATGTCTTATTCAATCGTCTTAAGCTTCCTTGCAGCTTTTTAACAGCCCCTTTAGCTGCGCGGTTGTCTGCCCGAACCTCTTCCTGGAATTCTTTAATTGAGGCTAGGATTGACACTAGTGAGGGTTCAGTGGTGACTGCTGGCAAGCTCTTTGTCTTTGTCTTTTCCCACTTTGTTAGGTGAGAGTCGTCTTCATCCAAGGGATAGGACATCTGCAAATCAGAATAATTCCACTTGAGTTGGCTGCGTCTTTTGCCCTTGCTTCTTACTGTCTTGGGCCGCTGCACCGTTCCGGTGTCTTTGATCGATTCCTCACTATCATCTTCGCTTGTGTCAAACCCCCCCTCGTTGGAAGAGGACCTTGTGCCGTCAGATACCGAGTAAATGTTCTCAGGCCCAGTTTCTGGAGTCCAAGGTGCTTGTGCACCGGCGGCAGCTTCCATGCCCTGGATGTAGTTAGCAATGCCGGTTTCTGGAGTTATGGAGGGATTGCCAAGATTACCACTCGGATGGGGGCAACCTTCTGCGTTCAAAGCTATAGTGACTAAAGATAGCTGGTTTTCCTGTTCGGTTGTCCTTTTACCGGTGTAAACAGCAAGAAGACAAGGGGGATTGCTCAAGATCTCAGCTGAGCTTTGTGGATCCGCAATGATTCCTGCGTCACATTGCGGCACACCCACTGGGGTTATTTCTACTGAGCTGATCTCTTGTTGCTGTTTTGGCATGGATGGTTGGGTAATTACAGGTCCAGGGGGGCACTCTCGGGGGAGGCGGTGTATGAGGGGGTCTTGGCGTTTGAGGTGGAGAGCTGTCCTTTGGCACACAAAAACATTCTTGCAAGCGGTGGCTGAGGGCAAATTGAGTCTTTAGACACCCCAGCTCCCCCGGGCTTCCCCAACAGTTTTTTACTCCCACTGACCTAATGTCTAAATTTAGTGGTGCTTTCCGTAGGAGCCGCATCTCTGGACTCAATGTTGGCGGTGGCAGTTTTCAGTTTGTTGCCTTTCTTGGCTCCCCTGCTGCTCATGATCAGGAAGCTGCGCTGGTACTGGCGCTGCCGCCGATTTCCCTCGTGTCCCAGGAGGCTAACGTCAGAAGGGTCAAGGCGTTGAATGCGGCCGAATCCGGGGCCAAAAGAGAAATGATCCAGAAGAGCAGATTCAACAGCAAAGACCTCCGACTCCAGGCGGGCAGCACACGGAGATCTACAGGGTTTTGGAGGTAGATTGCCAGCGTAACCGCAGCTGCTGTGTTCCACTGAGACCGCGAGCCGGGCATTAGCGAGCCTCCCGCTGTCAGTCTGTGCGCCTGTCTGAGCATCGCAGGGCGCCTAGCCGACCGACTATCGACTACGCGGCTGGCGTGAGTGGCTGATTAGCGAGCGAGTGCTCACGCTGACTCCATCTTTGCTCGTCAATCTAGAATTACAGTTCGCCTTTTTCAACGTCAATCCTTAAAGCCCTGTTCAGAGTCCGCATGAAGCGTTCTACTTCTCCATTGGCCTGCGGCCACTGTGGCGTGATTTTGCGTGATTCGCAAGGGACGTCAGGTACTCCTGGAAGGGCGGTCCATTATCTGACTTGACTTCTTTCGGAAGACCCATCATCGTGAAGACAAGGTCGAGCGTGGCTTTAACTTGAGGAAAAGCCGTCGAGGACACCACCTCTACAACCGGGAACTTGGAGTGTGAATCAATGATCACCAAAGTACTCCGTCCATCGGGAAATGATCCGAAATCAATGGTGAATTGAGTCCACGGCTCAGGACATGGCGCTTCAGTGATGACCAGAGATGGCGCCGGGTCATTGCCGGTGATGTTGCATGAGTGGCAGGTGCGGATGGCCTCTTCGACCATAGTGTCCATGCCAGGGAACCACACTTTGTTTCTGAGGCGTGCTATAGTCTTCGCGATCCCTTGATGCCCTTGATGCGCTAGACTGACCACTCTCCCCTGCAGGCTTCTGGGGATCACCAGCATGGTGCAGCGCAAAACATCCCCATGCAGTCCCTTACTAAGTTCATTACGGGCCCTCCATAGACGTTGACGGGACATCCTTTCTTCTTCTGTCAGGGCATGTGCTCCGTCAAGAAAATGTTGCCAGCTCCGGTCTGCCAAAGTTGTCTTTGCCTTGGCCAAACCTTCGTCGGTCGCGGTAGCCTTACCAATGTCTTCAAGTATAAGCGCATTGGGGGGGTGCGCTAGGTGGTGCTGGACCGACATGGCTGCGCTCTAGTGAGGCTCCAGGCAGTCGGGCGAATTACAACCCTGCAGTACCATCCTCCTTGCCAGCTACTGATGGCCTAATGCCACCGGCGAGTGGTACAGCGCACTGGGACTACTCGGTGAAACTTTGGTAAAAATCCGAGGCCCAGCGGTGGAGATATCGACACTTGGAGCAGCCGGGAGAACTCCAACACGCGAGGCGGATCAGCGGAGCTGGTCACTTTAGACCGGGGATCTGCGAGGCCAGTCGGGCCGCGGCTGGGACGTTGGTCCTGGAGCATTGCCGCTGTCACCCCCCCCGAATATTCGCTGGGGAAAGGACCCTCCTCCCCTCCCGGAGGTCTGATCTGTCGCCGCGGAGGAAGATAATTCTGCTCGAGACGGACGCTGAGGACCTGGTCTCGGGCCGCTGCTGTGCCGGAGGGCCTGAGCGCCATTTATCGAGGTCCGGGGTGAACCCGGGCCACATCCGCTACCTTCTTTGCCTACCCTGGGGCCGCGAAGTGCCTTGCGGGTCCCGACGACACCTGCCTGTGGGGATAACAGGGCTCGGTGCGGTGCAGTTGCTGGCGGTGCCACTTTATCCTGCCCCCCCTTGCTGGCGGAGTGCACCAGGGCCGACGCAGGGGACGGACCTTCGCCCGTACAAGAGGCCTTGGACTTCGATATTCCTGACCCTACTGCGGTGCGGAGAGAGTTGGGGGCGCTGTGGACTTTGCTGGCTCCTGTGTAGCGTTGGGCCCCCCCCCGGTTGGTCTCCTGGAACACCCGGAGGTCGATAACTTGAATTGTCTGTCCCAGGCCGGAGGTTGAGGGTGCGGGAGAACACAGAGGTGAGCGTGATTTGTGGCCGGGCCTTGGGCAGGAGCGTGTCGTGCTGTTCACGGGTCGCAATCCATACTTCGACTGGACTTGGTGATCTGGGCTAGCACCTGCTGATAGTATGGGCAAAACAGACACGAAACAAACCACGTTACATTTTAGTGCTCCTAAGAAGAAAACGCGCGCGCAATCCGCAGATGGAGCGGAGCTGGACCCTAGTGATGATACTGATGTGGACTGGAAGGCCCTCCTCGTGGGCATGCAGAGGAGCCTTACCTCCATTGATGCCAAGATCGACGGTATGAACAATCGTCTGGATGGGGTGGTACAACGGTTGGATCAGCACGGAGAGCGCCTGAAAGAGGCGGAGGAACGGATATCAGCACTGGAGGATGGGGCCGGTACTAGCGCGACTAAACTTTCGCAGATGGATCGACTGCTTAGGGTTATTGCGGAGAAAAACGAGGATTTGGAGGCGCGTTCCCGACGGAATAATGTCCGCCTGATTGGCCTAGCAGAGTCTAGTGGTGGTGGCCGCATGGAGGAGGTCATAGAGTGCCTACTGGTCGAAAAATTTGGACGGGATTCTTTCTCGCCACAACTGGTGGTGGAGCGTGCCCACCGCTCATTGGGGCCCCGGCCGGTCCCTGGAGCTCCGCTGCGCCCTGTCATCATCAAGTTCCTAAACTACAGAGATCGCGATGCCCTGCTGCGCCTGGCCCGGGAAAAACAACCGATTTTGCACGAAAATACCACTCTGTCGTTCTACCCAGATTTCACTCAGATGGTACAGGAGGCCCGTCGCAAGTTCGCGGGAGTGAAGAAGAAACTATTGCAGCGAGATATTCCATACTCTATGCTCTATCCCGCAAAGCTTAAGATCACGCACCATGGCAGGGCCTTCTTCTTCGGCAACCCCCAGCAGGTGGAGGACTTCCTAAAAAAAGAACAGCACTCTTCTGCCTCTCAGCGGCGGAGCCCCGAGGCGAGGTCCGAATCCCGATCTCCGACATCTGCTCCGGACTGATGAGTACTACTGTCAAGCTCGGTTATGTGGTTTATGGTTGATGGGAGGGATGTAGATCCCGGCAGGTTTGGGCTGTCGTGGTGGGAGGGGGCGGGGCGAGATTCGGATTCATTGCTAGGGGAATTGTTCTTGGGGAGGGTCTCCTCCGACGCGTTGGGGAAGTCGGATGGAAGGGGAGTGGGAGGGAAACGCAAATGCAGACACACACTTGGGCGTTGGGACTCACACACTCACACGTTTGGTTTAAATACATGGCGGCCTCTGTGCTGGGCTTCGGGAGGGGTGGTGCGGCATGCTATTCACGCGGGAGGGGTTGGGCTGCGGGGAGCGAGGGTCGGTCATGGGGCCTGTCCGTGGTCACTATTGGACGCAATTATGTGTAATGGCACAGAGGGGTGAGACTTTGCAACGCGATCCACATAGCAGGGTCAATATTTTAACGTGGAACATACGAGGGCTGGGTGATCCGCGTAAGCGCAGACAGGTCCTGGGTTATCTTGATCGTCAACAGATACATATTGCATTGCTGCAGGAGACTCATACAGATCCCCGCCGATTGCCGACATTTGCATCTCGATGGGCGGCTTATTCCCTATTTTCTTCATACTCGACATACTCCAGGGGAACTGCCATATTAGTTAAGAAGCATACTCCATTTGTGCCTTTGGGAGAAAAAACAGATGTGGGGGGGAGGTACTGTGTGGTGTGGGGGCGGATGGGAGCTACTCCCATCACCATTGCATCATCCTATGGACCCAACTCAGATGAGCCTGCGCACTTCATCTCCCTGTGGGAGGTCATACAAGACATAGGATCTACACACGTAATCTGGGGAGGGGATTTTAATGCCACTTTGAATCCTGCGTTGGACCGGTCTCAAGCGGGCACCACACATCGCATACACACTCAGGCATACCTGTCTGATCTAATGGCTCATCACGCTCTGCTCGTCGCCTGGCGCCATGTTCACCCGGGAGTGAAAGAAGGCACACACTGGTCGGCGCCGCACTCTACTTGGGCTAGATTAGATTATATCTTGATCTCCAGAAGTTTGGGATCCTCTTTGCTATGTGCCCGGCACCTGTCCCGCACGCATTCGGATCACGCTCCCGTTTTGATTACTCTGGCTAGGACTGGCCTCGTCGGAACCCCGCTCCCCTGGCGCATGCAGCCTAATATTCTTTTAGATGGGCTTTTTAAGGCTGAGATGTCTGATGAGATCACGGAGTTTCTGGATCGGAATAGGGAATCGGTGGACTGTGTGGCGACGGTGTGGGAGGCCTTTAAGGCCACCATGCGAGGAGTATGCATTTCCAAAGTTTCGGGGGTCCTGCGCTCGCTTTGTACCACGCTGGGTTCCCTGGAACGTGAGCTACATGCACTAGAGACGGCCCCTAATTTTTTGAATGACCCCAAGGCACAGTTAGACTATCGCAAAAAACTCACAGAGTACAAGTCTACTGTGGACAGGGAGGTCAATTTTCACGGTAAGTACTTTACTGCACGAGCATATGGGGAAGGTGAGCGACCCGGTAGATTTTTGGCGGGAGTGGTTCGCCCCCTGCGCTGCGCTAGCCACATACTGGAAGTTAAAGCCCCAGATGGCACGTTGATTCGTGACACACACTCCATACTCTCTACCTTCGTATCTCATTACTCCAACCTATATACGTCCAGGCGAGAGTCGCCGTTAGAGATGTCTGACTACCTGGCGGACCTCACGCTAGGATGGATTTCTGATGCCCAGCGAGAGTTTCTCGCGGCTCCCATCGGACTAGCCGAAATTAAAGACGCCATAATGCAAACGGCGTCGGGCAAGACGCCGGGTTTTATGTCTGAGACCCTAATTGTCTCTCTGCTTAAGCCCGGGAAGCCCCCGGATTGCTGCGATTCCTATAGGCCCCTCTCTCTTATCAATTGCGATGTTAAGATTCTCGCCAAAGTCTTGGCGAATCGCGTTAATCTCTTGATCGGAGACTTGATTCTGCCGGACCAGGCGGGGTTTATCCCTGGCAGATCTACGTCCCATAATTTGCAGACGCTTTTCTCGATCCTACAGAATGCCGATCCCTCCCTTGCTCTGGTGGCGGTGTTCCTGGATGCCATTAAAGCATTTGACTCGGTTGAGTGGGATTACCTCCACTTGATTCTGAGGAACATGGGTATGCCGTTGGCATTCTCCAGATGGATCCACATTCTGTATCATCGCCCAATGGCAAGAGTCCTCATTAATGGTCGGGTGTCTGATCCTTTCCTGGTCACCAGGGGCACCAGAGAGGGGTGCCCGCTGTCGCCACTTCTCTTCGCCTTGGCGATAGAACCCTTGGCGTCCCGTCTTCTGCAGAATTATCTGGCGGCGTCCTTGAGGTGTCAACGACGGCAAATTTTGCTGTCGTTGTACGCGGACGATCTCACGTTATACATCAAACATACCCGGGACAATTTAAACCCCATACTTAGAGAATTCGTGAGGTTTGCACTGTACTCCGGAATACACATAAATTGGGGCAAGTCCGCTGTCTTCCCTCTGACGGATGGTATTGACAGAGTCCCTCTGGAATTTCCACTAGAATGGCGTGAGACTGATGTGAAGTACCTGGGAGTGTGGGTGTCTAGAGATCGACAGGAGGTGATGCGTATGAATTATGGCAGGGCTCTCGAAACTATACGGTCGAATGTGACCAGGTGGTTGACCCTACCGTTGACCATGGCAGGTCGGACTTCACTTATAAAGATGAATATACTTCCCAAACTGCTCTATTGCTTCTTAAAAATACAATTTCATACGGGTGGCTATTTTTTTCGGACACTGCGATCTGTTTGGTGTGGGGCAGGAAAGGCCGAGGCCAAAATGGAGTGTGCTCACGCGCCCCTACATACAAGGCGGATTTGATATTCCTGACTTCGAACTCTACTATAACTGTGCACAGGCACATTTTGCGTACTATTAGTATAGGTCTTCCCCTTTCATGCCACAGACCGCGGTTGAACACTGGTTGGCAGACCCGATCCCGCTGGAGGGAGTGGTCCTGGCTGGGGTACCCTCGTCTCGCGCGGAACACAACCCCGTCCATACCACAACACAGGCCTGGAATTACATTGCTGATCACATGGGTGCAATGTTACTTTACTGATGCCCCTGGTGTATCATTCGACCCTCCCACTCTTAGGAGAAGGGTTGTTTCAGCAATTAAAATTAAAAATGGGAATTACTAGCTGGGGTGACCTATTTCATGAGGGCAGATTCCGCGACCTCCAGCTCCTCTACGGAGACAATGTCCCCACCCCCCTGGAGGTCTTTGCGTTTGTACGGCTCTGCAGTGCTCACTTTGCCACTGGATTCAAGCAAGCCTGGCTGAGGACGGCTGAAATGCCAGAAACCGGTCCTAGGAAGCTTGTTTCCGGTCCAGGGAAGGCATGGCTTGGCAGTTCGGGCTGGACTGTTCCCATGAGGCGCAGGGTCAGACTGATTTGCATATGGCCATGTCTGAACTGGGGTGGCAGAGTGGGCTAAAGAACGGTGATGGATCAAACCCGGATCTGTTGACTGGGTGTGAGTGTTTGATTGGTTCTGATGCTCCGTCCATCACCACCCCCTTTTGTACCGGGAGGCGACTTCACTTTCCCCCTTGCACGCCGGGCGCAGGCTCGACCACGTGACAGTGGGAGCGCTGCGTACAGCCAGAGCGGGCCTTCCCAAGCTAGGGCCGCAGGCTCGACAACGTGACAATGGGAGCGCTGCGTACGGCCAGAGCGAGCCTTCTCAATCTGGGGACGCAGGCTCGACAACGTGACTGTGGGAGCGCTGCGTATGGCCAGAGCGAGCCTTCTCAAGCTGTGGCCGCAGTCTCGACAACGTGACAGTGGGAGCGCTGCGTACGGCCAGAGCGGGCCTTCCCAAGCTAGGGCCGCAGGCTCGACAACGTGACAATGGGAGCGCTGCGTACGGCCAGAGCGAGCCTTCTCAATCTGGGGACGCAGGCTCGACAACGTGACTGTGGGAGCGCTGCGTACGGCCAGAGCGGGCCTTCTCAAGCTGGGGCCGCAGGCTCGACAACGTGACAGTGGTGTGGAAATATGGATTTTTCTGGTCAGTTATGTCCCCTATCTTGGACCCCAACGGTTTCATGTATAAATCACAAGTATATGTATGTTCCCTCCAGTTCCAGTTATGAAGACGCAAACACATGTGTGTCCACCGCCAACATGTCCTCTTTCAGATCCGCCATAAATGGGCCGGATATTCCATTCCTAAGTACGAAAGGCCACCGGCTTTATATGGTTCACTTATGCCATTTTACAGTCCAGGCAAGTAGGCCCTGATTCTGCCATCAAGCTTTCCCGGCCTTCTGCCTCTGAAAGCTTCAGTCTGAGCTCGCATCTGTATCCATGAACTTTGTCCTCATTCTCTGCGCAGCTAACGGTGCCTGACATCAGCCTGTTGCCTGCCAAAAACTGTATTTCACCTTCGAAATTATCTGCTCCGCTCCCTACCCAATGCATTCCTGTCTAGTAGTTTAAGTAAACATTCTTCCAGCTACCGAGCAAAGGGCCCGGCTTCTCTGTCATTATGCAAGTAATTCATAGCCCTGTTACTATGGAAGATTCCTGCCCTCGCATCTAGTGTAGACACTTAGACGCTTGTACACGCACTAACAGTCAGTATAGTCAGTATAGAATAAGATTCTACTCCAAGAAGGCCTCTCTTTTGGATAACACAGTTCTTTAAACATAGGATGTTAGATATGATTTGGGATTAGGTTGACTTGACTCTCCAGACTTCTGTCGCCACATGTAGAGCTAAATGTCAAGTCACCTTCACCCCCTAGTTGCACGTCAATCACACGTCATGCTGCTGCGCGCGCATTTCTGCCAAGTATTTCTGCTGACATTGCGAAATTCTTTCATGGAACCACCCTATTATGACATCATGCCTGATGACGTTCTTTAGTTACGCCCAGTTACACCCACTTTTGCTACGCATGTATGTTTTATCTTTACTATCAATTGTTACGCCTCCTCCATTTGTTTCACTGTAATGCCTATTGTATAAAAATGATTACTTATCAATAAAGTACGGTCTTCACTTCCTGAACCTTCGTGGTGATGGAATCTGGAGCTCATCGATTTAAATTGATTATGGAATAAAGCCCGTTCCGAACCTCTAATACCACGGATTCTGCCTCTTATTTTACTGAGCTATTGTTATAGATTTTCCGCATCAAATTAAGTCCCGGTAATTAAATTATTTACCACATGAATGGCGCCCGAATAGGGACACTTTCTCATCTCACGCGCCGGCGGTGCGTTGCAGGCCCAGTCTCCTGTCACAGCTGGACGGACAACAACGCGTACCCACAGGATTTCCTGTATCTCCCTCCTGCCGAGCGGGGGTAACTGAGGCTGCGATCAACACCCAGACGAGGCGGTGAGAAGTGCGAAGTATCCCGACCAGAGCCTAGCTGAGAGAGCAAGATCCGAGGTATACAGAGGCCCACCAGTTTCCGAAGTTTCCGAAGTTTCGAGTCGAGTCCAGTCCGGTTCAAGTTCAGTTCAGTTCCGAGGCCTTCCGTTCCGAGCTACCCGGTGAGTACCATTATCGGGGAGGCGTTCTGACGTGCACATAGGTTGTGCCGGTCAAGACGGGTTTGGGTACACAAATCCGGTCTGCACTGTTTCAGCAGTGTATCTGTACTGTTTAGCAGTATATCAAGTATGTCTAGTATATAATTCAGATTTACCTAGTTAGTATCGAGTATTATGCTTAGTGACTAGTTCCCTAAATGACCATCATTGTTTATTCATTAAATGTTAAATGTTAAAATGTTTTAAATACGTTCTGTATATTGTGGTGTGAATGACTGTTCATTATTGTGTTTTATGGTATTAAACGTGTTCAAAATTAGGTACCAGATCAGATCAGTTCTCAATATGCCGCTCTTTTCGAAATTAAGACAGATCACAACTAGAAAAGGGGTACTCGAAGAAGCTGTTCCCATTCCTCCTAGGGACACTCCAGGGTACTTCATGTATCATAAACATGGCCTAGACGCCATATTATTTCTTGATCTATGGGTAGACTACACCAAGGAATTACCAGAAAGTCAGAGGTGGCCCGCAGCTGGGACCTGGGATGCAGATTGTATTGTGAAAGTAGAAGAAGAATTATGGAAAAGGAAAGCTAGACAATCACAGAAAGACGCCATTGAATTATGGCGTAAAGAATCATATAGACGTACAGAAAAAGCACGTAGACAGGAAGAGAAGAGTAAGGAGAATTCAAATAAAGTTCGAGAAAGTGTATTAATTGAAGAAGGTACTCGAGTAAAGTCAGAACAAACAGACAGACAAAGAAATGCCCTCGTGAATGGTATGTATCCTCTTCTGGCCGAAGGACTACCTAAGGCTACCCCGGAGATACCAAAAGACTTGCCACCCCCATTGTTTCCGATAAAAGCACATCCCAAAGGGCATCCCAGATCCGCAGAAGATGTTTTTCTTTCCTCTTATTTAGACGACGCAGCTCCCAAGTATGCTAATGCTGCGCCACATAGACCGTCTGCCGAGGGGGTTCAACGCCAAGACCCTCCTTCGTCTGTACCTCTGCAACAGCAAACTCCGACACAAGTTCCGGCAAGCACATCTGTTTCTACATCCGCATCCACACCTATGGTTGCTATATCTCGTTCAACGAATCCTTTCACATCCAGCACCCCAGGTGGTGCTACCGGAGGTACATCAAGCATTTTTTCTACGCCACCCAGAACAAATAAACTTTCCTTTCAAGAAATAGCCCACCAACGTACGCCCAAACTAGTAACTCCCAACACGCTCAAGGAACTTCTAATAGACTGTAGATATGACCCTGTGCCCGGAAAAGGGGACGAAATGATGCTGGCATCATTACGTATCCGACGAGCTGCAATATATTTAGGGAAGCTACCAGGAATGACTGCACATTTAGAAAATATATATCATTTTGTTCAGTCAGGGCGAGACCCTGAGAGTATTACCAGAGCCATGGAGTACCAAAAGGTGGAAATACAGGGGGAACTGTTACGTTTCCTCATAAACTGTGCGATCAGAAATCAAGACCAACCAGGGGTAAATACGGAAGAAATGCAAATTCTTACCACATGGGGTAAGAATATATCAGAGGGGAGACACGATAAACGATCATGTATAGTAGCTATGAGCCGAAAGATCCGCAAAGAAATAGAACGAATACACGAGGAAAGGTTAGCAGTAGACGAACCAGAACAAACCGAGGACGAGGAAGAATTAGAACTGCCCACAGGACAGTTAGAAACTATGGCCTATGTAGGTAGAGGAAGATCTTGCAATAATACTAGATGCTTTACTGATCCGACATGTCCGATACGTTCAGATAATAACAGAAAATTCCAAACTCCTATAATAAATATAAGGTCCCCCGAACATTCATTCCAAGCCGCTGACAAATTACTCCGAGAACGAAGGGGTTATCATATACTCGATTCTATGGACGAACAAGAATTAGCCAGGTCAGCCGTTCACTGGGTTGATAGTCCTGGAAAATATGGTGATGATACACTAGCACATACGTTTTTGAACCTCGCCCCAGATGAACAGCGTTTAGCTGGTATCTACATGATTCAACAACTCCTTATATTATATAAAAGCCAACACTCCGATCCTGGTCCCTTACCTGACATATTGACTGAATTACTCACGAATAAATGGAGAGGGTCCGGTACTAAGTTAATTAGAGAAATACTAGAATCTAGGAGGCAGTACATTCTTTTTGTATGTCCTGAACATGTCTCACTGCCCATCAAGGAAAGAACGACGTATTACATGGATAGACAGAATCCCTTACGCGAAGTGCACCCGATAAAGGGTGATGACAATGAGTTTAAACGTGTGTTTGTATACACACCCATATCTAAAATAGAACTATTAGAAATGAAGAAAGTGGTACCCAGTCATGATAAAGACCCAGCAGGTTTCCATCGTGAAATTAAAGATATGTTACTCATGGGAGAATATACCTACCCCGACATTATGACAATATTGAAGGTATTAATGCCTGCGGGCATTTACGAAAAACTCAAGGAAAAGGATTGGGAGGTGGGAGACCAGAAGATAGATTGGACAGCATTAGAGAACGAAGAAAAAGCTCGAGGTCCAGGTTCAGGGCTCGGGGACAAGATCAAAGCACTACCAGGTCTACTAGTACAGGTATTGCCACGTTTATTAACTACGAAAAAGGAAGACTGGGGTGCAATATCAGCCTGTAAACAGAAATCAGATGAAGACACTAGTGATTTTTATTCCAGATTTGAGAAATGTTTTGGTATAAATAGTGGAATAAAAGCAAGTAGCGAGTCGTATCCACATCTGTTTGTGACAAAGTTAGTTGAAAATGCCTTGCCCCAAGTTAAGAATAGAGTATTGAAGTTCGAGAGTACCTGGCAAGGTAACACTCCGTCACAAATGTTACAAATGCTACAGTATCATCACAATAGAATTAGAGAAGAACAAGAACATGAACATAGACGCATGAAAGACACGAAAATGAAAATGCTAGTTTCCCAGACAGTGCCAGTTGACGGTCATAAGAAGGGTATAACACAGTCCAGTGTTTCAATAGGTCCTGTTAAAGGGACGTGCAACTATTGTAAACAGCCAGGTCATTATGTACACGATTGTCCAGTTTTAAAACATAATATTGCCATAGGTAACGCAAAAGAAAGACCACGACCAATTAGACAGGATCAGAACCAACAAGGAGCTCCGCAGCATGCACAGTCCATGCCAGCTCCGCAACAGTCTATGCCAGTTCCACCACCGCAGCCTATTGCTGCCACACAAACAACGACCCGACAGATGTATCAGACCGCACAGTATGACTATCCTGATTATCAACGATACTCATGAAACAGCCTAGAGAGGGAAGTTGGCTTACCCCTTATTGAGGTCCCTGTAGACCAAGAAGGACCTTATGTACACAGTGAACTGTTAGGTCAAGATAGAAAATTCTTACTTGATACAGGGGCAAGTCGAACAACAATAAAACGTAGTGAAGTTCCAGGGGCACCCCTCTCAGGCACACAGAATATTTCCCTTGGCTTTTCAGGAAAACCTATCATTAACGAAGTAACACAGCCTCTTCCACTTACGATCGGTCCCTTGACACGAACTACAGATTTATTACTTACTAAATCATGTCCAGAAAACTTGTTAGGCATAAAAACTTTGAAAGCTCTAGGAGCTATTATATGTTGTTCTCCGGAAGGAGTAAGATTATTTTTACGTGATTTCAAAGGGCACTACGTGTCCCGAGACATGGATCACCGACTACAGACTTTACCGACACATTTATGGGCACAAGGCCCTACAGATGTTGGTTGCATGAACATTACACCATATCGAGTCACACTAAAGGCAGGAGTGGTACTTCCACGAATGCGACAATACAAGTTACCCCCAGATGCTGTAGTGGCTTTACTACAAATCATTGACGAGCTTATTACCCAAGGAGTGGTTGTGGAAACTGACTCCAATGTATGTAATTCAC
Organism: Triturus cristatus; assembly: GCF_964204655.1. Lineage (NCBI taxonomy): Eukaryota > Metazoa > Chordata > Amphibia > Caudata > Salamandridae > Triturus > Triturus cristatus. The sequence continues at coordinate 865,772,636 of NC_140586.1, read as the reverse complement.
CGATAATTCCGATTCTTAAACGAACCGATCCAACAGCCCCGCCAGTATATCGATTGGTTATTGATCTGCGCGAATTAAATAAATGCATAGTACCACAATACCCCGTAGTCCCAGACATTTCTTCATTACTGACAGCCATTGATTCCGAAGCAACATTCTTTACTGTAATTGATCTCAAAAATGCCTTTTTCAGCGTCCCAATAGATCCGGAAAGCCAATACTTGTTCGGATTTAGTTTAAATGGACGAAGCTTTAAATTCACACGCGCACCTCAAGGATTTACAGAAAGCCCCAGCATTTATAGCCAAGCACTGAAACGAGAACTCGACAGTATCCACATGCCAGTCAACACTGCCCTGCTTCAATATGTCGATGATCTGCTGATCACCGCTAGAAGCGAACCTGAATGTGAGAAAGCCTCACTGACGGTATTACAATTTTTGGCCGAAAAGGGGCACAAGGTGTCCCCTTCTAAGCTGCAATTCTGTGTCCAGCGAGTTGTTTACCTTGGTCACTCGCTGTCCAAGGAGGGAAGGCAGCTTACACCAGATCGCATCCAGCTAATTGCAAATATGCCGATACCCAAGACACAAAAGGAGGTGCGGGCTTTCATAGGCCTCACTTCATATTGTAGGCAGTGGATCCCTCAGTATGCATTTCTAGCAAAACCCCTCATTCAATTGACAACACAGGAGGCAGCCACATCGACTGTTCTCCCTTGGACTCGGGAACATACACAAGCTTTTGAAAGCCTAAAGAAAGCCTTATGCCAAGCACCTGTTTTAGCAACACCATGTTACAATAAACAGTTTACACTCTTCGTTACAGAACGCGAAGGTACTGCCTTGTCAGTACTCACACAGGAACAAGCAGGATCACACAAACCATGTGCTTATTTTTCTAGTACATTAGATCCCGTAGCTCAGGCTTTGCCGGCGTGCCTGAAATCAGTGGCAGCAACAGCTTTAGCAATCAGACAAAGCGATGCCATAGTATTAGGACATCCATTGACAGTACAAGTACCACATGCAGTAGAGGTTCTCTTGAACCGCACACAAACACAACACTTGACTATAGCACGACTCACTGGTTACGAATTAACATTGTTTCAGCCACATATAGAAATCAGACGTTGTAGTACATTGAATCCTGCCACACTGTTACCTGTAAATGGAACAGACCCACTTGCACATGATTGTATTGAAGTTATCACTATCACGACGAAACCCAGACAAGATTTGACAGACGTCCCATTGTCAGACCCAGACCTGACGTTGTATGTAGATGGTTCATGTATGAGAACAAGTACAGGAGAGCTAGTGGCCGCTTACGCAGTCACAACAGACACTGAAATCATTGAAACAAATTGCATAAATACCTTATCCGCTCAAGCAGCAGAGCTCATCGCTCTGACACAAGCCTGTATTCAAGCCACAAATAAAAAAGTCAACATATACACTGATTCACGTTATGCATTCGGAGTTGTACATGACTTCGGCGTGCTGTGGCGAGAGAGAGGTTATTTAACTTCTCACGGTGCCCACATTCAGCACGGACCCCTTATTCATGCCTTATTAGATGCAATACATCTACCAACTGCAATATCAATTATGAAATGTAAAGCTCATACGAAAGTTACTGATATCATTTCTCAAGGCAATGATCTAGCTGACAGAACAGCTAAACAGACTGCTCAAACTCAAACATCCGACATGACAAAGACAATAGTCCCGACACCAACACATTGCATGATGGTTAAGGATCCCGCTCTTGACGTAATCGACATACAGACACATGCTACACCAGACGAAATAAAGAAATGGACTGAATTAGGAGGGATCCAAACGGATCAAGGATGGATGACGAAGGAAAAATCTGTGTGGTTCCTTCCTGATTCAATGGTCCAAGTCGTTATTAACACTGTACATAGTCCAGCACATCTAGGAGAAAAAGCTATGCTAGACAGCATCCAACACATTTGGTTCAACAAACATTTACGAGCAGCAGCTAAACAAAAAGTCCGTACCTGTATGATCTGTTGTCAGTTTAACACAGGTAAAAGTATTCCCGTAGAACAGGGTGGATTTCAGCCTCCTGATCACCCTTTTGAAGTCCTCCAGATGGATTATATCCAGATGGAACGATGTCGAGGATTCAAATATGTTCTCGTAGTTGTCTGTGCTCTTTCCCGTTGGACAGAGGCATACCCGGTTTCAGATTACACTGCCCCGACTACTGCCAAACAGTTAGTTCGAGAATTCTTCCCACGGTACGGTTTACCACGTGTTGTCTACTCAGATAACGGCCAGCCGTTCTCATCCGAACTAATGAAACACGTTTCACTTTTGTTAGGTTATCAGTGGAAATTTCACTGTGTCCGACACCCCGAGGCAGCAGGTCTTGTGGAAAGACATAATCAGACCCTGAAAATTAGATTGTCCAAAATATGTAGAGAGAAAGGTGTCGACTGGGTAGTAGCCTTACCCGTTGCACTCTTTTACATGAGAATGGTAGCACACTCTCGAACAGGGCTATCCCCTTATGAGGTGATCTTCGGAAGACCACCAAATATGTGGGGGACGCCTATACCACGCAAAATAACTGATATTGACTGTAATATGCTGACAGATTACTTGGCTTCCTTGATGTCTGCACTACAATCTTGTCGTTCACAGGTAGCTGCAGCCTTTCCCGACAACACCGAGGTGAAACCCCATGACGTAATTCCAGGGGATTTGGTTTTAGTGAGGAACTTTGATCGGAAGTCTCAGCTGGATCCTAGGTGGAAATCGCCTCAGCTCGTACTGCTAACGACGAGGACAGCCGTAAAGATCGAAGGACGAAAAGGCTGGATACATTCAAGTCATATCAAGAAATTTCATGGACTACCGTCAGACGTAAACGACACACCTTGCGTGTCTTCCCCGAGTGACTCTAAACTCCCTTTGGTTGAACTGAGTAGCCATGAACAATACAAACTAAAACTTAGGTCTAACAAGTCAGGCAATTTGATTGTTTAAGTCCTCTCCAAGGTGAATCGGTCGAATTTGTCTCTGACATGTATCCCTTAGACCTGTATAGAGAAAGAAACAAAAGGATAAAGCTGAAACGACATGCGTACTGTAAATCACTGCGTAGTCATTGCACAGTGACGTTATTAATTCTGTTTTCCTTAAGTCTTTTAATAATTACTGCAAGTATATTGTTGCATATATATTATCCTATTTCTAGACATGTTTACAATGTTACTGCTGAACATTCTTTTAGTGAATTACCTCCGCATGAATTGTCTTATAGATTTGCGCTGCGCAATAACACTTTTATTAGTATGTTACATCATTCCCATCAGGTTAGCAATGCTACAAATTGTTGGATATGTGGCCGACTCCCTCCCTATCAGAACTATAAAGGAATTCTACCTCTCTTTCCATACCCGTTCACACACAACGGCTCCTGTGGAGCATGGTTTAGTTTAATTAATTACCTAGATTCGAATTCCGCAGTTTATCAAGACAACTGGGTATGGGGAAACCTGAACTTAGTTTTGCTTAAAGTCTGCTACCCTAACAAGGAGGGACTTCCCAAAAGAACAGGAACTGATCTAGAAAATGAAGTGTATGGATTAGGTAATTTTACGCTCAATCTCATGATCTTGAATATCGAATCCGAAGCTACTCCAATTTTGCCCGCCATGTCAGTATTTCCAGTTAAAGGTGAATTATGTGTAAGAAAGAATGGTTCCATACATATGGGCCATAGTAGATGCACCACTGTAATAGAATTTAGTGATCAAGGCAAGTCTACATTTAGAGCTTCCCGCCATTCCTACTTCATATGTGGTCAGACAGCATACATACGTTTGCCACTAGATTGGGATGGTACCTGCTACATCGGATTCCTTTTGCCACCTGTTTTCCTAGCTCCTCCTGATTATCACAGAAATACTCATTTAGTACACAATAGAGAAAGGAGAGATCTCCCAATAGTCGATTATACTGAGACAGCATGGGAAAAATACACAGATTTCAATAAAGGTCTCTTTCCCTATATAGGTACAGTTACCAATAGTAAGCTGATACGTAGATTAACCAGAACCCTTGAAGCAGTAGTGAACGAAACTATTTCCGCCTTAGGCAATTTAACAGAAGAGCAGTCTGCTATGCGGATTGTTGTGCTTCAAAATCGTCTTGTCCTTGACGTCATCCTGGCCGATAGGGGCGGAGCTTGTAGGGTCATCGGATCAAGTTGTTGCATTTTCATACCAGAAAATTCGCCATCTGTATATAAAGCCATAACTCGCCTTCATAAGATTGTAAGCCAGATACACCAGAATCCAGGCACCTGGACTTGGTCCGGTTGGTTTTGGAGTGTATTATCTACCTTTGGATGGAAGGTCCTATCCTTCCTAGGTATTGGCTTCCTCATATTATTCAGTTGCTGTCTATGTCTACAATGTGGACCAGCGATCTGTGGTCTGTGTGCCACATCGTGTATTCCACCACCAAGATTTCATTCATCACGGAAGAAGAAAGAAGAACAAATGATGCTATATGAACAGATCGATGGATTAATGAAGATTGATATCTCTTGACGGGCAAGTAGGGGACAAGGAGGGAATGTGGAAATATGGATTTTTCTGGTCAGTTATGTCCCCTATCTTGGACCCCAACGGTTTCATGTATAAATCACAAGTATATGTATGTTCCCTCCAGTTCCAGTTATGAAGACGCAAACACATGTGTGTCCACCGCCAACATGTCCTCTTTCAGATCCGCCATAAATGGGCCGGATATTCCATTCCTAAGTACGAAAGGCCACCGGCTTTATATGGTTCACTTATGCCATTTTACAGTCCAGGCAAGTAGGCCCTGATTCTGCCATCAAGCTTTCCCGGCCTTCTGCCTCTGAAAGCTTCAGTCTGAGCTCGCATCTGTATCCATGAACTTTGTCCTCATTCTCTGCGCAGCTAACGGTGCCTGACATCAGCCTGTTGCCTGCCAAAAACTGTATTTCACCTTCGAAATTATCTGCTCCGCTCCCTACCCAATGCATTCCTGTCTAGTAGTTTAAGTAAACATTCTTCCAGCTACCGAGCAAAGGGCCCGGCTTCTCTGTCATTATGCAAGTAATTCATAGCCCTGTTACTATGGAAGATTCCTGCCCTCGCATCTAGTGTAGACACTTAGACGCTTGTACACGCACTAACAGTCAGTATAGTCAGTATAGAATAAGATTCTACTCCAAGAAGGCCTCTCTTTTGGATAACACAGTTCTTTAAACATAGGATGTTAGATATGATTTGGGATTAGGTTGACTTGACTCTCCAGACTTCTGTCGCCACATGTAGAGCTAAATGTCAAGTCACCTTCACCCCCTAGTTGCACGTCAATCACACGTCATGCTGCTGCGCGCGCATTTCTGCCAAGTATTTCTGCTGACATTGCGAAATTCTTTCATGGAACCACCCTATTATGACATCATGCCTGATGACGTTCTTTAGTTACGCCCAGTTACACCCACTTTTGCTACGCATGTATGTTTTATCTTTACTATCAATTGTTACGCCTCCTCCATTTATTTCACTGTAATGCCTATTGTATAAAAATGATTACTTATCAATAAAGTACGGTCTTCACTTCCTGAACCTTCGTGGTGATGGAATCTGGAGCTCATCGATTTAAATTGATTATGGAATAAAGCCCGTTCCGAACCTCTAATACCACGGATTCTGCCTCTTATTTTACTGAGCTATTGTTATAGATTTTCCGCATCAAATTAAGTCCCGGTAATTAAATTATTTACCACAGTGGGAGCGCTGCGTACGGCCAGAGCGGCCTTACCAAGCTAGGGCCGCAGGCTCGACAAAGTGACAGTGGGAGTGCTGTGCCCGGCCGGGGCGGGTGGGTGCGCATGACATGCTTGGCTCACCTGTGTCACTCCACACCAGACGCTGTCCAGACAACTGTTCTTCTGCCCCGCTGGGCCGCCGCAGCCACACGCCGGAGTTCTTCACCCGGGCTCTTCCTCCACAACAGACACTGCGACAGAGCAGCACACTCTGCCCTCGGCACGGGGGCAGATTTATGAGCCCCTTGCGCCACTTTTGCGTCACTTTTCCCATGTTAAAAGTAACGCAAAAGTGGCGCAAGGGGCTCATAAATCTGCCCCCGAAGATTCAACGAAACTGGGTGAGTCGTGGGCGGAACCTGCCTTTGACACCAATGTGGTGTCAAGACATGGCTGAAAACACACTGCACTGAGGCTAAGCATCTGATTAAGAAACACAACACTATGGTACAGACTACCACAAGTCAACACGAAACGAGACAAGCTCACCATAATAGCAAGTTAATAGTCTTTCATAAATCTATATTTATTACAAATTACCCAGATTCCTGTAAAACAGAAACCTTACAAAAATTTCTCTTTACATTGCCATCATCACTGTCACACAAAGTACAGTGATAGAAAACAAAGAGCAAGAGAGCAAATTATGCCATTCCTGTAACTAGGCCATGTGGAAAAAAGGATACAAACACAACTTGTATCACTCTCATATTATGGTTGTTCAAATGTACCTTTTTAAACCTCGTTAAATGTAATAAATGAATAGATGAAAGAAACAGTAATATTATATGATTTATTTTTAAAGAATGTATGTATTCAGACGAGAAACAAAACTGTTGTTGTTCCTTCGCAAAGGATTCTGGTCATGCAAATTTCTAAGAGGCTTGTGGTTCCTGCAGACGTAATTTCCTGCACGGATATCCTATAAGGGAACCTAGCCTTCTTGTTTGATTGGCTGCATAAAGGGCAGCCACTCTGGTTTCGAATTGTTTTGTTACTTGTCTTTGCAAAAAGGATTCATGTCTGTTCCGAGAGTCCAATGCGTTTTAAACGCAATCTCTCTCACCTGTTGTAAAATATGTCCATTTATTTGTGCTCTCTGGCTCGACCATCAAGTTTCCAAACTACAGTATAATATTATATTCTCATCACAATTAAAATCGTCATGAATGTGGAAATTAAAACATTGCAGCACTTCCTCTTCTCCCGCATCAATGATTTCTTCCTCATCTAGTTTTGTTTGGAAAATGAGCACAACAGGCTGTAGCCCTGCGTTAGAAGCGTGAGGGTGCAGTACCTCGGGTGGTTACTAGATGTCCCTGTAGTCAGCTGCAAAATGTGCAGCACCGCAGCACGAGCTCCCTCTAGAGTCAGCAGCACCAGGGGCAGTAACAAGTGATATTACCACAACATAAAGCATCAACTGTTTTTAATATTGTGTTTTTGAGATGTCATTTATACACTGAAGAAGCAGTGACGCATGTTTTACAAGTTCTATATTTGGTGTAGAAGGTGTTTAGAGCAATGTTAAGTAGTCTTTTTTTATATTCCTAGGTTTTTGTGTGCTAAGTATCCTTCAGCTGTTTTTAACTGTCCCTGTAGAGATGTAGGGTCAGGGCCAGCTTTAACATGGGGCGCCCTGTGCGACAACGTTTGTTGCCCCCTCCACCCCCCCCAATGACCATCCATGCCACGGATTCCCTTACTACCACCCTTTAACAGCGCTCTTCAAGTCCCCATAACCACTCAGATTCATTTAGCTTTATAGCACCACTCATACTCGTAAGGTGTCAGAGAACTTTACATCATACATACATTGCACAGAGACAATCATACATGTGTAAATCAGTGTATAGGAAATGTTACATGAGACAGGACTACAAGGTGTACGAGTGACTTGTCATAAAAAATGGTAGTATAGTTTAGGAGTCTTAAGTCTGGAAAAGCAGCAATTCAGAATGTAAAACTTAACGCCATTGTTAAGGGTTCTCTTCATTAAGAATTGATTTCTTCCCAAATGAACCCTTTTTGCAAGATTAGGATAATGAAAGACAGGGCAAAAAAAAAACCAGCTCTTTGATGACAGTTAATAGCTCAGTGTTCTATACTAGGGGGCAGATTCCCTTGCGCCTCTTTGCGCCGCCATTGCGTCACTTTTGTTGACTCAACGGCGGCGCAAACAATGCGCCCTATTTACAACGTGACGCATCTAGGGAGATGCATCACGTTGTAAAGCCCTGCGCTACATTATACCTGCATCAGGTATAATGTATGCAGGGGGGCGTTCCTACGCAGGAAAGCCTCGTAAAAGTGACGCAGTGAAATCTAAAAGATTTCACTGCGTCACTTTTAGGATGCCACTGCGTCAAAACCTTACGCCTGCTTGAAGCAGGCGTAAGGAGTGACGCAGTGTAGTGGGAATAGGCCACAAAATGCATTGCTGGAGTTGCGTCGTGCTTGCGACACAACTCCAGCAATGCGTGACTTTTGCCCCAACAGATGCGTCAGAATTTCTGACACATCTGTCAATCCTTCCGCCATGGTGCGCCGTATTGTAAATATTTTGTTACAGACAACAATGATCCTCAGAAACGTAAAAATGATTCAAAGGTAAATATAGTTCAGAATCGATGCTATATTCCAGGAGTCCAGCCGGACAACCGATTTAATTTATGCAAATTAGAGAATACATACTTATAAGAACAATTGTGCGTGGGACACAGTCCTGTGCCCAAGGTAGAACAAAGACAATAACAAAACAAACAAGGCATTTCAGGCAAGACAGAGTAGAGCTTGTTCAGAGATGCAATGTTATAAGCTCATATGAAATAGCAATTGCACTTATTAACACATTGGAGTAACGTGCATGCTATTTAGGGGGGTCGACGGCGTTTCGATCCTTTGTACAGGGTGTCAGGATCATCATCAGGACTTAGATGTGTACATGCCTGATTGTAATTGAAATTGCCTTAATGAGCGAGAGACCGGAGAGCGTGTTGAATAGACAACAACTGTGAATGGGGCTCACAGGGAGTACGCTCGAGGCGGAACCAAGATAGGTAATACCGATGGCAGAGAATTCCGCCAGTTGAGGTTGAGGGAGATCCGAAGGAGGTTCTAGGGTAATTTAACCGATGCTTCAGAAGGAGGCGGCGTGTCAATGCACAGTAGTCCGCCAGGTCCTGTTGGTTGCAGTGAACCGAGTGACCACTGCAACCAACAGGACCTGGCGGACTACTGTGCATTGACACGCCGCCTCCTTCTGAAGCATCGGTTAAATTACCCTAGAACCTCCTTCGGATCTCCCTCAACCTCAACTGGCGGAATTCTCTGCCATCGGTATTACCTATCTTGGTTCCGCCTCGAGCGTACTCCCTGTGAGCCCCATTCACAGTTGTTGTCTATTCAACACGCTCTCCGGTCTCTCGCTCATTAAGGCAATTTCAATTACAATCAGGCATGTACACATCTAAGTCCTGATGATGATCCTGACACCCTGTACAAAGGATCGAAACGCCGTCGACCCCCCTAAATAGCATGCACGTTACTCCAATGTGTTAATAAGTGCAATTGCTATTTCATATGAGCTTATAACATTGCATCTCTGAACAAGCTCTACTCTGTCTTGCCTGAAATGCCTTGTTTGTTTTGTTAATGTCTTTGTTCTACCTTGGGCACAGGACTGTGTCCCACGCACAATTGTTCTTATAAGTATGTATTCTCTAATTTGCATAAATTAAATCGGTTGTCCGGCTGGACTCCTGGAATATAGCATCGATTCTGAACTATATTTACCTTTGAATCATTTTTACGTTTCTGAGGATCATTGTTGTCTGTAACAAACGATTACCCAAGGTCCTCAGCTACCTTTTTGGGTTCCCTTGTATTTATGAATATGTATTGTAAATATGGCGCATCCATGGTGGCGCAAGCATTTTTTAGGGTGGCGCAAGGAAAGTGACGCATCTCTATAGATGCGTCACTTTCTTGCAAATCTGTCCCTAGGATTTTAACTTACAAACTGCAAATAACAAAAGGATGTCTCTGACAGAAGCAGTAACACACTGACCTATTTTACATTATATGCACTTTGTGATCTGCATGGTAGACATTGTTTGCAGCAGGCACATTAACCGTCTGCACTACCTTACAAGCAGTCAAACTTCCCCTAGACAAAACTCTGGTCTCTCTCCAGGAAGACGATTAATCACCGGAATTATCTTGACATTTTAATTGATGCCTGAAAATTGCTGGAGGCCAGGAACACGACAGCAGGTGCTTTTAAAATGAGAATATACTTGCAAACTGACGCCCCACCCCAAGTCTGCTCCCGGTGCGGTGGCGCCGATCGCACCGCCCTAGAGCAAGCCCTGTGTAGGGTCATAACCATTTACAAGCTGTGGCAGTAGTGGTAGCAGCAAAGTGGAACACTAAAATGCTATGGCTCTGTGGAGGCAGCAGCAGAGCTGTAAATTCATAACCAGTGTGAGCTGTGCCAGTGGCGGCAGCAGCAAGGGTATTACCTGTATGAAATGACCCTGTGGAGGCAGCGGCACAGGTGCAGAACTATATTCTGTATAAGATGACCCTGTGGAGGATACAGCAAGAGTGCAGCATCATAACCTGTATGTGTTACCCTGTGGAGGTTACAACAAGGGTACAGTACTATAACCTGTATGAGATGACCCTTTGAAGGCAGCAGCAAGGGTACAGTACTATAACCTGTATGAGATGACCCTGTAGAGGGTAAAGCAAGGGTGCAACATCATAACCTGTATGAGATGACCCTGTGGAGGCAACAACAAGGTACAGTACTATAAGCTGTATTAGATGACCCTGAGGAGGATACAGCAAGGATATAGTACTATAACCTGTATGAGGTGACCCTTTGGAGGCAACAGCAAGGGAACAGTACTATAACCTGTATGAGATGACCCCACGGAGGCAACAGCAAAGGTGTCATGCTATAACCTCTAAGAGATGACCCTGTGGAGGCAACAGCAAGGGTACAGTACTATAACCTGTAAGAGATGACCCTGTGGAGGCAACATCAAGGGTACAGTACTATAACCTGTATGAGATGACCCTGTAGAGGGTAAAGCAAGGGTGTAACATCATAACCTGTATGATATGACCCTGTGGAGGCAACAACAAGGTACAGTACTATAAGCTGTATTAGATGACCCTGAGGAGGATACAGCAAGGATATAGTACTATAACCTGTATGAGGTGACCCTTTGGAGGCAACAGCAAGGGTACAGTACTATAATTTGTATTAGATGACCCTGTGGAGGCAGCAGCAGCAATGGTACTGTCCAATAGTCTGTATCAGATGGCCCTGGGCAACAGTGGAGGTTGCAGGAACAGTGTGAAATGTTTACTGGTTATGAGATGAATCTGTTGGGTCTGCGCCAGTGATCCACGACTATGCCCTGTATGAGATGAACCTGTGGCGGCAGCAGCAAGGGAACTGTGCTATATCCTGTACGATACGATAACGTGAGTGTTTTTTATTAATTAGAAAGTAATGCCGAATTCAGGTCAGCTTAGATTAGCATGAGTAGGCGGCAGCTATCTTGCATTTTTGTGAGGGGCATAAGAATGCAGTCGAGGTGCTACCTTGGACACAAGTCAAAATAATTTGCCAATCTACTAGTCTTAAGGAATAGGTATTCAAGATATTATTGTGTAGTTAATCATTATTTGAACTGTCCATTGTATTTCTGTGTTACATTATGATTCATAATATTTCCTTCATTGCTATGCGTACCTCAATTTATTAATATGCAGTAGAAAGTAGGTGTCTCCAAAAGTATCTTATGTGTTACAATATTGATTGGCTCACTCGAATGGTACATTGCTAGTCCGACCCTACTAAGTCACATCTCAATACCAGATATGAGTGTAGCTTCTATGTCTAAAACCCCACGAAAGATGCTGTTTTTGGGAGATGTGTCAGGTTCTTTTTGATTCGGGCCCCCGGCTCCTAAAGATCTGGCCCGTTTTATAAAGTTCTCTATTTGTTTGCACATTGGAGGAGATCATCTCAGAATACTGGGATGTAGAGGAATCACCAGCCGTTTCTTCCAACGATTTAGGTATTTTTACTGTGTATAACTTGGCGATGTCATCTATCCATGCCTCGGGTGGGATAGCGACAACCCAAGAGTTCTTTGTCCAACAGTTTAGAGCAGCTATTCTCCAAAACTGCCTTATTTTCTTAAAGGGGCTTGATGTAATTTGTGCCAAATCTGATCAAACTCCTATCCCTATTGAGCGATTAAGTGTATTTTCCATTTTACCTAAGATCCTGAACCTCTTCTTCTGAGTTATAGATTATTGCAGGATTTTTATGTGCTTGATCTTGTTTATCTCAACAGATAATTTTGCATCCGCAGCATCTTTCGTATAATATTTTGAATTTTTGGTGTGTTTTTGTTGAACTATCCATTGCCTTTGTTACTTTCTAAATACAGTTCTCATACTCTGTTACGAGATTATCCTCCGAAAACTATCAGGTCCAAACTTGCTATAGCCGTTTTATTGGAATGTTATATGTTAGTGGTGTTCCGATGCAATAGTCCATGTTTTGGGCCAACATCACTCTGACCATATCGAGTCTCGAAGGCCCATTCAGAGGATTGTTCTAGCAAAGGCTCAAAGGTAACTTGTAGAATTGCTTGCTCACTTTGTGTAAAATGTAACAAATTTACATGTGAGATTAAATTGAATAATTAATGGTTTGAGATTCTATAGTCAATTGTTGAGATGCCAGTGATGTGTCTTCTAGTGGGTCTGGCAGGTACTTCTGACTCAACTCTTCCATTAATTATGATGCCACCTATGATTAGTAGGAACGCGCATAGGGGCATATTCTCAAGGATCTATCACCGAGTTATCGGCACTTTATCGCAGCCAAAGTCGCGATAAATTTATCGCCCCATTCACAAGCTGGTGAAAACAGCTGATATCACCAGTTTACCTGCGATAGCAGCCGAAAAAAACATCGCCACAGATGAGCCCGGCAACTATCGGTAATGAGATGCAGAGTAGGTGTTCCCCAGCAAAAAGCCGCGACAACCCCACACCGCAACTTTCTCAACTACCAGCCAGATCGGCGATAAGACCACAAACCAGGCGATAAGGCACGTTACCAGCAGGAAATTAACACCTGCTCTGACCTGGTGCAAAGTCGGACGACAACCTGCACCAGAAAAGCGAGCCCAGCTCACAGCCACACCTGAAGAACAACAGATGCCATAGAGTTACTCATCATGCAGCTCGGAGCCCCAACAGGGCCACAACACCTACCGCAACCACCCCCAGAGCCCACCAACCCCCGCCCCCCTTCTGGACCACCACAGAGGCAGCGCAGACAAAGACAGCGGACCTTCAGGAAACGCACCAGCCTCACAGACTTAACACCAGAGTATGTAATTGCCCACTACGGACTCAAAAGGACAACCATCCTCCGCATCCTGAACATCGTTGACCACAGGCTGACAGAACCAACACAGCGCACAACCAACATCCCACCTCAGACAAAGCTGCTGGCTGTGCTGCACCTGTTGGCCTCTGGGACAATCCAACCAACAACCGCCAGAGTCGGAGGAGTCTCACAGCCAGCCCTATCCAAGTTCTTCACACCTGTCCTGGATGCCATCATCAGCTTGGTACCCATCAATGTGCAGGCAATAGTGGACCACAAGGGACTCTTCACCGATGTCGTTGCCAACTAACCAGGCAGTGTGCATGATTCATACATCTTCCGACAGTCTATCATCGACCGGAGTTTCCAGGATGGCACCTACAGAAATGTAGTGCTCGTTGGTAAGTACCAAATGAACACACCACACACCTCAACTCAACAATCATGCAACTCACAACTCTGGGAATGCACACGTTACAAACTCACATACAACATGCCAAACAACATGCCCACCCACCATACACAACAGCACAACGTACTGCAGTAACCTGGGCTAGCCATGTACATGAGCCATCAATGGCACGGAACTTAAGCCACACAATAGCAGAATGTGGGGAAAGGTGGGAACCAGGCATGTGCGAAGGAGGCAAGTGACCTATGAATGAGAATACACACAATGCCAAGTGTGGCGTGGATGTGCTGGACAGACTTCAGTATGCAGACCACAGACATATCCATGTCGACATATACTGCTGGTGGTGGTAGTGTAGACTTTGGACGCAACCATGTCACCCTAGCCAGCTGGCAAGATCTCAGAAATGTAACTTCTTACGTCCCCCCTGTAAGCGCGTGCGGAGTGGGCTAGCCCAGGGTACGCCAGGCTAGCGTAGGGGTGTGAATAAAAAGCACGTAGCCCTGGGTGTGGTTCTCTTCCCGAATGGCCAACTTGTCTGCCAGGGCGACGCCTCTCACCCCGCCACGAGGCCGACGCCATGTGCGGCGGTGCCTGAGATCCTGTGCGCCTGACGCAGCCAGGGCCGCTGGTCCCTGAACCCGTCATGTCCACCCCTGTGCATCCAGGCCTCACTGCTCACCTGTAGACATCGGCTTGTCTCCAAAAGGGCCAACCACGTGCCGGTGCAAGCTCCAAGCCCGAGGCCCGTGACCTTGGCAGCCTCCTCAGACCATCACGGCCTCCGCGAGCAAGGCCCGCAGTACTACTTTCTCGTTGACGTACTCCACCGGCATACACAGGGGACAAGTAGGTCACACATTTGGAAATTACTCTTGATTACACAATGGCAGAGTACATATTGTATGGCTGAGTTTATGTCACTAAACTCCCTTCGATGTGGTGCCACCAACTCTGTGCATAGCATTCCGACCACACATGTCTGTGGGCCCCTGCTGACTTCTGCCTTCGGCCTACACTGCGGTCCAGCAGGCCTCGCACCAATCCAATACAGTCCATACCAGGCAGGACATGGAATCGTCGCAGGGTGCACACCCGCTGAGCTCTGGTGCCTCCACCTCCGTCAACCAGAAATCTTCTCCACATGCCATTTCAATGCCGTGTGTTAGAGATCCAGGAGGAGCTGGCTGCACAGCGGTCGAGTAGGTCAAACATTTGGAACTGAGTCTTGATTTCGTCATGGCAGAGTTCATATCACAGTACGCAAGGAGAGGAGTAAGAGGAAGAAGCGGTACAGTCCGGAGGACAAAAGGATCTCCGTTACGGAGGTGATCGAACACTACCTACAACTGCACTGGTGCCACTGACTCTGTGCATCGCAAGCCGACGACACGTGGCTGTGAGCCACTGCTGACCGCTGCCTCCGGCACACACTGCGGTCGAGTAGGACACAGAATTGGAACTGAGTCTTGATTTCTTCATGGCAGAGTTCATATCATTGTACAGGCCTCATCGCAGACTGCATCCCCTTCCAGCTCTGGTGCACTGACTCTGTGCCACGGAAGTCATGGACACTCTCTGATTGAACTTTAGTGGGTTGTCTTCATCATCATGTAGCTGTGACTGACATGGTGGGAAAAAGGAAACTGTAGTATTCAACTCCTCCATATTGCCTGTTTCTGCTTGCTTCTGCCCTCTGCATCATGTCCTGGATGGACACTTTCCACTGACCCCCGTAACACTCAGCGACATTCTCCTTGGACATCAACGAGGACCCGCTCAGCTCTCGTGGCCCTACCTCAGTGCATCGCAAGTCACCGTCCCGTGGCGGCGTGCCTGAGCCGGCCGCAGTGCATCCAGGGCCACTAACTCTGTGCAGCTCAAGTCATGGACCCTTGCTGTTTGTACTTTGAACTTCTGATTGTCTAATCACTGTTGTAGTTGTTGCCAGCACCAACCAATCCCTGAGGGGTGGCTTACAGTACCCAAAACTCATCCAGCACAGGCGACACTGGACGTGTGACCCTGGCAATAAAAGGTGCCGGGCGCACGTGCCCGTAGCCAGTTCCACAAATTATCTCAGTGTGCCAGTGTGGTCATTATGTATGCTTGAGGGCCCCGGGCCATACCACATTACATTGTGCTGTTTACCGCAAGCGCAACCTTGTCACCTCAGACAGTGGGGTAGACCTGGGACATGTAGCTGTGTCGGACCCCCTGTGAGCGTAAGTGTTAGACCTGGCACCTTGGCGTGAGTCTCCCTTCCACTTTTTGTCGCTGTGCCTCATGTATTTTTATGGTGTTGGCCGCTCAGCGCACTGTGCCACTGCCAACCAGTGCCACAGTGCAAGTGCTCCCTATGTAAAATGTATATGTTGGTTGGATTCCATGATTGGATTATTTGGTTTACTGTCAGACCCCAGTAAAGTGCACCAGGAGTGCCAGGGCGTGTAAATACAAATACCGCTGGTGGGCTTGCAGCACTGGTTGTGCCACCCACAGAAGTGGCCTGGTAAAATGTGTCTAGGTCTGCCATTGCAGAACCTGCGTGCAGTCTGGTACTGACACACTTGCCAGTCCCTAAACCTTCCCTTAACTTCATGTTAGTCACCCCTATGGTAGGCCCAAGGGCAGGGTGCGTTGTAATCATAAGGTAGGACAAGCCCTGATGTGTCTGGCATGTCCTAATAGTGAATTACAGCCATTTTCGTTTTTTTCACTATTGTAGGGCTACCCTGTTCTCATAGGCCAGAATGGGCTGTTAAGATTATTACATCCTATGATCCTAACATGCCCAGGGAACATGGTAGAAGATCGAGTTTAGTATGCCTGAACTCAGAATAATAAGGTACATCTTTTCGTAAGGTTTATTTTAATATTCTGTGTTTGCAAATACCACTTTTAGAAAGTTGGCCTTTGCTTGCCTTACCATTTCAGCCCGCCTCTGCGTGATGTGTATCTGCTGTCTGACTTGTGTGAGTGACAGGGCTGGGGAAACCCAGATGGGCAGGGCTAGGTAGCCTGCTGGTGAATAGAAAGATTGACAGGTAGATGGGTGGGAGGAGTACACCTGGACTCTGAATAGGACTGTGCTCTGCCACCACAATGCCGGTTCTGCCCCCTGTGATGACTCTGCCCTGCACTCTGAAAGAAGAAGCCTGCATCGCGTCAACAAAGTGCACCAGAACTGGGCTGAACTAGACAAGGGCCCCCTGGCCTGGGAGAACAAAAGAAATGTAGTATAAATATAGGAGCCCTGCTCCTAAGAAATCAGATCTGCTTTGAACCAAGAAGAATCTCTGCCTGAGGAGGAGGTGCCAGGAAAGCTGTAAGGAGGAAGACTGTCCCTATCCTGGAAGACTGGCCTGCAGTGGTGACCTTGCTGCCAAAGGAGAGAAGAGGAACCTTTTACTAACAACTTTGCTTCATTTTTATTTTCAAGAAACTTGTGCTTTCAAAAACGATCTCCAAGGGTCTGGAAGCGAGCTTGCCCCCTGAACTGAGCCCCAGGACCATTGGGCTCATCCTGACCTTCACTCGCCTACTGCAGGACTGTGGTGTTCCTTCCCTCGCCGTAGCCGTGACTCCCGTGCCCTCTGCCCCTCCTTGAGCCGTGACCGGACTGCTTAGCCGCCCCTGCCTTGGGAAGAGCCTCGCTCGATCTGAGCCGCTCTCCCTACGCCGTGCTGGGCTGCCCCCATCACCTCGCTCGCCGGAGGCTCGCTGCGCACCTTCACCCCTCCCGCCGGAATCAGCGCTGTGAGCATCTCCAAGCCTCGGACGGCCCGGACGTAGAAAGCGTGCCCGGCTGCCCCGCTTTGCTCACTTGCAAACCTGAAACACTCCGCTCTTGCTGTGAGCCTGAAGGACCAGACCCCCCTCGTAAAGTGTGGGAGCCCCAGACGCCGCCTCGCCCTTCTGAAAAAGCCGCTGAGTGTCCCGCACCCGCCTTCATGAAAAGAAACAAGGTACTGTACTTACGAACTCGTCCGCGAGCTCGCATCGGATCCAGGGTCCGCAACGTTCTGTTTTCCCTGCCGTCTGGCACGTGCCTCCCGGTTACCATCTCAGCGCGAAGTGCGCTAAGACCCACAGTTCCCCTTGTTGCCCCGCCTAAGAAGACTTTCCGTATAAAAGAACTTTCCGTATTCATTGAGATCGTGGCCCCACCGTTTCACCGTTACTGGGTCTTGTACTAAGTCTGCTGAAAATATATAAAAGCCTTATTTTTTATATACAACCTGCCTGGTGTCCGTCTGTGGTGCATGCAAAGTATTTACTGTGTGTATAATTGCAAGTGCTTAACCGTGTACGCCCTGAGGTTTAGCCTTGACTGCTCGCGCCACGCACCTAGAGGGTGAGCAGGGGTTATTCTAAGGAGCCATCCTTCGCCCTGACTAGAAGTGAAGGGTCCCTGCTTGTCGCTGGTACTTGCCTGCGCCAACCAGAGCCCCCTCATTTCTAACATTGGTGGCAGCGGTGGGATTTTCGGATTTGCATTGGTAGTTTGCATACAGTGGATCATTGATCACCACATAGTGAGTGCAGACCAGTAACGGAGCCACAATACTATTGACTTTTTGTTTTGCCAAGAATCTCCACTTTTGAGAAACCATGCCTGGTTCACTCCCTGCAGAAAGGACAGCCTCTATAGTCTCTGGAATGGATGATGTAGATTGGGGAGAAGGCGCACTTGAGAGCTACACAAATGAGGATTTGAAAGGTTTTTGCTCAAAGTTCAGAATTTCCCAAACTGGATTGAAAAACAAGGCCCAACTTGTAAAGGCGTTGAGGTCCTGGTATGAGTCAAGGGCACCAGAGAATATGGTGGAAGTGGTTCCACCAAAAAGCGTCCATGAGTTTGTCAGAGGCCTGTCGCCAGAAGAGTTGGCAGACAGGGCAGCAACCAGGGCACATGAAGTGGAGATGGCAAAGCTTAATGGGCAGATGGATATGGACAAACAAAGATTAGCCATGGAAGAAGGAAAAATCCAAATGGAACATGAGATGAAGCTGAGGGAGCTGGAGCTGAAAGCAAAAAGTTTGGAGCTTAATCCCTCTGGTGGCAGCACACCGCCAGTGCCGGCGGAATCAAGGGTATATATTCCTAAAGATGTGGTTAAGGAGTTTTTTAAGAATGATGACATAGGGCAGTGGTTCAAAGCCTACGAAGTAGCCATGTCCTCCCACCGGGTCCCTGAGAAGGATTGGGGAGCGGGGTTGTGGGGGCGGTTCTTGAGTGAAGGGCGGGACACACTGCTAGATTTGCCCTCAGATGTGTATAACTCTTGAAATGTATAGACAGAGGTTCAGGGGTTGCACTAAGATTCCCAATAGTACGTATGTGGAGTATGTGACTTTTTTTTGCAGAGCACTGGATGGTTGGGTAAAGGGTAGCAAGGTTGATGATTTTCAAGGGCTTCTTGATTTAATGGAATGGGAGCACTTGTCCAGTAATTGTTTTCCTGAGCTACGCCAGCACCTGATTGATAGTAGGCTGACTAAGCCTAGGAAGCTTGCTGAGGAGGCGGACCGCTGGGTCAGTACCAGGGTCCACAAGGGTCACGTGGGAGATTCCGCCAAAGGTGGGCAGGGTCCCCAGCAGAAGAGTGGGGGGGACAGGGGTAACCAGAGGGAGTTCCCAAAAAGGCGCCAAAGTAATCCCCAAGGGAACAAAGGGAAAGGTTCTCAGCCTCCCCCACCCCCGAGACCGACCGGGGCCCCGACAGGTCCTCCTGTTCAGAAGGGGCCCCTAAAATGTTACAAGTGTGGTAACATGGGGCATTTTGCCTCTGATGTAAAGTGTCTGCTGTATGGTAAACCAGCACCCACTGGTGCTCCACCCCGGCAGGTGACTAGTGTAGCCTTGGAGGCGGAGATGGGTGTCCAAGATGGGTGGGGTCCCACAGAGATGTCCCTTGTCTCATTAGGAGACTGTGAGGTGGTCCCCCAAACCCAGCTGCCTGATAACACTAAGAAATACAGGCAGTGGTTGACCATCAATGGCCGTAGGGTGGAAGCTCTGAGAGATACAGGAGCCAGTGTGACAGCTGTCAAGTGTCACCTGGTGTCTCAAGAGCAGGTGGTCCCAGGAGCATTCTATCCAGTTTTTGCCGCTGACAACACAGAGAGTCCCTGCAAGGTGGCTCAGGTTCCCTTTGAGTGGGGGGGGTCTCTGGTACTCTTCAGGTAGCTGTGAAGCCCGCCATGCCTGTAGACTGTCTGTTGGGGAACGATTTGGAGAGCTCACCTTGGGCTAAGGTGGAGCGGAGTGCTCACCTGGAGATGTTGGGTATGCCGGATTGGGCGTGTGTCACCACACGGTCCATGGCAGCAAGTAGAGGTACTCAAGAGGTCCTTGAGCCTGAGAGGGAGGCCCAGGAACCGGCCTTAGAGAGAAGGAGCAGGGGGCGCGGGAAACCGGCCCCTGAAGTTCCCACAGTCCAGGAGGAAGCAGACCTTGAGGGGGATGCCCTGGAGCCTACAGGGGAACAGATAGCTGAACTGGGGGACCTGCCTGAGCTGACCCATTGGCAGCAGGAAGGAGGCCCCTCCAGGGAGGACTTTTGTAAGGCGCAAAAAGAATGCCCTTCTCTTGTGGGTATGCAGCAGCAGGCTGCAGACCAGGCCGCAGGTGATCAGTCTGGGTCACATTTCATTTACTGGGAGAACGACCTCCTATATACAGAGCCTAAGGTTGCTGAGCCTGGGTCAGCCCGTGCGCTGGTGGTACCCCAGGACTTCAGAGCCTTCCTACTGGGGCTGGCTCACGATATGCCATTGGCAGGGCATTTGGGGCAGGACAAGACCATTGAAAGGCTTGTCACCCACTTTTATTGGCCTCAAATGCGCAGGAGTTCAGACACTCACTGCAGGACATGCCAGACTTGCCAGGCAAGTGGAAAGAGTGGAAGGAAGCAGAAGGCTCCACTCCAGCCATTCCCTGTGGTCGGTACCCCATTCCAGCGAGTAGGGATTGACATTGTAGGGCCACTGGACCCCAGGACAGCCATGGGCAATAGGTTCATCCTGGTCCTGGTGGACCATGCCACCCGGTACCCGGAAGCCATCCCTCTGTGGACAGTGACGGCCCCCGTGGTGGGACGTGCACTGATGGGAATTTTCTCCAGAGTGGGATTCCCTCTAGAGGTGGTGTCTGACCGGGGTACCAATTTCATGTCCAAATACATGAAATCCCGTTGGCAAGAGTGTGGTGTAACCTACAAGTTCACCACACCTTACCACCCCCAAGGAAACGGGTTGGTTGAGAGATTCAACTGTACCCTCAAAGGCATGATAATGGGTCTAGAAGGACCCATGAGGCGTAAGTGGGACGTCCTCTTATCATGCCTTCTCTTTGCTTACCGTGAGGTGCCACAGAAGTCTCTAGGGTTCAGCCCCTTTGAGCTCCTGTGAGGCCACCCAGTGAGAGGACCTCTAAGTCTGGTCAAGGAAGGCTGGGAGTAATCTCCCAGGAAACCTCCTCAGAATGTATATAGTTACATGCTGGCCTTCAGGAATCAGACTAGGCGATTCAGGCAACTTGCTGAGGCAAATCTTGAAGCCAGCCAGGAGGAGATGAAGCGGTGGTACGACCAGATTGCCACTCTGGTAGAGCTTCAGCCTGGACAAAAGGTATGGGTCTTGGCCCCAGTGGAGCCCTGTGCGCTCCAGGATAAGTGGACTGGTCCCTTTGAGGTGGTGGAGCGCAAGAGTCCTGTTACCTATTTGGTGGACTTGCGGTCTCCAAGGAACCCCTTAAGGGTCCTTCATGTCAACCGCCTCAAGCCCCACTTGGAGAGGTCCCAAGTGTGCATGCTCCTGGCAACAGATGCTGGGATGGAAGAGGAGACCGAACCTCTTCCAGACCACCTGTCAACCCAGGAGCAAGATGGGTCAGTGGATGGTGTCATCCTCTCTTCCTCCCTGACCCCTGAGCAACAGAATGATTGTCGCCAATTGCTGGGGCAATTTTCTGATCTGTTTTCCCTGGTTCCCGGTGTCACTGATTGGTGCGTCCATGATGTGGACACTGGGGATAGTCCACCCGTGAGGCACAAGGCCTACAGGGTGACTGACAGGGTGAGGGCATACATCAAGGAGGAGGTCTCCAAGATGTTTGCACTCGGATAATTTAGTCCTCCAGCAGTCCTTGGGCCAGCCCAGTGATATTGGTCCCAAAGGCTGCAGCGCCGGGAGCCACACCCGAACTCCGGTTCTGTGTGGACTACAGAGGACTCAATTCGGTCACCAGGACTGACGCACACCCCATCCCCAGAGATGATGAGCTCATAGATCGGCTAGGGGCTGCCAACTACCTCGGCACGTTTGATTTAACGTCTGGGTACTGGCAGATCGCCTTGACCGATGGGGCCAAAGAGAGGTCAGCATTTTCCACCCCAGATGGGCACTACCAGTTCCGGTTTATGCCCTTTGGGATGAAGAATGCCCCTGACACCTTCCAGAGGTTGGTCAACCAGGTGTTGGCTGGACTGGATTCGTTCAGTGCTGCCTACCTGGATGACATCGCAGTGTTCAGCTCCACTTGGGAAGAACACCTGCGCCACCTCTGGGAAGTGTTTTTTTTTTTTTACCTTTTTTTTTTGTGTCCTCATTTTGCCCTTGGAAGGTCACATAGGAGCACTAGGAGAGAAAAATGAACCGTACTGTCACAGATGAACTGGTAGTGCCATCGCGAACTAGAATGGCACTCAATATAATTCATACTCACCAAGGGATGCGCCTCAAGATGTTAACCATAAAGGAGCAATATAGCTGCTATTAAGTGCCCAATACAAAATCTGGAAAACCCTGATTTTGGGTAGATTTGGGGAGGAGAGCCGACCAAGCAGCGTTAATCATCGGACAGAGAAAAAAAAAAAAAAAGGGGGTTACTTAGGCCCAATTCAAAAGGCGCCAGAAGTCTCGTTTTTCAGGGTTACCCGATCTTGCTTGGTCAATTTTGGACGTTTGCAGTACTGATATACGCCAATCTAACAAGGTGGGAGGTAGAGGTTCCTTCCATTTTCTACAGATCTCTCTCCTTGCTAGTAAAATGCAATAAAAGAGGAGTTTTTTGACAGGACCTTGGACTTCCAGTGATGTTTCGAATATAACGAGCAATGCGTTAATTGAGATTTGATACCCCAAAGATGTTGACAACAGAGTACTGATGGAGTCCCAAAAAGGTAGCAACAATGAACATTCGTAGAACATGTGTAGGTCCGAGGCTGCAAGCAGCCCACACTTAGGGCATGCCACAGTGGAGTCAGTAGAAAATTTCGATAACCGCTGTGGGGAGTAATACGCCCTATGTAGTGTAAAAAGATGGTTCCTACGCAGCCACGCCGGCTTCACTATGTCCCACAAGATCTTAAAAGAGGAGTACCAAATATTCTCAAGATCTTTTCCGGAAAAAGAGGAGCTCCACAAAGTCTCAGGTAAGACAAACTCCCCATCAACCTCTTCTAGTAGCATATTATACCAGAGCGAGATCTCCTTAGGTGCTGGGGGTTTGTCCATCATCACGGTCAATATACTGCTGTCTCCTCCCAATTGGAATCTACCCCTAACCAAGCTCTCAGTATGGGCCCAACTCACCATCTGTAGGTATTTAAATCTAGAAAGACCCAACCCCACTCTGGCTGATAGATTTTCCCAAGATAACAAAATACCATCTAAAAAAAGATCGCCCCATACCTCCAGGCCAGCCTCTCTCAAGGGTGTTGCCAAACTGTCGAGGAGCCATGCCGGACTGCCCAGCGAGTCCCACAGTGGCGACCTACTTGTAAAATAACCCACTTTTATGGCACCTCTTAATTTGACCCACGTTTTTATGAAACCCAACAAAATCTTCAACTTGACTTTTTTCTTAAACTTAGGATCCCCAAATTTAAACAAAAAACCCTGCTGGCCTGCTCCCTCTCCTCTCAGTAAAGCAGCAAACATGCTACCTACTCCCACATTTGTCGGCATCCTAAGCAGCATCCTGGAATGGGAGAGTTGGAAAGCCCAAGCATATAGTTGTAAATCAGGTGCTGCCAGACCCCCCCTTTTCTCTACGGCGCCTGATCTTTTTCCATGCTATCCGAGGTATATGGTCGTTCCAAATAAAATAACTAATGTGGCCTTGCAGCTTTGTTAGAATAGAGGGCTCAAAGTATAATGGAACAGTATTGAACAAAAAGGAGATTTTAGGTAAAATAAACATTTTGACCAGATTAGCCCTACCCAGAATGGAGAGAGGGAGTAAAGACCAAGACCTCATAAGCTTTCTACAGTCTCTCGCCACGATATCAAGGTTCAGTTGCACAATTTTATCTATATCCTTAACTATGGTGAGTCCGAGATAACGCATAGAATGGCTTAGCCGGGCCCCTGCCAATGGCTCAGCCCCATTCCACATCATCATCTCCGTTTTTTTTTTTTTTTTAAAACCTTTATTTCCAAATTCAGGACACAGCTATTCAGCCGACAGCCCGAAGGTTCGGCAGCATTACAAGTTAGATACAGTGATGTGTCCCCACTACAGTTCAAAGAATAATACAAAAGGTTCAATTTTAAATAAACACAGAAAAAACTAACAACAAACCCCAGCAAGGCAAGAACATTGTGAGCCCATGGCGGAGGCCCCCAGGGGGGACCGGACCCCACTCGTCTACTAAGTACAAGACTGTGTACGGAGGAAGAAGGGGAACAGCAGAGGCCCAGAACAGTTACTAAAACCAGGCTGTGCTGGAAAGTAGGTCAGGGGGAAAGCTGTTCCTCGGGAGGTTCCAGGTCCGGGGCAAGACATATTCCCCCCCTGTATTGGTTCCACCGCCCCCAGATGGCATGCCACTTCCGGGGGCGACCTCTAGAGCAGTAGACCGTCTTCTCCCTAAACATGCTCCAATCCATGTTTTCCTTCCACGCGGTCAGTGTAGGGGGTCCCGAGGAGCCCCATAGCCGCGCGATATCCCTTTTTGCTACCATGTTACCCAAAGTCACCCATTGGGTCTGCGCCTCATCGATGTCAGTGGGCCCCCAGACGTTCAGGAGGCAGCACCGCGCCTCCGGCTGTACCACAATGCCCGTCACCTCCCCCATAACTGCATGGACTCTCCTCCAGAACTCCACAATGACACCACATTCCCAAATGATGTGCAGGAAAGTGCCCACCATACCGCATCCCCTTCTGCACAGGCCGTCCTCCGAGAATCCCATGCGGACCAGCCTTGGCCCCGTCACATACACCCGGTGCAGTATTTTAAGCTGAACCAGCCTCAAACGCGACGGGATCGCAACCTCCTTAGGCGAAGAAACCGCTGACTGCCAGTCCTCATTATCCAACTCAAGACCATCCCTGGTCCACTGTTCTCTCAGCCCCAATAGCAAGTCTGCCCGGACGTTTATCAACTTCTTATATATGAGCGAGATCGTGCTCTCGGGCATATGACCATCAAGGACTCGGTCCTCAAGGGGAGAGGACTCCGGCACCTTCTCACCCTCAACAAGGACTGATCGGAGGGCGTGACGCAGCTGGATATACCTGAAATACTCTGAGGGCCCTAGCTCAAACTCAGTCTGCAACTCCTCGAAAGACTTCACCCTCCCCTTATGCAGTACATCTCCCACCTTGGATATACCTATCAGATCCCACTTATCAAAGCCCTTCGTGTGCCAGAGTCTTCCCAATCTTTCCGATTCAAACAATGGGGTAGCGAGGGTTAGTCTATCCTTCCAGCCCAACGAGTCAGTTGCCATCTTCCATACGCGCACCGCCACACCTGTGGGCCCCGTGAGGGACGAGTCTAGAGACCGCGAATACAACGCCCTGTAGTAGTTGCCGCCGCGCAGCAACCACCTATCCATGGCATACCCAGGGCTGAGGGCAGGGCCATAAAACCCATGGTTGATCGCGCTCAGCTGCGTGGCCCAATAGTACCGTCGGATGTCTGGGAGCGCGATGCCCCCATTGTACCATGGGAGCGTCAACTTTGAAATAGCTATTCGCGGCCGCCCATCCCACAGCAACGTCCTTTGGAGGCCTTCGACCTCCCGAAAGTATTTGGCCGGTACCCAGTCCAGGGTGTTCTGGAGAGCGTAGAGGAAGCGGGGAAGAGACATCATTTTAAACAGGGCCGCACGCCCAACGAGGGAGAGCGGCAGCCTCCGCCAACCTTCCACATCTCGCCTCAAGCGTGCCAAGGGGGGGAGCAGATTCCTCTCATAGCGCACAGCAGGATCCAAGGATATAAAAATCCCCAAATACACAAAACCCTGCTGGGCAACCTGTATCGAACATGTTCTAGGGATCGGTGGGACCTCGCCACTAAGAACGTACAAGTACGATTTGCCCCAATTAATCACAAGCCCCGAGTTCCTACCGAACGATGCGAGTACGTCACAGACCACTATAAGTGACTTCTTAGGTGAGGCAAGATACAGCAGGATATCATCGGCATAGAGCGAAATACGGTCCTCATGATCAGACGACCACCGAAGGCCCCGTATATCCGGGTGCCAACGTATCCACGCAGCCAACGGTTCAAGGGCGAGGGCGAACAACAGAGGCGACAGGGGGCAGCCCTGCCGGGTACCCCTACCAAGCTGAAACGGAGTAGATGCCCGTCCATTCACCACCACATTCGCTAGTGGCCCCTCGTACAGCAACCGAACCCAACTCACAAAACCGCGACCGAAACCAAACTTGGCCAGCACGGCCCATAAATATGCCCACTCCACCGTGTCAAAGGCCATCGTGGCATCAAGAGATGCCACAACAGCCGGTTCACGCAGCGTGCCCGCCCTGGCGATGACGCCATGAAGACGCCTAAGGTTCAATGCTGTATTTCGGTGCGGGATAAAGCCAGATTGATCCGGGTGGACCAAGTCGCCAAGTACCCTAATCAATCGGGTAGCCAGGAGTTTGGCCAGAATTTTCGGCTCAGCGTTGAGGAGTGAAATGGGCCGATAGGAGGAGCATCTATCTCGGGGTTTACCCTCTTTATGTATGACCACGATCGACGCCAGCCGCTGGTCCAACGGAAGGATCCCATCCCCCCGCGCCTCCAAAAACATGGCGCGCAGATGAGGGGCGACCCTATCCGGGAACAGTTTGTACAGGTCGATCGGCAGTCCATTCGGTCCAGAGGCCTTACCCGAGTTCAACGCGCGAATCGCCCCCGCCACCTCGTCAACCGTGATGTCACCATCCAAATCGTCCCTATCTACGTCAGAGAGGCAGGGCAACTCGATATCTCGGTGGAGATCAGACGAGTCCTCGGGCGGCCTGTCCGACACAGAGGAATAAACCCTATGAAAATATTCCGCGAAACACTTCACAATATCCTCGGGTTCCACGATCGCCTCTCCCCCCTCTCCAATCAACTCTGGCACCACTCTATTGACCCGTTCTTTCCTGTCCAGCCACGCCAGGAGTTTCCCTGCCTTATCCCCAACGTCATACAGGCGGCCCTGTTGTTCCCTGCTGAGGGTCTTAGCGGCGTTCGTCACCAGGTCCCTATACTCCGCCTGCTTCAGGCAAAGCTCATGCAATGAGGACTCTGCCGCCACCTCCTCCATATCCCCTTCAAGGGCCGCAATCTCCTCCTCCACCTGCCGCACCTCGCCATCCCTCCGATTCTTGGCAGCCACCACAAGGGAAAGGGCTTCCCCCCGAAGCACGGTCTTAAAAGCTTCCCACAGCGATACCGCCGAGTCCACGGTTCCCCGATTGTCCTTAAAGTAATTATCTACCATCTTTACCAGGCCGCTGCGCATCTTGGGGTCTCGGAAATACCATGGGTTGATGGGGGCCACCCTCCCTCCTCCCTCCCGACCTAGATCCAGCCGGATCCACACTGGCGAGTGATCAGAGATACCGCGTGCCATGTGCCTCGCCTCGGATATCAACGAGGCATGTGCGGCCAGAGTGAGCAGGTAGTCAATCCTGGAGAGGCTACCATGCGCCCCGGAGTGAAACGTGTATTGATTCTGTGTGGGGTGCCGGAGCCTCCAGCAATCTATCAGACCAAATGTATCCAGGAAGTCTGGAAGCCATTTCTGAGCCCCCCCTGTGTCCCTGGGCGGGTATCTATCCAACAGTCCAGAACCCACAGCGTTGAAATCCCCTCCCACTACCAGCATTCCCCCCGGGAGAGTCAGCAAAGCCCTGCCCAGTTCAGCAAATGTGGAGGCCTGCAGGGCCGGCGGGACATAAACTGAAACCAAAACCAAAGTCCTTCCTTCCCACCGCCCCGCCACCGCCACAAACCTCCCCCTATCGTCAACAATGGTGGAGTCCACCTCAAAAGGCAGCGATGCTCTAACGAGGATGCCCACACCCCTGGACCCAGAAGAGAATCCAGAGTGTGCAATGAATTTATACCCCTTCCTATTCAGGGCATAGCACGTATTGCCTATGAGATGCGTCTCCTGCAGCAGGACAACGTCTGGCATTGAGCGTTTCAAAAATTGCAACACAATCCCCCTCTTGATGCGATCCCCCAAACCATTAACATTCCAGCTTATAACACTTAAGCCTCTACCCCCCATCCTCAAACGGAAAGAGGCCCACCCCACACCCGAGGTGCCACCATGGAACAGCCCTGAGGATAATCATCATGCCTTGCAGAAATAAACCCCCCAACAACAAACTCAAGATCCCAAAAACTCCCCCCACCCTGCACCCCTGCTGCAGCTTAAAAAGCCCCCCCAACTTGCAGTGTGCCTGTCGCCCTACAAAAACAAAAATCTACAAAAAGTACCCTAAGGAAGGAAAAGAGCACCCCTTGTCCTCCCGCAACCCTCCACAGTTACTGCACTCTGTCCAAATCTTCAAGTATGGTTAAATCAAGTCAGGTCGGCTTTGAGATATCAGCCCTGTCCATTCCGACCACTGTCTCCATGCTCGGCTGTGTCGTCCCCGGTCCGTCGCCGGGGCAAAGCGTCCAGCCATTCGTCGGCCATAACAGGAGAGTCAAAAAAGAATGTCCGATCTTCATGCACCACCCGTAGTCTGGCGGGGAAAAGCATGGCATACTTCAGGTCCAGTTCCCGAAGTCTCCGCTTCACCCCCAGGAAGCTCTGCCTCTGTCTCTGCACATGCTGGGTGAAGTCCGGATAAAAATTCACCGACGCATTCTGGAAGGGGACTGGGCCCGTCACCCTCGAAGCTTGCAGGATAGCGTCCCGATCTCGAAAGTGAAAGAGCCGGGCGACGATCGGCCGCGGCGGGGCACCCGCCTTGGGCCGGCCGCCCGGCACCCTATGGGCCCTTTCCACCGCAAAAAACTTTCCAAGGCCCTTAGGCTTAAGATGATTGAGGACCAAATCTTCCACAAGCAGGTCCGTCGAAGCCTCATCCGAGGACTCCAGGACCCCGATGACGCGCACGTTATTGCGCCTGGACCGGCTCTCGAAGTCCTCCAGCCGGCGGGCGGCGAGGTCACTCTCGGCCCTCAGCTTCCGGACCTCGTTCTGCAAATCCGCGACATCATCAGCGAGGCCCGTGGTCTTGTGGTCCAGGTTCTTAACTCGTTCGTTTGTCTTGCCCAGGTCCGAGCGGATCAAATTGACATCCACCAGGATGGCATCCACCTTATGCGCCAGGGCCTCGAATTGCCTCCCCATCGAGGTCTGCATCCCGTCAAGCGCGCCCATGACATCCTGCAGGGATAGCTCCGGTGTCCCAGGCGAGTCCTCCTTCTGGGCATCCGGCGCCTGGCTCGGTCCACTCGGCGATGTTTTCAGGAGGGCGTAGCGGTCCATACTGTTGACTTGGGAATACGTTCCCCGCCTGGTGGACTTAGTCTTCAACCGATCCCCTTCTGCTTTGCCCGACATAATGGACTCCAGGCAGTCCAATGCAGTGAAGACCGCTCCCTCTCAGAGAGAGGAATAGGGAGTGAGTAGGTCCGCCTTGTGCTGCCAGAGTAGCCCGCCGAGCGTCCCTGGGGTTATAAAGCCACCCAGAGCTCTACAGTGTCCGGGCAGACAAAGGGAACGAAACCGAAAGTGAAAGAGCGAGGGCCTCCGTCCGACAGTTCACACCTCACCAGGCCGTTGTTGATCAACTAGGAGTCGGGCATCCTGCCAACTCTAGCCCCTGGCATCTCCGGGAGTTAGGCCGCAATCTTTCGCCCGTCATAAGACCGGTTCCCGATGGGCGATCCGACCGCGGATAGTATCAATCGCCTCCCTGACAACTCAGCAACACGGTGCCATGCATACCGTCAGGATTAGAGACAGGATAGTCGACGGAGGGCGCGAGGGTCTCGGGAGCTCTAAGCTCACGCGGCCATCTTGGTCAAGCGCTAGGCTCCTCCCCCTCATCATCTCCGTTTTTGATTCATTGATCTGTTATCCAGACATCCCGCCATAGTCATGAGCTAGTGCAATGACCGCGGGGAGTGCCGTACCCAAATCTGAAGAGAAAACGAGAATATCATCCGCGTACAGAGCTACTTTCCTCTCCCATCCCCCATACGTAAAGGGCTTGATGTTAACATTGTCCCTCAGCCGCTGGGCAAAGGGCTCGATATATAAATCAAATAGGAGAGGGGAGAGGGGGCAGCCCTGCCTGGTACCCCGAGTGATGTTAAAAGGGTCTGATAATTCACCGTTGACCAACAGAGAAGCAGTGGGGTTCCGATACAGCAAGCCCACGGCTCCACGGAATCTCTCACCAATATTAAACTTCCCCAAGACCTCCGACAGGAATATCCAATTCACCCTGTCGAAGGCCTTGGTGGCGTCCAACGTGATGACAGCTAGGGGCAAGGAGTCTGCAGTCGCCATGTCAATGGCTCCTAATAGATCATAGGTCAGCTCAAAGAGCTGCCGGCCCTTCACAAAACCTCGTTGGTCATGGTGTAAAATAAAAGGTGCCACCTCCCCATATCTTCTAGCAAGGACAGATGTAAAAAGCTTATAGTCCGAGTTTAGGATGGAGATCGGTCTATATGAACCGCAACTATCAGCTGGTTTACCAGGCTTCAGTATCAGAGTAATGGAGGCATTGTTCCAAGAGTCAGGAGGGTACAACCCCTCCTGAAAAATCTGATTGAACAACTGGGTTAAAAAGGGGACTATTGTTGGTAATAGGGCCAGATAGACCTCTGAAGGGAGGCCGTCGGGACCTGATGCCTTACCCTTCTTACTATCTAAAATAGCTCTAGTAACCTCATCATTCGTTATCGATCTATCTAAAGTAGCTTTTTGGATGGACGAAAGAGAAGGGAGGGATACTCCATTCAGCCAGTCCTCAACTTGCCTCGCCTCAATGTTCTTATCTTCGTGGTAGATGTCCTTGAAAAAGTCGCGAAAGGCACTTCTAATATCTCTATCTGCCGAATAAGCCACTCCTTCAACCGTAATATGGTCTATGTTATTTCTAAGACGATCCGTTTTTGCTTTCCACGCCAGGAGCTTCCCTGCACCCTCTTCGTACTTAAAATGGGCCATCTTACTGGCATCCCATCTCTGGAGAACTCGTAGGTTCAAAATTGAACCCAGTTCCCCTTTTAATGTGAGTAACTTGTTTTGCCAATCTTTTTGAATTTCTGGTGAAGCGGTGGGATATAGCAAAATATTCTCCTGTACACTAGCCATGTCAGCTTCCAACGAGGTAACCGTATCTCTATAGACCTTCCTTTTATACGAGACCCTGTTGGTGATTAGGCCTCGCAGAAAGGCCTTGAATGCATCCCATACACAGCCTGGGGAAGCGGACCCGGTGTTATTATCAAAGAAACACTGTGCTTCAGTTTTTAAAAAGGAAATATCGTCTAGAGCATTAAGGAGTGAGCGATCAAATGACCATGTTCTAGATATAGGTTTTGATAGTCCGACCAGTTCCAAGCACACAGCAGCATGGTCAGAAAGATGGAAAGGAAGATAATAAACATTTTGCACCAATTTAACTAGTTCCTGACTGACCAGCGCTAAGTCTATCCTTGACTGGTGGTGGTATTTATAATTACGGAATGAGATGCCTTGTTTTAACCCAGATTTAAATCTCCATATGTCCACATAGCCATACTCCTTCATTCTTTCCAGTAGAAAGACCCTAGTTTTAGATAAAGGTATAGGTCTATTAGACGGTGATTTATCGAGATTAGGGTCCAAAACCACATTAAAATCTCTGGCCAAAATAATCGGTTCCGGGTATAGAAGGAGATGGGAGAACACAGAACTTAAAGCTGATGGATCGTCCTGGTTAGGCCCATAATAGCCTGATATCGTAATTAGGGCCCCAGCTATAACTACCGAGACAATAAGCCACCTGCCCCCTGAGTCTGCAAGTTTATCAACTAGCCTTGCTTTTAGTGATTTTTAAAAAGAGATCGCGACCCCTCTAGTATTAGAAGTTTGTGTGGTGGATACACAAAAGTCGACCCAGCTGTTTTTTTTAACTAGGGAAAGAATCTCGTTTTCTGTGAGATGGGTCTCTTGTATTATGAGTACCTGAGCGTCAGAATCACGAAGGTACTGCATAATCTTCCACTTCCTTGGACTAGTACGCAGGCCGTTAATATTCCATGAAAGAACTTTTAATTTAATCATAGAGGCAGTTTCCACTCCCTACCATCCGAATAATCACCCCACAAACTAAAAAAAAAGACCTATACCGGCAATACCAGCATTTACCACTGGACCTATAACTCCCCATAACCAAAAAAAATAACAGTAAGCAAAAAATGAGGACTTTTTTTTCAATTTTTACTAACACCCCCCCCCCCCTCGTGCCCCCCTAAACCTCCCGCCACCCCATGGGAAACCCTTGCTCTATCTATCTAGAAGTACCAGTAGATAGCACTCCTGCTGAGTTCCTGTCCTAACTAACCATCACCTTTTACATTTACATAAGTGAGAGAAAGAGAGGGCTGGGAAACAGGTAGGAAGAAAAAAAGTAAGTAATTCTTCCAAGAAGAGGGACAGGACATTGATTTTAAAGTGTTCTTTTTCTTTCTTTCTTTCTCTCCTTCCCCCTTTTCTTTCTCTTTTCTCTTTCTCCTTCCTTCTCCCTTTTTTTTTTATCTTTTTCTTTTTTTTCTCTTCCTTTCTGCTAATTCCTTCCTTTTAAAAATTTCCTAATCCAAAAAATGATCTCTTTAACCCCTTCAGCGCGGCGCGGATTTCCGCGCCACGCTGAAGGTTCTGAGCGCGGGCGGGGCCATGACGGAACGGTTCCGTCATAAGCACAGCCCAACCGACGTGCATGACGGAACCGTTCCGTCATGCGCGTCGAAGGGGTTAAGGGGCATATCAACAACAACCGGCAATAATTATCGCTGAGCGCACTTAGCGCTCGGATAATTATCGCCGGCTAGCGCCGATTTTTATCGCTGAGATAGCGTGCTATTAGCAACGCTTATCTCAATAGCGATAAAAATCCAGGTGCTAAGTGGCTAACGTGAGATTATCGCTGGAAACCTAGCGATAATCTCACGTTAGCTTGTTGATAGGGACAGACTAACTTAGCCATGATATCCTCCTTCCATAGGATATCATGGCTAACTCAGAAAAATACCAGATGTAAAAAAGCAGCGTTAACCGCTTTTAGCGCTGCTTTTTTTGTCTCTAACAGGGTTAGCGATATTCATGATAATAGGAGAAATGTGGCTTAGCGACATTTCTCCTATTATTTTACTCTGGAATGCCCCCTTTGCATCTCATTAGAGATGCAAGGGGAAGCGTAGAGTAAAAGGGTGCTAACATGCAAATTTGCATGTTAGCACCCTGTTGTTGATAGGGTGCTAGTTTTATCTCCGCTCTTTTGGCTTTTAAAGCCAAAAAAGCAGAGATAAAGCCCTTGTTGATATGCCCCTAAGTTACTTAGCTAATTACTCTGGAAATTATTCTGAAAATTATTCTGAAAATCGGCGTCCCTCCCTCATGCCCTTTGGTTCTACTCGTGGCATTATCTAAATCTCTTCCTCCTCTTCCCTCTTCACTCCTCTCTTTTCCTATTCCTCCTCTTCTTTATGACAGAGACCCTACTCTGCTACTTAAGTTGGACCCTCCTTATCCTTATCTCTGCTCCTCCCCAAAGAAATTAGAAGTTCGTCCGCTGCCTGCACTGATCGAATGTTGTGCATTGTATTATTATGCATGACTTTCAGGGCAGCTGGGAAAACTAACTGGGCTACCGCCCCTAGACTCCTAAAGGCCTCCAACCTCCTCCCAAATTCCCACTGTTTATCCAGCGTGGCCCTTGAGAGGTCTGATCTAATTTGAAACTTGAAACCCTTCCCGCTCAATGATTTCTGCTTTAGGGACAAATTCAGGATGGACTCTTTTAGAGTGTAAGTATGGAAATTCACTAATACTTTTCTCGGCTTTGTTCTTTGGGGGTTCCTCCTGAAAGGGTCTCTGTGGATACGTTGGATGTCCAAAGACAGCTCGTCGACCGATTGAGCCAATCTCAAGGATTCTTTTAGCAGTTGGATAATATATTTCTTAATATCCGACCCCTCACTGCCTTCCGGGATATTGAGAATGCGGAGGTTACTGCGACGCGCATTATTCTCCAAGGACTCCATCCTCTCAGCCAACAACAGATCTTCTTTTTTGAGTTTAACAATATCCAGTTTGGCTTCGTCCAGGTGCAAAGACATACCTGTCACTTTATCCTCTAATCTTTCTGTTCTTGTGGCTAGGCTGTCCACTTTACTATCTAGGGACTCACAAAAGTTCCGAATTTCGGATTGGATAAATGCCGAAGCCTCAAAACCTTTCTTGATGTCTGCCGATAGAGAAGAAAACATCGACTGGAGATATGAAGCTAGAAGTGGATCGACCCCATTGCCCGAGTTTGTATCGGAGGCCATAACCCCCCGCACATCCTTCTCCTGTGTCCCTGATGACCACGATACTAGGCTAGGCACCAATAACAATGACTCTGTAGCCAGGCACATTGAGGGTAACAAAGGAGTTGACAGCTCAGTGGGGTATGTTAGATCTGTTAAATTTTGTAGAGGGGTAGCCGAGGAGATGACCATCGATGGTTCCATAGGGAATGAAACGTCACTTGAGTTTTGTACTGGGGTGTCGGGAAGGAGGACAGTCGGCGATACCAGAGGCCTAAAATTCTGGACTGGAGGAACTGGAAGGCTATCCATACTAGCCTCAAACCCAACTTCAACCTCAGCCCCGGCTTTAAATCCGCAATGGTCCGCTTTTACCTCGCGAAACTCATTCGCAGCATCGACTACCCCTCCCTCCGTATTCGTGTCCACTCCCTCTGTCAGGATCTGCAAGGTGCTTGATTTGGTAGAAACAGATCCTGAGAAGGGAGTAGCTGGGTCTGATGCAGTAAGCTCATTATGTTCCTGCGATGTCATTGCCAAAGAAGTGTCCTCCAATAGTTGCTGATCCGGAAGGAGGAGAATTTGTGGAGCAACCTTAAAATAGGACCGCAAGGATGGCGCTATCCTCGACCCTGTGTTATTAGCCGACTTTGCATTTTTGGTGATTTTAGAGCCTTTACAGGAAGTGTTGATGGCGCTGCGGAGGGCAGGTCTCACGATCAAGGCGAGTAAGTGCCAAATCGACAGGGTTCCGTGGTGTACTTGGGGCAGCAGGTTGGGAGCAGCCAGGTGGCGCCCCTTCAACCCAAGATAGAAACCATCCTGAATTGGGAGTCGCCCAAAACCCAGACAGAGGTGAGAGCCTTCCTAGGTCTCACCGGGTACTACAGGAGGTTTGTCAAGGGATATGGCAACATTGTTATCCCCTTGACAGCGTTGACTTCTAGGAAGCAGCCCAGGAAAGTGATTTGGACTGACACCTGTCAGAAAGCTTTTGAGGCCCTGAAAGCTGCTATGTGCACGGCGCCCGTGCTCTTGGCTCCCAACTTCTCCAAAGAGTTTATCGTTCAGACAGACGCTTCAGAGCATGGTGTGGGGGCTGTTCTTTCACAGATTGATGAAGAGGGCCTAGATCAACCTGTAGCCTTCCTTAGCAGGAGGTTACTTCCACGGGAACAGAGGTGGAGTGCTATTGAGTGTGAGGCATTGCTGTGGTCTGGGCGCTGAAGAAGCTAAGACCCTACCTGTTTGGGTCTCACTTCCGGGTTCAGACAGACCACATGCCCCTCAGATGGTTGATGCATTTGAGGGGTGAGAATCCAAAGCTGTTGAGGTGGTCCATTTCCCTACAGGGTATGGATTTCACGGTGGAACATCGCCCTGGCACAGATCACGCCAATGTTGACGGTCTGTCCAGATTTTTCCGCCTTAGTGATGAGGAACTCCCAGGGGTAGGGTAGTTCTCCCCACTTTTCAGCTGGAGGGGACATGTGTTAGACCTGGCACGTTGGCGTGAGTCTCCCTTCTAATTTTTGTCGCTGTGCCTCATGTATTTTTATGGTGTTGGCCGCTCAGCGCACTGTGCCACTGCCAACCAGTGCCACAGTGCAAGTGCTCCCTATGTAAAATGTATATGTTGGTTGGATTCCATGATTAGCTTATTTGGTTTACTGTCAGACCCCAGTAAAGTGCACCAGGAGTGCCAGGGCGTGTAAATACAAATACCGCTGGTGGGCTTGCAGCACTGGTTGTGACACCCACAGAAGCGGCCTGGTAAAATGTGTCTAGGTCTGCCATCGCAGAACCTGCGTGCAGTCTGGTACTGACATGCTGACTGGCAAGTGCACACACTTGCCAGTCCCTAAACCTTCCCTTAACTTCATGTTAGTCACCCCTATGGTAGGCCCAAGGGCAGGGTGCGTTGTAAGCATAAGGTAGGACAAGCCCTGATGTGTGTGGCATGTCCTAATAGTGAACTACAGCCATTTTCGTTTTTCACTATTGTAAGGCTACCCTGTTCTCATAGGCCAGAATGGGCTGTTAAGATTGTTACATCCTATGATCCTAACATGCCCAGAGAACATGGTAAAAGATCGTGTTTAGTATGCCTGAACTCAGAATAATAAGGTACATCTTTTCGTAAGGTTTATTTTAATATTCTGCGTATGCAAATGCCACTTTTACAAAGTTGGCCTTTGCTTGCCTAACCATTTCAGCCCGCCTCTGCGTGATGTGTATCTGCTGTCTGGCTTGTGTGAGTGACAGGGCTGGGGAAACCCAGATGGGCAGGGCTAGGTAGCCTGGTAGTGAATAGAAAGATTGACAGGTAGATGGGTGGGAGGAGTACACCTGGACTCTGAATAGGACTGTGCTCTGCCACCACAATGCGGGCTCCGCCCCCTGTGGAGCGTCTGATGACTCTGCCCTGCACTCTGAAAGAAGAAGCCTGCATCGCGTCAACAAAGTGCTCCAGAACTGGACTGAACTAGGCAAGGGCCCCCCTGGCCTGGGAGAACAAAAGAAATGTAGTATAAATGTAGGAGCCCTGCTCCTAAGAAATCAGATCCGCTTTGAACCAAGAAGAATCTCTGCCTGAGAAGGAGGCGCCAGGAAAGCTGTAAGGAGGATGACTGTCCCTATCCTGGGGGACTGGCCTGCAGTGGTGACCTTGCTGCCAAAGGAGAGAAGAGGAACCTTTTACTAAAGACTTTGCTTCATTTTTATTTTCAAGAAACTTGTGCTTTCAAAAACGATCTCCAAGTGCCTGGAAGCGAGATTGCCCCCTGAACTGAGCCCCAGGACCATTGGGCTCATCCTGACCTTCACTCGCCTACTGCTGGACTGTGGTGTTCCTTCCCTCGCCGGAGCCGTGACTCCCGTGCCCTCAGCCCTTCCTTGAGCCGTGACCGGACTGCTTAGCCGCCCCTGCCTTGGGAAGAGCCTTGCTCGATCTGAGCC